>NW_020954551.1:42133803-42218400 GCF_900497805.2 Vombatus ursinus
AAGGAAGGAAGGAAGGAAGGAAGGAAGGAAGGAAGGAAGGAAGGAAGAAAGAAGAGGGGCTTAAGCCTGAGCCCCTTGGAGAATCTAGGAGACCTAAAAGGTGCCCTTCCTTTCACTAGGATTTTCCAAAAGGCTGTTCTTGTAAAGTGGGAAGAAAGCTGAATCTCCTCACCTCCATCTTTTTTTTTTACTAGAACTGAGCCACAGGCCCAACTCAAATTTCCCTCTCCTTCAGGAAACCTTCCCTGGTTCACCTCTTCCTACCTAGTTTGAAAGGCTACCTATTCCTTCTCCTGAAGGAATATGGTACTGGTACCTTAGTCCCATATTACATATTCCTGGCACCTCACACATTTAATTCAATTCACCAAGCATTCATCAGGTACCCCCTGTGCACCAGGCACTGTGCTAGGGGCTAGGAACACACACACACACACACACACACACACACACAAGTGTCCCTGACCTCAGAGGACTTCCTCCAGTTATTTGCGTACAAATCATGAGATACAGACCTAGAAGGGGTCTAGAGATCATGTGATCCAACCTGGTCATTTTACAGAAGAGAAAATAGAGACCCAGAGAGGGAAAGCAATTTGCCCAAAGTCATACACGGAATAAATAGTACAGACTAGAGGGTTTTTCATTTTATTTTATTTTTCTATTGACCTTAACACCAGATAAAATGGACATTTCTGTATATACTGTAGCACCAAAGGAGAGGATTGTATGGGAAACTGCAAGAAAAGACTGGGTTTGAGTCAGGCTCTTGGGCAGCTAGGTGGTGAAGTGGATAGAACACTGGACTTGGAATCAGGAAGGCTCATCTTACCGAGTTCAAATCCAGCCTCAGACACTAGCTGTGTGACCCTGGGCAAGTCATTTAACCCTGTTTGCCTCAATTCCCTCATCTGTAAAATGACCTGCAGAAGGAAATAGTAAACCACTCCAGTATCTTTGCCAAGAAACCCTCCAGAAGTGGGGTCATGAAGATTGAAATGACTAAACATCATCATCATGAATCAACCTCTTCTGATTTCAAATTCAGAGCTCTTGCTACTGCTCACACAGTCCCTGACACAGGGCCCTGACCATAGTAAGAACCCAGTATTTACTGATTGAAAGAACTAGTGACTCAGTCCCAATCTAAAAAGGATGAAATTTAATAGGAATAAACATAAAATATTATTCTTAGTTTTAAAAAAAATCAACTTCATAAATACCATATGGTAGAGTTGAGTCTGAAATTATCTACATTGAACTGCAAGGTCAAGCATGGTATAGCATACTGGCTTAAGAGCCAGAAGGCATAGATTCACATCCCACCTCTGATGCTTACCAGGTGACTGTGCACAAATCACTTAAACCCCTTGGGCCTCATCTATAAGATTGAGTGGGTTGGACTTAACAGCCTCCTGGGTCCTTTCTAGTTACGATCTCGTGATCTGAAGTCAACAGCGTGATATGAAAGCCAAAAAGGCCAGTGAAATCTTGGGCTGAAAGAAGAGAAGTATGACATCCAGAAGAACAGAAGTCATCTGCCCACTGGCCTCTGCCTGGATCAGACCATATCTGTAGTATTACGATTTTAACCTCTTAAGCTCCTTGAAGATAAAAGACCTAGGGTTCATGGAACCCAAATGTTTAGAAATGAGTGAGAGGTAGCGAGACCATAAAGGACAATTACTTTGATACTCTCCAGTAAGAAGGAAAAGGGGCCTCTGACTACATAATAAGGTTGGAAAGTCTAATTCAGAGATCAGTTAACCCACCGAGGGATTAAGCTGGTTATTAGCCTACTCCTGTTCAAAATTAAGAACCAGACATTGCATAGTCCCACATTCACTCAATTAGTATGTACTCTGCCCAACTCTATATGTTTCTCAGACTGAGTGACCTCGATCCCCTAGGTTTAACCTCTTGGGTGATTCAATACTCATTAGTCTAGGGGCATAGTATTAATAGATTTACCCAATTAAACTCTTGGCTTGAGCCCCCACCCACAAAGACAATTCCATCCTTCTTTTTGTGCTGTATCTCAATGGACTCCAATCATGTCATGACCAAAGAAATAAGAGATAAGTAATAAAATGAAATATATTAAAATTACTACCATGTGGACTATAAGCTTATGGCTTCTCTCAGACTGAGACTGTCTTTAATGGGTCAATATGCATGTCCCAAACCTAGAAGCTACTAGATACAGTTCAGATGTTTAGACTCAATCATTCTATAGCTGCTCCTATTGGGAGATGGTACATATCCTAGTACTGTGTCTAGTAAACATCCAATGGGTGAGTCAACAAATGTCTACTCCATTGCTGCTTTGCTGCTCATAATCTCCTGAAGGGTCAAGTTTCAGTTAGACTGGAGCACCTCAGGAACTGGGACCAACTCTTGACAAGCACAACTTTTCTGCTCCCAGTTCTGTCATCAGAGGTAGTGCCTTCTGATCCTGCTCCCCAACTATTTCTCAGCATAGCCGGTTGATCATTTGTGATGTGTAAAATTCCCATCAGTCCTTGATGATAATCTCCCACTATTGGAAAAGTAGATAAGAGTCAAGAGCAAGCCAGGCATGAAAGAGACTCCTGTGGTCATTCACTATTCTTTTCCTTACCTTTTCTCTCTAAATGTGCTAGCTGCCCATGTATTGTTTTGCTCCAGCTCTTCAGTTCTTTTTATATAGCACTATGGGTAGAAATTACCAACATACAAAACCCTTGGCTTGTCAGAAATCATGCCTACTATAAAGGTAATTAAAAAACAGTACCTGTGAAGCATAAAGAGTGATCCAAGTGATTAGCATACCAATTTAAGGGCAGAGAAAAATGGGTGCATCTCTGCCATGTTTGTGCCAAGGACTATCTTCTCATTACTTAGAGCTGATATGCTTGGTCCGGGAAGTTGGGATGACAATGATGGACAGATAGACTGAGTGGTCAATCAAAGGTGACCAAAAGTTTACGCCAGGCTAATTTATCAGGCAGGAACCATAGAAATCAAAAGAGCTTCCAACTCTATCAATGTCACCCAAATTTTACCTAAAAAAAATTTAGGCCATGCCTGCTAGAAGGACCAGTATACAAAGCCATTTTTCCCAGAAGGACAAAGGGGTTCAGAACCAGGATTGAAGGTGGCCCACTTTAGATTAGTCACAACAAAGCATAGCCAAAGAGAGAAAGTTATATCTTACTACAACCTGAGCTAAGAAGAGCACGCCCGTGTTATATGGGACAAGAATAGGCAGCATCAGTTTTCCAGAATCACCAGGAAACAGAAATGGGGCCAGGGAGTGGGGCTGCTTCAGACCCCAACTAAGGAACTTTATCCCTAGCCCTAACTTTTTCTAGCTATTCTACACTTTCACTCTTAAGTTCCATACTGCCCCTTCTCCCACCCTGCAGCAGTGAAAGCGTCCAGTGATGTTTAGTAATGTTTACATGCAAGTAATGATTACAATCCAGTCATTTCACAATGGACACTCACAGCAATATTTCTATAGCCTATGAAGGGCTTGGACCTCTGTGGACTGTAATACTACAGATATGGTCCTCATCTTTGGGGGTTACATCTTACTGAGGAGAAAGCTCCTAATTCTCTACAAAAGCAGAGAATATCAACAAGAAGGTGATCACTGTGGCCCTGGTGTGTTCACAACATCATGGATTGGGAGATGGAAGGGACTTTTAAGGTCACCTAGTCTGACCCCCTCATTTTATAGATGAGAAACTGAGACCCAAGAAAGTGGAGTGACTTGTTTAAGGTCATCTAGCTAGTAAGTGACAAAACGGGATTCAAACCCAAGAGAGGCAGTATGGTGTAGTAGATAGAGCTACTTGTGTCTACTAGTAGATAGATGGACTTGGAATCAGAAAAACCTGGAAGAAAATAAGAACCAACAATCATATAGCACTTTAGAATTTAAAACTTGCTTTAAGTATATCTTATTTGATCCTTACAACAAATATATGAGGTAGGTGCTATTATTATCCCCATTTTACAGATGAGGAAACTGAAGCCCAGAGAGGGTAATTGACTTGCCCAAAGTCAGACAGCTAGGGATTGGTTGAGGCAGGATTCAAACTCTGGTCTTCTTGACTTAAAGTCTTGCACTCTGTATACTGCATCATCTAGCTATCTTTAGTGAATGATGAAGAAGAGAGAAAATTGAATATGTAAGTGGTCTAGAAGCCAGCCGGCTGTTCAGAGCCTCAGTCAAGTATAGGAGTCCCATAGTATCTCAGCAGGAAATGAATGCTGACACTGAGAAGACCATTCCCATCATGTCTGAAGAATTACTGAACAATGAAGATTCCCAAGATTCAGTGGATACTCTCAGAAATTTGTCTGGAAACATGCTATCATCACAAAATCTTTCGGTGTTATAGGTCATGAATATCGAGGGTTGTGAAGAGTCCAAAACTGAAGAACAAGAAGAGGCAAGTAGGCTTGACCGTGCGCCCCCCCCTCCCCGCCGCCCAGCATCACTTGGCAATACTCAAGATGAGAAACATGAGCTAAGATTTAGGGCTGGTTGCTTGACATATATTCTAGTATTATGGGACTTGGGTTTGTTTGTTTTCTTTTTGCAGATCCTGGCAAGCCTCTACGTTATGCAAAACCTCTACGTTATGCTTGTATGTACTGGCCTAGCGGGGCTGCGACCAGTTTTGTACCAGGGGCATACCAGAAGGTTATTAGATTTCCTTCTTAGAAAATTTCTTGACAGTAAGACTCATTATCCCATGCTCAGACTGGAGTTCTTGGCTTTGATACGGGCTATAACCGATAAGTTCCAAGTTTATGGATGTGGAACTGAATTCCAAAAATGGACAAACAACTCACTAACGTATTTTGACAAGTGCAAAGTCAAATGCTGACAGCTGGAAATGAGAAACTGTGCCAGCCAGCTCTAAGTTCTGTATCTATTAGGGAGTGAAGGCCTCATGCACACATTTAAAACCTTGGTGATCTCCACCGAAGAAATGAAAATGCCCTGAGATACACACAGAAACCTTCATGGAAGAGGTGAAATTGATGCTGAGCCTTACAAGGCAGGCAGATAAGATGGGAATGGACAAATGTTATTCCAATGTTACAAAAAGGGAAGAGAATGAATTTTTCAAGCTGTAGCCTAGTGAGCTGCATTTCAAATCTTGGTAACTTTCTAAAACATATATTGTTAAAAGGATGGTCAGTGAATATCTAGAAAAGGAAACAGTGATTACAAAAAGCCAGTATGACCTCTTCAAGAACAGGTCATGCCAGACTAACCTTATTTTCTCATTTGATAGGGTTATTAAACTAATAGATCAGGAGAAAGCTATAAAAATAATTTATCTGGATTTTAACACATTTAACAAAGACTTGCATATTATTCTACATGATAGAAAATAGTACAAAAGAGGTCATTAATGGTTTTACACTAATTTGGAAAAAGGTCTCCAGGAGAGTGCCCCATGGATCTGTGCTTGGCCTCATGTTATTTAGTATTTTGATTGATGATTTGGATAAAGTCATAAATAGCATGCTTGCCACATTTGGAGATGACTCAAAAGTGGGAGTGCTAGCTAATATACTAAATAACAGGGTCAAGATTCAAAAAGATCATGACACGCTAGAGCTTTGGGCCACACTGAAAGAGATGAAATTTAATAAAGATAAATTCAATAACCAAAAACATTAAATGACTACTGTGTTCAAGGCACTGTGCTACATGCTGGGAATATAAAGACAAAAAGTAAACAGTCTCTTCTCTCAAGTTTATATACCGCTTGGAGAAGTACACAACCTGTACACATGTTATAAGTAAATACTACATTTATGCAAAATGATACAGAGTGATTTCAAAAGAAAGAGTGTGCTAAATGTAAAGTCTGACACTTAGGTTCAAAAAAATCAATTTCCTAAGTACAAGATAGGGGAGGGATGACTACGCAGCAGTTCATCTAAAATGCATCTAGAGATTTTAGTTGGATAAGTTCACTATGAATCAATAGTGTCATATGCGGGGGGGGCAGAGAGTTGCTGGTATAATGTTTTACAACCAGCTTTTATTTATATTTTTACATACATACACATATACATATATGTGTATATGTATACATGTATGCATGAATGTATGTGTATGTACACATGTATACATATATAATACATCTATATGCATGATACACTTTTTAAGTTCAATCCGAATTATTAACATAGTCCCCATCACCTTATTAAGTCTAGATAATCCTCAAAATAACAAATCAAGCCCTGACTTCTAGTGTTTGTTGATTTCTGGGGTATAAATGCTCACACTGAAAATTCAACAATCAGCTCTCAATAAGGACTGGCTCCAGGAAGGCCTGGTTATATGGTGGCTAAAGAGGCTAATGTGATCTTAAGCTGCATTAATAATAGAGGCATAGATTCCAGGAATAAGAAGATGGCAGCCCGGCTGTACTCTGTCCTGCTCAGAATACATCTGGAATATAGGACAGTTGTGTTAGCAAGAATATTGACAAGCTAAATAGTGTTCAGAGGAGGGCAACCAATATGATGAAGGGCTTTGATTCCTTGACACCCATAGATCAGTTGAAGGAACTGGGGCTACTTAAGGTGGATAATAGAAGACTCCCAGGGACAATGATAGCTGTCTTCAGGTATTTGAAGGACTGTCACGTGGATGACAGAATAGACGTGTTCTGTTTAGCCTCAAAGGATAGAACCACGAGTTACAAATGGAAGTTGCAAAGAGGAGGACTCAGAGTTGATAGAAGGAAAAACTCCTTCACAATGAATCAGCTACCCAAAAGTGGAACAGGCATCATTGGGAGGTGTTGGGTCCTTCCTCACTGGAGGAGCTTTAAACAAAGGCTGGATTAACTCTCCTGGGAATTCCGTAAAGGAAATTCTTTTTCATATGAGGATTGGATTGGACTAGATGGCAGTGAGGTCTATTTCAACTTTCAAATTCTGTTATTAGGTGTGTCCTGGGGGTGGGGGAGGGGAGGGTTCCTTCTGTTTTTTGTCTTTTGGGAATGTATGAGGAGCCTGTCTCCTTTCATTCCTCTCCTTCTGTTGTCTTGGGTCAATCTCTTGCTCTGACTTCCAGGAAAGATTTGTTCCCAGACAGCCTGAGTTTCTGGCTCCAATCTTGTGTCCCCACTCTGCTAAAGTCCATGACCCCACTGTGACATCTTGAGTTTAGGAGCCAGCTTGCAGAAGACTCTAGTATCTTCCATGATGTCTAATTGGAGTCACAAATCTAGACACTGCCCCATCTCTATATGTTCCCTTCCTTGATGCCGTTCCTGTCCTTATAGTCAGGATCATAGGATTAAAGATGTAGATCAGAAAAGTATCTCAAAAATAATCTAATCAGGGCAGCTACGTGGCTCAGTGGAAAGAGCACCGGCCCTGGATTCAGGAGGACCTGAGTTCAAATCCGGCCTCAGACACATAACATTTACTAGCTGTGTAAACCCTGGACAAGCCATTTAACCCCATTGCCAAACAAAAACAAAACAAAACAAAAATCTAATTTCTTTATTTTACAGTTGAGGAAATTAAAGTCCAGGGAGTTTAGAGAATTAATTCAAAGTAGTAAGCATCAGAGGTAGGATTCAAACCCAGTGCTCTTTCCATTATACCATGCTGCCTCCCAACTTGGGTACACTGTAATTTAATTAACAATGCCATCATAATGGCCTTCATAAGGCTTCAGGGCTCCTCATTTCTAGAGATCACAGGGTGACAAGGGCTGCAAGCCCAAGTATTAATTAATGGATGCAGACCCAGCATTCTATTCTGGCTGGCCAAAGGCCCCCACAAATCCACCCTTTGGGTAAAACAGAAAAGGTTTTTGATTTCCAGCCTTCGCTTTCTTAAATTGACAGAAAGCAGCTCTGACAGGGCTTGAGGGATTTGAATAATAAAGGTTAGAAACCACTATTGGAGAGGCAGTGCAGTTGGGTATTTTTCCTCCTCCTTGGGTCATTAAAAAAAGAAAAATTCTGTAATATACAGAAGTTTGGAGTCATTTGTCCCCATAGTCCCAATGTTCCATAATGGGAGACTACATAAATAAGGGTGTTACATGAACTGAGGCCAGAGTGGGGAGCTAGGGGGTTTGGTTTGGTTTTCCTTTGTGCCAGGGCAAAAGGGAATGTTCTAAATGCATCCGCTTTCTGAGGCCAGGATTTGCATACATTAGAACACTGCATCTGGTCTGTTGGAAAGCTGGTTTTTTTTTCAGGGTGTGTCCCTTTGACCAGAGCAAAGAAAGAAGGCACTAGCATCTCCCAGATGCTAAAGGGAACCAACGGCTCCATCCCAATGCCTACCCATAATAATAACAGACATTTCTAGGGCATGTTAAGATTTGCAAAACAATTTACCTGCTCACAACAACCCTGAGAGGGACATTTTTGGTGTTCTGGGCCAGACCTGTGACTTCATAGGCAGAGGGGATTTCATTGGTATGGGGAAGTCCCAGTGAAGCAACTCCTTTCACCAATGCAAATCAGCAATTATTCTGAGACTTCTAGTCTTTGAGAATTGCCTGGAAGTGCTGAAAGGTTCAGTGACTTGCCTGGGGTCTGCCAGTATGGTATCATTATTTACATTTTACAGATGAGGAAACTGAGGCACAGAGAGGTTAAGAAGTCTGTCCATGGCCTCACAGCTAGTTTAATGCTGGAAGTAGAATTGGAACACGTAGCTTCCTGCTTCCATGTCCAGTACCCTCTCTACTACACCCAAAGCTAGATCGGTTTGGTTAATGAGAAGAAAAGACATTTAGCAGGTGTCTACTGTTTGCAGGGTCCTGTGCTGCACACTAAGGGAGAGTCAGTCTAGGAGGGAGGACATCAATATACATAACTAATATATACTGTTCCATGATAAATATTTTAGAAAATCGTGACTGTACAGCCTTTATGCTTTGATCAAAGGTCCATGACCTGACCTTCAAGATCTTCCATAATCTGACTCTGACTTTCCTTACCTATCTCATTGTAACCATTCATGAAAGGCAGTTCCTACAGCAGAATGAGCAAGCAATGGAGGAAAGAGGCTGGCCTTAGAGTCAGAAGATCTGAATTTGAATTTTGCTTCTCTACCACTCCCTAGCTGGATGATTCAGCAAATCATTCTACTCTGCCTCAATTTCATCTGCAAAAATGGAAACAGAGGGCAGCTACGTGGCAAAGCAGATAGAGTGCCAGGCCTGGAGTTAGGAAGACTCATCTTCCTGAGTTCAAATCTGGCCTCAGACATCCTGGGCAAGTCACTTAAACCTGTTTGCCTCTATTTCCTCATTTGTAAAATGAGCTAGAGAAGAAAATGGCAAACCACTCCAGTATCTCTACCAACAAAACCCTCAATGAGACTTAACTGAAATGACTGAACAACAACAAAAACGGAAATAATACTTGCATTACCTGACTCACAGGGCTGTTGGTGAATAGGTGCTTTGTAAACCTTAAAGTGTTGGAGAAAAGTGATATTCTCATGATTACTATTATTATGATTATGCCCTATGCTCCAACAAAACTATCCCCAGGGTATACCCTTACTTCCCTGCCTAGATCCTTTTTTCTCACCCATATCTGTGCCTCTGATACCTGCCCCCCTTTCCCTCCATCCATCTCTACCTGTTGGATTCCTGTCCATCTTTTAAGGTTCAGTATTACTTTCATCTGCTCTATGAAGGTTTCTCTGGTCCCCTGGCAGAATTGAGCCCTCATTACTCTGCACTCCCAGAGCATGTTCGTTGTACATCTCATAAGGATACATTCTACTTTACGTAAAATAACACAGTATGATAGAAAGAGTGTCAGACTTAGAATCAGGAGAGATTGGCTGTTTGAATCCTAGCTCCAACACTTGCTGTGTGAGCATGTGCAGGTCATTTAACTACTCTGAGTTTCCATTTGGTAGGACAGCATAGCAATGAGTTATAATTTTAAAAATTTGTGTATGTCTCTTATCTTCCTGCAAGACTCTGAATGCCTCGAGGGCAGGAGCTATATTTTCTTCATCTCTATATTTTCCCCTTCTATGACTCCCAGTCTTAACTTGTAAGTACTCTAGTGCCTATTGAATGAATGGGTCCACGTGAACTTACATAAGACAAATAGAAACAGAGGCTTGTAAATAATACAACCCAAAAAAATGTTTTGGAAATTTAAAAAAATAATCATTTGTGACAGGTGAGATACTTGAAATATTGTTGAAAACAGACTCTCTTTTGTCATGTTTAGACAGTTGAGTTCAACCAAGGCCGTCTCTTCTTCCCTACCTTTTATACTCTGGTTTTATTAGCATTTAGGCTAGAGGGTAATAACAGGAAATGATTGGCAGGTAGAACAAACTTAACTCTTTAGAAAGGGAATCAATGGCTTAGTGAGATAGATAATTGACCCCCAGCACTTAGAAGACCCAGTGTTTAACCTTACATGCCCCCAGATGATTCCTCCAGGGCTCTACAAGATGCTCAGCTCACAGGGGCAAGACCACAGACTGATTGTTATTCTCCACTCAAGGATGTGTTCACAACAGAAATTCCTTGCCCTTTGGCAATGTTTTTGCCCCTGCTATGAAAGACAGCAGGTGGACAGATGGGTGGGCACCTAGGTTATAACACACCACAAGGTTTATTCAAGGAAAGTCATCTATGATAAAGACACAGGAGAAGAGGAAGAAAGAAAATAAGCATTTATATGCTACCTGTTATACTAAGAGCTTTTTTTTACAAATACGATCTCATTTGACAACATAGAAGACATGTTTATCAAATTTGTGGATGGAACAAAGCTGGAAGAGACAGATAATTTGTTGAATGATGGAATCAAAGTAAAAAACAACATTCAATGACTGGAACTGGGTAGCCAAACTAATAAGAGGAAATTTCACAGGAATAAGTGTAAAGTCCTATACGTAGGTTCAAAAAATCAATTGCACAAGTAGAAAATGAGAGATGCAGCTAGACAACAGTTCATGTGCAAAAAAAAAATGTATTCTCATTTACTGCAATATGTCAACTGTGTTGCACTACTCCTAGGAAACTATCTCTTTAGTTTGGGGTGGGAAAGGTCAAGTTAACAAGTACATATTAGGTTCCTCCCACAAGCTAATTACAATGTTAAGCACTGTGATTGAAGCTCCAGTGCAGGAAGAAGTCAGGAATATGACTGAGAATATCAGGAACCAAGCATCTAAAGTCAGGAAGGAAGAGTCTCAGGGGGAGGGCATGGCAAAGGCAGAAGCAAGATCAGGCCAGAGGTTCATAAAGACCAATATTGGAACTAGTGAAAGATAGGTCCAGCTTTCAGGAGTTTGCTGCCAAATAAGAGACAAGGAGTTGGTTAGACAAAAAAAAAAGTGGGTTCAACTTGTCACATTCAAGGGCTTCATAGGTACATGCAAGCCCTATCCACCAAACTCACCAAAGCCTCCTTCAGCTGGTGGGTTCCCCTACTGTTTATTTATGTCTTCCTGGAATTCAAGAGGAAGCATCTAATGCTATAGGAGACTATAAAATGGGTCTCCCATTCAATTATCTCCTTTCTCAGCACCTCTCCTGACTCTCTAGACTTCATCACCATAGCTCAGCTGCCTTCTCATCCTAGAAGATCCCTTCAACTCTGTAGCCCCTTTTCCCAATTGATGAATTCTTCCTGGAACTTTCATTTTAAGGAAGTGCCTGGGTGAGCAACCCTTCACTCTTTTTCCAACCCTGAAATTGACATTTCAGACTTTGCTACCTTATCCTCAAGTGGCTAGCTATCTTTTCTCCTTTCTCTCCTACTTTTCAGCTTTAACTCAGTCCTCAACCCAGTGCAGACTCTTCTCACACCAGAGAAGAACCACAAATCAAATAGCAAAGCATTTAATTGAAACATATTAGCAAAATAAATAGCAAGCGAAGGTCCTACCTAAGACTCTTGTTAGCCTCCATCAACAAATGAGAACAATTCCCACATTCCAAAGCAATTGAGGGAAAGTAATGTTTCCTCCTTCCTCTCAAGAAATTCCCATTTAAGGGGAAGAGGAGCTGCCTAGTCTTCAGGCGAGATGTCTCTGTACAGCTCCTCACTTCCAAAGCTCTCACTCAGTGAGGCTTATCTCCACCACCTCCAGAGGTGCTTCTTTCCCCCTACTCCCTGAGGCTGCTAAGCCATCTAACACTGATCCTCTGCTCTGCTTCTTCTTACTGCTCCAGCTTCAGGGAAGAATGATTACTCTTTCAGAGTCAGCCCACCCAGGTTGCAGGCATCAGGGACGATTTGTTCCATTCCTAGGTCGGTACTCTCATCCACTTCACACTTCTGCTTACAGAGTACCCAAAAAGGTCATTCAGGTGGCTGTGAAATTACTCTTCCTTACTCACCCCTCTCAGCTGAGAGCTACTAGCTACTAGCCATTACTCCTCACTGGGTTAGGAGAAGTGACCACTATCTCTAATACAAGAGATAGACATGGCATCCTCTCCCACCCATCCCCACACAACTGTCATTATCTTATGCTGCTAGGCCTTGGGTTTGTTTGTTTCTTAGTCTTCAATTAAACATAGATACCTCTTTTCCCATCCTTTCAAGCTTTCATCATAATTGCTGACCTCATAACCAGCATCCTGACAAGCGCTTTGTCTTGAAACTTTAACAAGCTTACAGAATGGGGGTTCTTAACTTGAGTTTCATGAACTTTTAAAAATATTTTGATAACTTCAGTTCAATAGAATTAATTTCCTTTGCTATCCTACATATCATACATTTAAAAACATGATTCCGTGAAGGGCTCCATAGGCTTCACCAGGTCGCCAAAGGGGTCCATGACACAATAAAGTTTAAGAACTCCTAAGTCTGCTGCAGGGCTCTGCTGGGATTCCTACCAGCATGATAAAGCAATATAAGCAGTAAGCCCTGCAGTTCAAAGAACAGTGATCTATAAGGGTTTAAGAAATAATAATTCATATTTCTATAGCCATTTATGATGTTTAAAGTACATAGTGGGAGTGTTATTACCCCCATTTTCATATGAGGAAACTGAGGCTCAGAGAAGGAAATTGCTTTATTCAAGGTCACACACCACGTAAGGGGCAGAGCTAGGACACAAACCCAGGTCTTCTGAATCCAAATACAGCATGCTGCTACCCACTGTACCACACTGCCTCCTCCTTCTGAGCTTCAGTTTATACCTCTCTAAAATAAGCATGATACTATTTCCACTTATAACTTCATCTAGCTATTTTAAAGAAAGCGTTTTGCAAACTATAATTCAGTAATTAAATGTGGGCAACTATTATAAAGTTAGAAGCAGGAAATCACTACAGGCTGGGTGAGTCACAGCCATAGACCTGGTTGAGCATCAGGCAGCTTTCGCAAACAATAGAGTGTAAAGGAATTTGGAGTTGGAGGATCTAAGTTCAAATCTTGGATTGACCCTGACTGTATGATCTTGGGGAAATTCAAGTTACTAAACTCTCTAGGCTTTCCTTTCCCCATCTGTAAAATATGATGATCCAGGCACCAGCTCCTTTTTCAAAACAATTCAAAGAATTCTTCCCATTGGCTCCAAGGCTTTCTCTGTTAGTAATAGTATTTTAAATTTTTGCTGATCTGAACTCTTTCTCCCCCACATTCATTTGAGTTCAATTTGCCCACCTAGATACTCTGGTTTGAGTTCTGTTCCATAATCCCAGGCTCACTTTCAGTCCATCAGGATGCTTCCTTACTATTGGCTGACTTGCAGTGTTCTAACCACACTGCTGCTTAATCACTTAGTTAATTAGATATGCCCCCCTCCTATCCTCTGCCCAAAGAGGAAGAAAGGGATGACAACAGCTATTACACACAACTAAAATTTTTCTCCATCACTCAAGAAAATAGATTAATTCAGCCCAGTTCACCCATGGAATTCACAAAAGACAATTTTTTCATCACCGACCCATTGTCTGATTTCCCCCTCCTATTTGGCTACTCTGGCACACATACAGACCAAGTAGCTGGCTCACACTTCTTGAGCCTAATACAGCTTTCCCAAGAGCAAAGTAACCATATGTAGGAAGATCAGGAAGGTTTGGACTAGCTAGAATACAGTATCAAAAGGATCTGCAATTTTGTTGCTGACAGATAAGAATAATAAAGACAAGAATATGGACCCTTGCCTGCTTCACTTAACTTTTGTGCTTGCTGTTACCCTCATATGCATATCAATGAAGGAGAATATTGGCCATCCAGTAGGACTTTTTGTCCTAACTTCTCATGTAACTCCTATACTGGTTTTTTTGTTTTGTTTTTTGTTTTTGATGACAGCATCCTTAAAATAGCTTGGGTCATAGCTGGGGATTGACTTGGGTAACAAGGGATTTTCTAGCCTCAGGTCAAAGTATTGTCAGGGACTAAGTGCTTGGGTCAGCTTTTGACCCAGGAGTTGAAAGAAATAGACTTAATCTTAGACCAGGACATTCTGTTGGTTTTTATTGGATGCCTGGCTGGGTGTGATGGCTCAGATTCTTAGCCAAGCACTAAAAAAGCTTCACCTACACTTGCCATGGAATGGTGTTCTTGCCCCTGAACCCTGGTAGTTAGGAGCAGAGAGCATTAGAAAGCCCTGAAGAGCTAAAGCAAAAATAATAGTAGAGAGCAGTTTGGTATCCTTGAGCCCAGTACAGATACCCAGCAAAGATAATGCAATGCGAAACAGAGAAGAATAGACAGTAAGTCAATGACATCAGCAAAGGAAGCATGACTTGCCCCAGTCACTTGGATGTCAACTTCACATATGCCTTGGCTACATGCCCCTTCTTACATGTTCTCTATGTTGATATGTTTGATGTGTGTTCTCTACTTGTGTGTGTGTGTGTGTGTGTGTGTTCTTCCCATCTGATGGTATGGTAACCTATGGGAGAATTACTACATGTATGCATGGAAAGGAATCTTTTCTTGGCATTTTATTTCCTATACTATTTCATTAAATATCTTTTGTTTTGAACTAATATGCATTCTGACTAGATGGTAAAAGTAAATACATAGTTGGAGGACTTGTAAGCTATAGTTTTGTGTGGAGTGCTGGTTCAAGGTTCTACTCCCTGACAACTCTTGGATTGGGAAAAAATAACTGCTTGTAATTCTTGTTAAATTCCTTATTTTAAGCCCATATCTCCAAAAGCCATTTCAGGGGCTTTGCCCCAAAACAACTACAAAGGAGCTGTATGGGAGACTGGGACAATGAGACCCACCTTGATTCCCAAATTCTCTCTGATTGTTATGCAAATAAATCTAGAGGCAAGAACTCAAGTTAGGTGAAGCAAGTGAGCTCCACATCCCTGACTTCATTATGTATATCTGCTGGTAACAAAATTGTTAATCCTTCTGATGCTGTATTCTGACTAACCCAAATCTCTCTGGTCTCCCTACATATAGCTTCACATTATTCAGAGCTGCAAAGGACCATCTAACCCAATCCTTTCATTTTACTTATGAAGAAACTGAGGCCCAGAAAGGGGGGAGGGAACAAGGTCACATAGATAATAAGCACCAAAGCCAGGATCCAAAACTCTCTCCCCAATCTCCAGATCCCCAGCTCTTTTCCACTATGCCAAGATGAAGTCTACATGCAGCCCTGGCTTCAATGACTGTTGATCAGCTCAGTCATCCCATTGAGCCAAATTGGCTGCTAAAAACAGCTGAAACAATCCCTTGATTGTTCACTCTTCAATCTGGTGTTTTTCATTTTATAGATCTTGCCTGTGGCTGGTGAGCACAGCAAAGGATGGGAGGGGGAGACATTTTTAGGATTGGGGGTGGGGGGGCTGGAGGAACTATACTCAATCTCTTCTCCCTGGTAGACAATGACTCCCATGGGTTAATAGAACTAGTTGAGAACTACCCGGACCAAAACTTTTCACTGAAGCCATCAGTCCAGTTATGTGACAGTGTAATTGGTAGGTACCTGAGCGAATTGGTTGCTCTCACCAGTTACCTACCAGCAGCAGGGCTCTGAGAAGTGAAGGAGGAGCCAGCAGGCCTGAAAGTAGGGCTTTCTAGACAAAGAGAATGCTCCTGACACCTAGACAGTGACGATCAGTAGCTTTTCCAACCATCCGTGGTGATGGATTTCCATGATTTCATGTATGGATTTGGTTTTTTCTTGTAAAAAAAAAACAACTTTTTTTTTGAAGAACAAAGATCTAATTTATCTCCTTCTCACATATGCCCAGATTAGGAAAAAAGAAAAAAAAACCAAAACCCTTTATAACAAATATGTATAGCCAAGCAAACACATTCTCACATTGGTCATGTCCAAAAATGAATATCTCTTTGTGCACCCTGAGTCCATACCCCTGTTCTGGTCTTCTGGTATTATGGCTGGTCACGGCATTGGTCAGAGAATTCTGAAATCTTTCAGAGTTGTTGTCTTTATATTCTCATGTATATTTGCAAGATGAATAAGGGATGGAATGACCAGACTCCAAACCAATAACAAGCTGGGGGAAAGGGTCACCTTTTCCTGGCTTCCCTACCCTACCCTACCCCCAGTGACTTCCCCTCCAAGCTTACCTTGTATCTACTTTACATTTGTTTTGCATGCACCTATATATGTCCAAAATGAGGGGCAGTGTGTTGTAGTTGATAAGAAGGTGACCTGGAAGTCAGGAAGACCTGGGTTCCAGTTCTGCTTCTGACACATACTAGCTGTGTGATTTTGAGGCAAGTCACTAAACCTTGCTCACTGCTCCAGGAAGTTCTTTAAGACTATAAGATGCAGAGAAGGTGCCAATCTTCATTGAAAGAAGGAGGAGTTTCCTTGTCTAGAAATTTCCAACATTAATGTAATCATAGGTCCAGTACCTATTTCTATCTGTCTATGTAACCTCCATTTCAAAAGCTCCACGGCTCTAGGTATCTATTGTTTCCCCATTAGAATGTAAGTTGTCTGAGGGGAGAAATTGTTTCACTTTTGTCTTTTTAGTCTCCAGTGTCTGGAATATGGTAGGTGTTTCATAAGTGCTTGAAGGATTGGGAAAAAAAATTGGCTACAAGAAGACTAATCAATAAGAAGCAACCAGCTTTTGGAATAAAAAGCTAACCAAACTGGATGATGGATCATAAAAAAATAAAGTTGGAAGGGACTCTAGAAATTAACCAACCCATCACTCTCACTTTACAGAAAGGTCAAACACCCCAAATTAAGAATCATAGATTTAGACCTAGAAAGTGATACAGTTTAGGGTTGCTGGTAAACTGATAATGTAGTTTGGGGTTGCTGGGAACCCTGAAATGTAAGGGTACAGGGCAAGTATGCCTAGAAAGAATTCAAGCATTCAAGTCTTCTTTCAGTCAAAGTGGCAAGGTTTATTGTAACACCAACAGGAGCAGGCTGGCTTCCTAATGAATCTGCAATTTGAGGAGGATGAGATAGATACTTATACACAAAAAAAGACTGTGAGTAGATTTGGATGAGATTAGGGAATGGTAAATAGCCTGGGGTGGCCCAGGTGTGAGAGTGAAAGGAGTTAAGTGGTCTGGGCTGGGGCAGAGAACCACAGTGAAAGGGCTATTAAAAGGACTATTGAGTGTCTAGATGGGCTGGGATGGGCCAGATGCCTTGGGCAAGATTCCAGGGACTGGGTTGTGTGGGAAAATTCAGGGACTGAGTTGCTGAAATGTATGGGAAAATTCAGGGTCTGGGTCCCATCACCCCATCATTCCCCCTCAAACAAATGGGACCCAAAATCTTTTGGGTTCTACATATTGAATCTGTTTGTCAGATTTGTGTCTTCCAGACTACAGGCCACTCACCTACAGTTGGTAGCAAACAGTGGGTACCAGATCGTGTCCACCCACATCCCCTTGATGTAGCCTATGCTTGGTTCCAGTCAACCTCCTCCCTGGACCCTTCTTGAGGCAGGGACAGCTCTATGGTCCTGGCCCCAGGAAGCAGTTTCAGAAGCTGAGACTTTCACTCTTTACCCCAAAGAATTTTGGGTCTCATTAGTTTGAGGGGGGAATGATGGGGTGTTGGGACTTGGGCCCCTAAAAGGAAAAGACCATGTCTTTGAAAGCAACCCAGTCCCTGAATTTTCCCATACATTTCAGTAGCCCAGATCACTGGCATCTCTGCCCAAAGTATCTGGCCCACCCCAGACCATTTAACTCCTTTCACTCTCACACCTGGGCCACCCCAGGCTATTTACTACTCCTTAATCCCATCCAAATATTCTCACAGTCTTTTTTTATATATCAGTATCAGTCTCACTTGGATCAAGGTGTAGATTTACTAGGAATCTCACCAGCTCCTATTGGTGTTACAATAAACCTTGCTACTTTGACTGAAAGAAGGCTTGAGTGCTTGAATGCTTTCCAGTCAGACTCCCCTGTATACTTACATTTCAGGGTTCCCAGCAACCCCAAACTGCATCAGAAAGGACCTTAGAAGTCATAGAATCCAGCTACCTCATTTCATAGGTGAAGAAAGTAAAAGTGACTTGCCCAGAGTCATAGAGTTAAATCCAAGGAGGGCTTTGAACCCAGATCTTTCTGGCTCCAAGTCCAGCACCCTATCTACTGTACTTCACTTACTCCAAGAGTAAGAGTGTGGCTGGAATTAAGGAACCAGTCTGTGTTTAGGGTCAGGGTCAATCTGTGGCTAGAGGCAGGGCTTAAGCCCTCAAGTCTGTGATCAGGGTTAGGAGCTCTTTCTGTGGCTAGAGTTGGCATTCAAACTATGGCTGGACTGAAGGGACAAAACAAAGGTAACTGGCTCATGTGAGGATCAAATAATACTCTTATCCTTACTAGTACCATACTCTAAACAATCCAATAAGTATTTATTAGGCACCTACTATGTGCTTTAGTAAGAACTAGAGAGACAAAGGCAAAACAGAAGGCAATCCCTGCTTACATAGGATGAAGAGTAGAGATAAAATATTTACACAGATGAATATTTCACAAGATTATTTGAGGATGAAGAGAGAACTAATGACCAGGAAGATTGAAAAAAGGCTTCTCACAGGAGGAAGCACATGAGCTAATCCTTGAAGGAATTTAGGGATTCTAATCAGCAGAGGTGCTCATTGACTGACTGACTGACTGAGGATAGAGTGCATTCCAGGCAAGGGGAAAGTCTATGCAAAAGCTTTGGAATAAGAGATGGAATTCTGGATTTAGGGAAGAAGATGTAGATGAATTCAGCTGAAATATAAAGGGTATGAGTGGGATCAGCATTAAATAAACTAGAAAGGTAGGCAGGAGTCAAAATCTGAAGGGCTTTGAAAGCCAAGTTAAAGAGCTTGTATGTAACCTGAGACCCATCCCTTGAAGCTCTTGGCTAATACAGACTGAGTATGATCTTTGGTGTTCCCCCGCAAATCGTTTCTCTTTGACTCATATTGCCCTTACCCAAAATTGCTTCTGGAAATCTCAGAATACAGCTAGTGTTGAGTTCTTCACAGATGTGGGAGAAAGGACCTGGACAACAATGCAGATCAGGGAGAAGTCAGCACTTATTCTGCCTCACAGAAAATATAAAAACCACTTAAGGACTATAACCTATAGACAATTAATATAATTCTTCTCCACTCTCCCCCCACCCCAGGAAAGTGTCTACCACCTTTAGCCAAGACTCTCCAGTCCTCTAGACTCATAGCACCACCCTGTGGTTTAGATTCCCATTGGAAGGGAAACAGACTTGAGGTGTCTAGCAGGGTAACCGCCAACATTCTAGTGCATCCCACTTTCACCACCACCACCACTACTACCCTAGAGATATAGGAACCCAGCCTTATGGCACCATCCTGAAGGTTTGGACTTGCCCAGAAGGGACACATGGTCTACAAGATAGGCATTTCCCTTTAGGTTAGATTTGCACTAATAAGGCAAAGTCCAAGTCTTTGCTTCTCCCATTAATCGATCAAAAATTATTTATTAAGCACCTGCTATGTGTCAGGCACCATACTAAGTGCTAAGAGTACGAATATATAAGCAAAACAAAGAGCTGGAAAGGGAAGTTGGCACCTGGCCCCCAACTTCCCTTTCCAGCTCTTTTTTATATGTCATCTTCCCCCATTAGAATGTAAACTCCTTGAGAGAAAGGATTGTGTTTCTTTTTTGTTTGTATTTGTCTTCTCAGCATTTATCACGGTGCCTGGCACATAATAGGCACTTAATAAATAGTGAGTTCTGAAGAGTCAGGAGTGGAGTCAGAAGTCAGTCAGTTAGTAAGCATGTATTAAGTACCTACTATATGCCACACACTATGCTAAATTCTGGAACACAAAGATAGGCAAATGACAGTCCTTGCCCTGGAAGATCTTGCAATCTAATGGAGAACAGAAGAAGAGTAAAGGAGTAAACGTTGCTAACTTGAGCACTTCCTCAAAATGACTGTTCTGGGAAGAACTGGCCAATGGGAAGAGGGGGCCCTGGGGCAGAGGGATCTTCCAGGGTGAGAAGGCAGCTGAGGCATGGTGTGGTCTATCAAGGCTTAGATTTCCCTGCTGTTCCTTCAATTCTGAGGGGTACATCTGTAACGTAATGTAAACTCTCCTTCTCTCTCTGGAAGGTCACGACCCAGAACACACAAGCTTGAAGGTAGTGAGGCAACTTGGAGGTTGGCATTGCCCAGGGACCACCCCAACTTCCATCCAGGAAGCCAAGGTTGAAGAACTCCTGACATTGCTCCAGAGAGCGTGAGATTGGGGGCTCTCACCATTGACAGCCTGTGGTTCCCCCTCTCCGCATATACCAGGTGGTTGATAATACGTCCAGTCCAATGAATCAAAAGATAGTCTGTGCCCTCAAGGAGCTTACGATGTAAAGAATTTTTTTCAGAAATGGGGAGAAAAGGGCAAATGGACAAAAGCATAGTGGATAGAATCCTAGACTTAGAATGAGGAAGATCTGAATTCAAATCCTGCCTCAGATACTTCTCAATTGTGTGATCCTGAGCAAGTCACTTAACTTCTTGCTCTGAGTTTCTTCCTCTGTCAAATGAAGGGATTCAGCTCAATGAACTCTTAGATCCTTTCCAGCTCTAAATCTGTGGTTCAGGGAAGATTCCCTTTTATAGGCCTTATACATG
The DNA here is from genome assembly GCF_900497805.2 of Vombatus ursinus. Lineage (NCBI taxonomy): Eukaryota > Metazoa > Chordata > Mammalia > Diprotodontia > Vombatidae > Vombatus > Vombatus ursinus. The sequence continues at coordinate 42,154,876 of NW_020954551.1, forward strand.
GGTGCAGCTTTATCTGAGATGACCAATTCAATCCCAGTCGCTGAGAATCATGGAGGATGACATGAGATTCCAAGGGGAATGCCCAGCTCCTCCATAGAAGATACAAAGCACCTCTTCCCTCAAAATGTTTGCTTTCCTGTGAGCTCATCAAGTTGATCAAAGAACCCCTCAATCAACCTCCCTACTTGGAAGCAACAGAGAGGTCTGAGTTCAAATTCCACCTCAATCTAGCTATATCACCCTAGGCAATTCACTTAATCGCTCTCAGCCTCACCTTACCCATATGTAAAATGGAGCTAGGACTAGTACCTACCTCACAGGGTTATTTTTAGGATCATCTATTTAAACTGTTTTGCATAAATTAAAGTATTATGTAAATGTTAGCTATAATTATATACTTCATCCCAGAGGAAAAGGCGAGACACTGAAGGTAGAGAAATCGATCAGACTATATTAAAAGACCCAGAGGAATGCCCCTTTCTAGCATACTGGTCAGATGCTCTATAAAGCATTTATGGAAGAACATTGACCAGAAGCCCACAGGCTAAAGAAGGATACTTTCCATTCTGCTTAATTCCCTCAGAATTGATCAATCCATAAACATTTATTAAGCACTTGCTATGTGCCAGGCACCATGTTAAGCACAGGGGAAACAAACAAACAAAAAAAGAGGCAAAAAACAGTCCCTGACCTCAAGGAGTTTACTGTCTAATGAAAAATCTTTCCAGCAAAGGGGAAAAGGAACACACGACCAAAAAGAGCAAAAGGATTAAGTCTTTAGGCCACATGATGGCAGAGTGAATAGAATGCTAGACTTAGAGTGAGGAAGATCTGAGTTCGAATCCAGTCTCTGACACTGTGTGACCCTAAGCAAGTCATTGATCTTCTCTCTGCCTGAGTACTGATAGGCTGACACTGATGAACTCACAGGTCCATTGACGTATGACAATGAGCAGCAATGAGACTATCTGAGAACCATATTACCCCAAACTTTCCATCAAACATATTCCTATAGGATGAAAATGAATCGCTGGGCCCCACAGTGCTCTGTCATTTTCCTGACGAAATCAGATCACAGCATCAGAGATTTAGAGTTGAAAGGACCCTTAGAGGTCATCCAGTCTAATGGCTTCATTTTTACAGATGAGGAAACCAAGCCTGGGAGAGGGAAGGTGGCATGCCCTGAGGTGTCAGCGATGGAGTCGATGTAATCCATTGCGCAATAGGCAAGTGGGCCATCTGGCTCCCCCTCAAGTCAACTCAGCCAAAGGCGGCTTTGCTTTCACACTCCGCTCACCCCCACTCAGAGAGTCTCCCAGTGAATATTGTTGGGGGTTTTATCACAACGAGAGCGATGCCAATTGTCTCCTGATGTCAGCCCCCCCCCTCCACTCCCGCCAATTTAGAGGCTTACATGGTTGCTAGGTAATGGGAGCCATCGGAGTGAGTGGTGCTTGCAAACCTTTTTCTCCGCCACAGCCTCACTTTACAACACGGGGAGGAGTAATTGTGACACATCGTTCTGCAGAATGCCTGCATTCATGGGCTGCGCGCGCGCGCGCGCGCACACACACACACACACACACACACACACACACAGAAGGCTGCATAGGCACAGACACAGCAGGGGTCAATACTGGTCTTAACGCATTGACAAAGAAGATGATCACCCACACGGGGTGTTTTAAGGGGGCCCTGGAAGGGCGCCCCTAACTTTGCCTCTCCTGATGGCTACTGCCTGAAACGTCTTTCCTAAGCAGAAGATTCTTTCAGTCCACTGTTAAAAATCAGGCTTAAAATACCAGTTACCCTGAGAGAGGGAACATAGGGCTGACATTCACGTTGAGGTGTAAGTGACTCATAACAGAGTCTTTTCTGAAAGAGCAAGTCTTATTGAGGGAAGGGGATAGAAAAGCCAGGGAGAACCATGGGGCTCCAGGCAGCAGAAGGAGGTGGAAAGCAGAAACAGGGGCTAGGGGGTGGTGCAGAGAGTATCAAAAACTTCATCTCCTACATGCATTTCAAAAGGCCAGCCATGCCCTGAGTATGTAAACTCTCAAAAGACACAGGGAGCCAGGGAATCGTGCAAAGGAATGCTGGCTTTGGAGTCAGGAGACCTGGATATGAATACAGGCTCTGCCAATCACCTTGTGTGTGACTTTGCACAGATCTCTTCATTTCTTGGATTTTTGGAGATACTAGGGAATCATTGAAGATTCTTGAGTGAAGAAGTGATGTTACCAGATATGGATGGAGCAAGTCAGTAAGGTTTGGGGCTGGTCAGAAGTTTTGGACTTTGTTGGTGGTAGATATACATAAGAAAGGCAAGAAGGCAGACCAGGAGAGTGGATAGAGGGGGGAAAACCTTGCCCTCTATGCTCTGCTTTGTTCTTGCCCAACATCAATTGTGAAACAATCCAAGAGGATTTGGCGAGGAACTTGAACTTCACAGTTCCAACCTATGCACAGCTCCTCTGGGATTTTTTTTTTGTAGGGGAGACATAGTACTCCCATTGGAAATTATAAGGAAATTTCTAAATCTAAGTTAGAGTTCCATGGGACAAAGAACTAAATCAACACCAGGTAGAAGCAGTCAAAATATTAGACCTCCTTTTAGTATGGGGATACATTGGCTGGCTTGTTTGGATAGCTATAGTGGATCATAATTTCAGCTCTCAACTAAAAGAATCCTCACCAAGAAGAATCTCTCCAGTCACCACTACTTAGTAGATAGGAACCTATAGCCAGCAGGTAAACCCAAAAAGCTGAATTCCAGAAGGTAGAAGAAAAAAGTTTGGTCACCACAGACTGGCAAAAATAACACTCAGCAATGGGCAACAGAGAGCAGCACAATGATCACCAGAGAATGTCAGCAGTCCTGCAGCATTACAAGTGGGAATTGCCCTAGCCGTCTGTGTGACCAGTGCATATGTGATTGGTTCCATGTGCCCTTTCACAAATATTCCCTCCATTCTCCATCCTTCCCTCACCTGCTTTTCATCCCTAAGAAACTTAGCACATAGACTATACCTACAGCATCTACATGCAGACATATACCACAGATATATAGCATACAGAAGAATAGAGAATTTGTGTAAAAAATAATTAAACTGTTTTTTATACAACAAGAAGAGACAGTTTGAGAATAGGGAACATGGAACCAAGAGAGATATATCCAATCAGTCAATCAATAAATTTATTAAGGGCCTACTATGTGTCAGGCACTGTGCCAACTGCTGGGGATACAAAAAAAAAAAGGCAAAATATAGTGCCTGTCTTCAAGGAGCTCACAATCTAATGATCACAGAAAAAGAGCCAATAACAGGCTAGGATAGATGCAAATAGTAAGTACATGGAAAAGTTTGCCCAACTGGAACAGAGAAAAGTATAATTGAGATGTGTCTAACAGTAAAGTTTAGCAAGAAGAGTCCTTAACTTGTACCTACATGTTATATTATTTTGAACCATACTGTAACTAATGTTCCACATTCTTATAAGTAGAATAATAGAGATTAATCAAAATATATGTTGTTAAATTTTAAAGTTAAATGTTCATTTTTTTAAAAAAGTATTAATAACACATCATGTGCTAGGAAAGACTTGGTCAACTTCTATTGGGCTTATCTTGCCACCCTAGCTTCTCCAGCACTAAGCGCAGTGCCTGGCATGTAGTAGATGCTTAATAAGTACTTGTTGACTTGACTTTTAAGTGAATGTTTACATATACAAAGAAATGGACTCCAACAGTGTGATATAATGCCAAAAAAAAAAAAAGCCTCTGGAATTGGGTCCCAACTCTACTGCCCTACCAGCTTTGGACCATAGGCTAATCAACTTACCTCTCTGAGTTTCTATTTCTTCATCTGTAAGATGGAGATAATAATCCCAGTACTATACATCTCACAGATAGTTGTGAGGAAAGTGCTATAGAGATGTGAATGTTACTACTCTTGTTTGACCTCTAGCCTCAGGGGCACATAGAACACATCAAAAGCACATGCTCACAACACCAAGCAACATCATAAGAAATCTGTCCCTGCCTGCCTTGAAGTGAATGAAATGCTCTATTTAAAACACTACAGAAGTGTGGGGGGTTGGGAAGGAGGAGGACGGAACTTGAATGGAAGTTGGAAGTCAGGGTTATTTGATCTCTGATCTGCTTGTTAAAAATCATCGTCAGTAGCAGCAGCTGGTTGGGGAATTTCCCTAATGTGGTTTCTCTCCTTTGTAATCCTGAGTACACCTTCTACACAGAGATTGGCAGCCTCTCAGAAGTGCCATGCCAAGACTTAATGTGTTCACTTTCTTACAAATCTTGAGAGTGGGGAAGGAGACTAGCCTATGGTTTACTCCCTTCATTCTCACCCCCCAATAAGAAGAAACTACAGACTCAAAAGCACTATCACTTACTCTGTGTTACCTGGGGCAAATCACATCACTACCATTAGCTGAGGTTCCTGCTCTGTTAAATGGGGATAATTTAACCTGACCAACCAACTTTCCAGCAGTTCTGTGACAATCCAATAGTCCAACAATGTGCTGTGAAGGAGTTTGGTCAAGAAGAAAGCATCTGACAAATAAAAGGTTGTATTATACTTATAGAGGCAGCTAGGTGGAGCCATAGTGCACAGAGGACCCTGCCTAGAGTAAGGAAGACTTATCATCCTGAGTTCAAATCTGGCATCAGACACTTATTAGCTATGTGACCTTGGGCAAGTCACTTAACCCTGTTTGCCTCAGTTTCCTCATCTGCAAAATGAGCTGGAGAAGGAAATAGCAAACCAATTGAGTATCTTTGCCAAGAAAACCCCAAAGAGGGTCACGGAGAGTCAGACAGAACTGAAACAACTGAGCAACAACAACATTGTGCTTTTACCCACGTTAACACCTGACTTGGTGCCTTGCATGTAATAGGCCTTTAGTAAATGTTTGTTTGTTGATTGACTGGTAACTTTGCTGCTGCAAGCTGGGTCTTGTCATCTTGGTAAAGACTAGAGTATATCCTCCATCCCACATTTGTTTAATGAAAGTGGAGTTTCCACTGACAAAGATTCCGAAGGGCATCACTAGCCTAGAAAGATATAACCTCATCCTTGTATAATCCTGATGCAGTGGAGAGAACACCTGGTTTGAAGTCAGAGGGTGTGGGTTCAAGCCCCAAATCTGCAGCTGACTGTGTACAGACCTGTGTGGGATCAGTGAAGTCATTTCACCTCTCAGGGCTTCAGTTTCCTTAATGGGGGAGTCAGATTACATGACCTTTAAGATCTCTTCCAGCCCTAAATCTATACTTTTATATTTTCCTTTCCACCTCTGTCCCTTGAGAAGTCTGTTAGGAGCAAGCCTGATTCAGGCCAGCACCTTCTTGGTTCAGGTTGCATATCAGGATAAAATGAGGCACATGTATGTCATTGAATAGTTAACAAAAGGAGGTTTACTTAGCCTTAACATAGGAAAAGTATTCAACAAGGATATAGCAGCACTTACCCTGGATGCGACCTCCCCATTGCCCAGTGTCTGGTCAGCAGGGCTGAGTGTGCTGACTCATGTGGTCTTGGGACATCTACCAAGTCTGATAGTAACCCCACTTGGGTCAGCCTCTGTAAGCCCTTGGGTAACCAGGAAGGCACATCGATAGAGCTGGAGGCTACCAGAAACTCCTTCCAGGACAGGACAGCTTGAGTCTTGTTCTTCTTCTTGGTCTTGTTGTTGAATTATTTTTCAGCCTCATCTGACTCTTCATGACTGACCCCATTTCTTGACAGAGATACTGGAGTGGTTTGTTGTTTCCTTCTCCGGCTCATTTTACAGATGGGGAAACTGAGGCAAACAGGTAAGTGACTTGCCCGAGGTTACACAGACGGTAAGTGTCTGAGGCTGGATTTGAACTCAGGAAGATGAGTCTTATTGACTCCAGGCCAGTGCTCTATCTACTGTGCCTTGCCTTCTCCCTAAATCTTCCAAGTCCTTGCTTTGTTGCCTTTTAGGGAAAATCTAGACTAATCATTAGGTTGGAGTGGGGGAAGGATGGAGGATACCATGGTAGATATTGATCCTTTCACACCTTCATTCATTCAACTGATACTTTAATGTCTATGTGTGTCTATGGTACATACCTAGGGAGATACAAAGTATAGATAAAACATAGCCCCTGCCTTCATGGAGCTTACAATCTAGTAAGGGGATGATAAAACACAGACACAACTTACTTTGCCCCTCTTGATCTCAGTTTTTCTTCTATCAAATGGGTACAGTAATCTCATGATACCATATGATATAATTACCACATAAAAGGTGAAAAGGCATAGTGGATTGAGAGCTGACCTTAGACTCAGGAAGACCTTATCTCTAACACATCCTGGTTGGTTGACTCTAGAGTAACTTAATCTCTCAGTTCAAGGCAACAATAATTTATTAAGTGCTTGCCATGTACCAGGCACTGTGATAAATGCCCCACCCTAGTTATGGTTCTGGATATTGTCCCTGTTGATGAAGAAGAAGGAAAATGTGGGAGAGATTTCAGTAGTAAAGATGTAGAGAACTTGGCATCTGCTTGAACGTGGGAGGGGTAGGGATTAGAGAAGAGCTAAAAAAAAAAAGTTTTTGAGCCTGGATGATGGAGAGGATGATGGCGCTAGCAAAAGAAACAGGGAAGCTGTGAGGAAGGGAAGGTTTAGGAGGGAAAGTGATAAGTCCAATTTTGAATATGTTGAGTTTGAGATGGTGGCAAGACATTCTGATAGAAATGTCCAACAGGCAGGCAGAAATGGAGCCTGGAGCTCAGAGAAGAGGTCAGAGTTAGCAAGACCCAGTTAGAAGCCATCTGCACAGAGGCGTTAATTAAAGCCATGGGGGTGGATAAGCCCATCACAGAAACATCTTTAAAGGACCTTTTTAAGGATTCTCGATTTAGAGCGGGGGGACACCCAGAGATCTTAGGACTGTAGCATCAAAGATCCAAAGCTGGGAGGGACGTCAAAGACTATCTGGTGCAAATCCCCTCATTTACAGATAAGGAAACTGAGGCCCCCAAGAGAATAAGTGACTTACCCGAGGTCACACAGATAACAAGCAGCAGAATCAGGTTCTGCACCCAGTTTCTCTGACTCCAGTCTTTTACACTGAGATATTTCTCACAAAAGCCTCTCAGGATGGGACAAGGTGGGCAATGAGGGGAATGACAGAGACTGAGAGGGAGTGATCAGGTAAGTGTGAGGCCACGTCGCAAAAACCGAGAGAAGCAAGAATAACAAAAGCAACCCAGCTGTTTACTCATTCTTCTTTTAAATTTCATTTCTGGCATCTGTCGGGAAAGCCGTCACACATCCTAGCTGGCTCCTCTGCCAGTATCCTGATGATCAGGTAAACATATTCTTTTGTCATCCCCCTTTGTCCTTCTAATACACTTTTGGCTTACCTCCAGACCACCCAGTTGGGCCCTGAGTCATCAGTCCCAGGCTCTTCTACACTCCTTGGTACCTCTCATTAAGAATTTCTAATTGACTAACAGCTCTACCACCCTTTTCGAACAGAGAGTTGACATTCCAAGGACAGTGTGGTTCAGAGGAAACTGATCCTTCCTATAAAGCGAAAAATTTGATTCAATGGAAAGAACACTGGCTCTGAAGTCAGAAGACTCAGATTTGAATCCTAACTCTGTGCCCTCATCCATTCTAGCAGTCTCTGGACTTGATGGGTTTTTACAGAAGAATCAGAAACAAAAGTAATGCATAAGGCAGTGAGACTTGTATTACTGGAGGGCTTGACTCACACGAGAAAGGCATACAGCTCAACGCATGATGTCCAAGAGGCAGAGAAATAAGACTTTGGAGCAGAGGATCTCACACTGGGCATTACACGCAGTGATTTTTAAGCAACAGAATAAAAGAGGAAGGGGGTCAACAGCAGTCCTGGAAAAGCATATTCTTGGATTTGGCAAACCCACGTCATGCCAAGTTCTTGTTAAGTCCTCATCACTGCTCCTATCCAATGACTATCGGATGAGTGTTCATCACTTTCACAATAGAGCAATTCAGATGATACAAGAAACAACCACAGATTTTAGAGAAATGGGAAACCAATCTTAGTTTCCCCCACCCTTAAAAGCTTTACAGATGGGAGAACTAGCCGGGGGTCAATAAGTATCCAGTCCAGTCTCTAGTTTCATACATAGGAAAGATTCCAGGGGGTCAATGCAAAGAGCTAGATTATAGGGTTAGAGTTGAAAGAAACCTTAGAAGCCTTCCAGTTCAGTCCCTTTATTTTACAGATGAGAAACTGAGGCCCTCTGCCCCCTCAAAAAAGGTTAAGTGACTTCCCCAAGGTCATATAGATGGTAAAAAAGCATCCCTGAGATTCAAAGCCAGGTCTTCTGACTCTAAATTTATCGCTCTTTCCACTGTACCGTGCTAGTAGGGTTTTTACATGAAAACGCCGTTTGCAAAATGTTTACATGAAAGCACAGAGGTTTAAGCAAGTGAGCAGAGGGGCTTTGTTGCCTTGTAAAATTCTACTTCCTAGCTGCATAATCCTGGGTACTTCTTGTCTCTGAGACTTAGTCTCATAGGATCATAGATTTAGAGGTGGGAAGGACCTTAGAGATCAAGTCCAATTCCTTCATGTTGCAGATGAGCGTACTGAGGCCCAAAGAAATTAGGTGACTTGACCTGGGTCACACAGCTACTATCTGTGGCAGAACTCAAACCCAGGTCTTCTTGACTCTGAGTCTGAGGCTTTACCACAGGGCCATCTTGTTTCACATTTCCCCATCTATAAAATCAGGATAATATTTGTCTGTCTCCTAGAATTAATGTGAGGATCGATTGAGATATTGCAGGTGAAAACATTAAGGAAATAAATAGTGTACAAGTACGAGTAGTGGGCAGATAACACGTTAAAAGTTTACATAGAGTTTCAAATACATTACCTTCAACAAGAATTATTATCTCCATTTTATAGACAAAAAAACTGAGGCAGAGAGGCGTTAGTGACAGCTAAGAATAATAATACCAGAGTTTCAAAGCCAGGTCTTGGCTGATTCCAACTATTATTATAATCAATCCTTAATATATTCAATCAGGATCAAATGAGATGGTATATGTGAAGCACTTCTCAAACTTTAAGGTGCTCTATCAATGTTAGCTGTTATAATTAAGTCTACATGTGATTCTGAGCAAGAAGGTACTGTTTCTGCCCTCAAGAGGTTCAAAGTCAAGCTGGGGAGATCAGACAAGACACTTGAAGTGTTTGGGGATCGATACAAGGCAGTGTATAATTGACCACTAAACTCTGTGTTAAAGCCTATGAATGTTAGGGGAGTTGAGACGAAGCAGAGATTGCTCCAGACTGACCAGGGAGGTCACAAAAGACTTCATGGGATGGGTGATACTTAATCTAGGTTTCAAAGAATGGGTGGGATTTGAAAAGACTTACGAGAGAGGGAAGGCAGTATCATGAAGAAAGTGGCAGACACTGGAATGAGATCTAGATATAGATATGTGTGTATATGTGCATGTATGTATATGTGTGTATATGTATGTGTATGTTTGAAGTGGGGACAGAACCGAGATGGTGGGGAGGAGGGGTGGAGAAGGGAGGAAAATTCAAGCATTGAGGACAGTAAAGAGACCAGCCTGTCTAGAAGACAGTCATATCCACTGGGGAATAAAGGGACAGAAAGGCAGTAACCATAAGATCATAACATAGGGCCAGATTTTGGAAAGCCTTGGAAGTCAACTGGAAGGGTAAGATGGGGGAAAGGAGAGGGACAGTCATCAGAGATAGGAGAGAGGAACAGAGATACAGAGAGAGACAGCCAGAGAGAGTAGTGAGGAGAAAGAAAGGAAAAAGGGAGAAAGAGGAAGAAAAAGAAAGAGGAAGTGAAAGGAAGAAGGGTAATGGAGAGAAAAGTGGGAAAGGAAAGGGTGAGGAGAGAAAGGATGAGAAGGGAAAGGAGGAACAGGGAGAGAAGAGAGAAGGTGGGAGAGGGGAGCATCAGAGAGAGAGGAGAGAAGCTTTAGGAGTACTTCATATTGGCACAGCAGTATTTGCAGCATGGCTTAACATTCCTCAGCCTGTTAAACAAATATTGTGACAGCCCTAATCCAGAGTGCACAGGGACATACCCAGCACTAGATTGTCACTGAGGGCAAACATTAATGGGGACACTAAGTATTTCAAGTAAGTCTCTCTTTCCATTCAGAGAGAGAGAATGACCTTGTTGGTTAAATAAATACTGGAATTGGCTGCCATAAACCTGTGTACCAGAGTTAAATAAGATAGAACAGTCTAAAATGCAGTCTCGTCTCTGCTGTCGCAAGAGAGATGTGAAGACTTTCCCACTGAACAGACCTCTCATGCCCTGCACACTGTGGAATGTGGGGATATCTAGCCTCCTTCCTGAAGGAGCCTTAGACCACACCATCCTCCCCTGCTGATATTCTATGTTCTAATGTTCCCTCCTGTTTGGACGTTCTATGTTCTAAGATTCCCTCCTGTTTGGATATTCTGTTCTGAGGTTCCCTCCTGTTTGGATATTCTATGTTCTAAGGCACCCTCCCATTTAGACATTCTACGTTCTAAGGCCCCTTCCAGCTCTAACATTCTGTGACTCCAAATATGAAGTATAGCTTTAGCCTCTCTGCCTGAGGTTGTCATCCTCCCCAAGGTGGATGGAGTTGGTGGGGCGGGGGGCAACCATCATCTTTAGCTCCTGAGGATCCACCTGAATCCAACGAGGCTCTTCTGTGGAACCATCAAAGGGAAAGCAACGTCTCTGGTCTGTTATGAGACGATGGTTGTCAGCATCTTAAAACACACACACTTCCAGATGGTGGGACTGATGCAGAAATAGGCAGCCTGGTTGCTTAGCCAACCAGTCTCACTTGTGACAATCTGGTTCTGTCCATTTTTGCTGGCACTCAGGGAGCTCAAATCAGCTGGCTTTGTGTGTGTGTGTGTCTCTCTCTCTCTCTCTCTCTCTCTCTCTCTCTCTGTCTCAGAGAAGGGGGAGAGAAAAAGAAAGTGCTGGCCCTGCCCCTGGTCCAGATGTCTATTGAAAAGAGGCAATAAAAGCTTAACTAAATTGGAGTGAATGATAATAAAAGTAATAAATCCTTACATTTGTGTGGTACTTTATAGTCTGTAAACCAATTTTGTATCCATTTTCTCCTTTGATCATCTCAACAACCCTGTAAGAATAGGTATGCACTTACATTTTGCAAATGGGGAAACCAAGTCCTAGAGAGAAGCAAGACAACATGTCCAAGGTCTGGGGCAGAGCTGGGATGAGAGCTCAGCCCTCTGAACTCTAGATTCAGCCCTCTTTCCATTAGTATATGTTTAGAAAGAGTAAAGAGAGAAACAAGGGGTAGGGGATGGCGGATTGGTGCAGGGCAGAAGCCACAATGATGGGGCAAGTCCAGGTGTATGAGAAAGCTCAATGGGGCTTTAATACACAAAGATTATTCATCCCATCTAGTCAGGGAGAAAGGGCAATGAAAAAGGGGCTGCTGCGTCCCTAGGAAGGGGCTTCCACATCATGGAAGGGGAGCGCAAGAGTCTGTCTCACCAACACCAGACTGGTTTGGGACAGTCAGGTCCCTCTTAGTCAGGCGTCGCCCCCGCCCACCCCCCCACCACCGTTCTTCCACTTGAGGGGCAAAAGCCTGGTTAGACCAGCTCTGATCCAGATTTCCCAACCAAGGGGACCAGGTCTATCTTGGCTGGTGTAGCACTGACCCCTGCTGTCCAAACTAGAAATTCCAGGCAGCTGTCCTGGAAACCTATATGATGGAAGTGAACCATTTTGGTCTAGCAGGGCCAGACCTGGCTCCACATTCACCAAGGACCCTAGTAACATTAACACAGGATTTAGGACTTTCAATTATCCTGGGGGTCACCTCAGCCAATGCCTTAATTTAACACATGAGGAAATCAAGGCTCAGCTCTGGAGAAATAGCACCTCTGGGAAGTGGAGGAGATACCAGAGGTTCAAGTGGACAGAGCCAACCAGCAATGAAATTGCCAAGTAAGTCATGGTACCTCCCTCCCCTGCGCTCCTTCAGGTCTTTCTCCTGCCTCCTGGAAGTCTCATTACGGACACATATCCCATTACCATAAATCCTCAGGACCATAGAATTTCAGAACTGGAAAGAACCTTAGTTGTTATTCTCTCACCCAACCCCCTTATTTCACAAGGGGGAACCAAGGCACAGATTGGGAAAGGGGCTTGCCCAAGGTTACACATCTGGCAAGAGGCAGGTTTGGGATGTCATTCTATCAGCCCACATGGTCTTGCCCTTAGCTACTTGTCAACTAATTCTCCCCGAGATACTTCCCCTCCCAGGTGTATATGCATTCAACATCTTCCTCTCAGTCATCCAAAGGTATTAGCTCCTTTGACCTCTCCTTTCTGCTTTTGAAACCTCCATTTCCCATGTGTATAATGGAAAGAGTCCTGGCCAAGGACGTAAGGAGAGCCTGAGTCTTGTCCTGTGACCCCAGGTCCAGCGCTCTTACACTCACCAGCTACAGAACTGGTGAGTTCTCATCTCTAAGCCTCAACTTCCCAGTTTAGTGAAGGGTCAAGAGCTTATGTTCAGTGATGACATAGGGAGTTCATTCCCCTCCATGAAAGGTCTTCAAACAAAGACTAGATGCTACTTTTCGAGTATGCTTTAGGGAATGGGGGAAGGGAATAAACATTTTTAAACGCTTACTATGTGCCAGCACTCATGTGCTAAGTGCTTTACCTCATTTGATCCTCACAACAACCTGTGTGATAGGGGCTATTATGATTCCCATTTTACAGATGATGAAACTGAGTTCTTCCTGACTCCAGGTTCAGCACTCTACCCACTGAACCACTTAGCTATAGGGGGAATGCTTTTTTTGGGGGGGGGCGGTATGAGTTGGATCAGGTGTCTGCTAAGATTCCTTCATATTCTTAAATTCTGATTATGTGACTTTCTAGCCATAACCTTGGTCAATTCACTCTCCCCTTCTGAGCCTCATTTCCTTATCTATGACATGGGAATAACATTTACTCTGCCTATCTCACAAGGTCACACTTTCTAAATCTTAATATGCTATAGAAATGCGGAAGGAGAGTTAATGTCACCATGTGCCTCTCAATTCTTCTTTTTTTAGGTTAAACATATCCAATTTCGTAATTAATTCCTAGGACGTGGTTTTGAGAGCTCTCATCGTCCTGGTTCCCTTCACCCAAACACACCCTGCTCTACCATAACAGCCACCACTATCACCAGTAAAGCCTCAGAGACTAATGGAGCACTGTTTGGCAGAGCTGTGAGAACCGTCCAGCCACAACGAGCCTCCTGATTCATTCTCCCCCTTCCACTATTATGGAGATCCTATGAGAGGGGAGGGGGAACAGTCCTTCTCCCCTCATCCTCCAGGAAACTCCCATCACCTGTCCAGCCTGCCAGCTGTGGAACTGCTTTGTGTTGGAAGACATAGAAATAGGAGTGGGGAGAGCGGGTGGAGGTAGAAATAGAGACAAAGAAGACTGGAGAAAGGAACGTAACAAGCTAGGGAAAGAGAAGAAGGCTTTAAATAGGATCTCCTCCAACCTCCCTGTTTATTTCTCTGCTTCTGCCATTGTATCCCCCAGTCCTCTGTTCTCAGCCATCTGCACTTCACCCTCCATGTTCTCTCCCCAAGTCACTTAACCTGTCTGTCTCAGTTTCCTCATCTGTAAAAACTGGGTAATAATAGCACCTAGGGTAGCACGGTGGATAGAGTGCCAGGTCTGGATTCAGGAAGACTCATCTTCCTGAGCTCAAATCTGGTCTCAGACACTTACTAGCTGTGTGACCCTGAGGAAGTCACTTATCCCTGTTTGCCTCAGTTTCCTCGTCTGTAAAATGAGCTGGAGAAGGAAATGACAAACCACTCCAGTATCTTTGCCAAGAAAACAGCAAATAGGGTCACAAAAAGTCAGACACAACTGAAAAAGGGCTGAACAATAACAATCATTATTGTTGTGGTTATTGCTTTTAATCTGCTCATACCTTCAACTCTCATCTTTCTGCAGATATTTCCCAAATTTCTAAATCCAACCATAATCTTCCCATCATTTCTCAAGTCCTGCTATTTTTTAAAAGTCCTTCCTTCTAACACTTTTTTTTCTTTTGCTTAAAGGCCAAACTTGACCTTTAGAAAATTGAAATAATCATCTCTTCTCTCCTCCCCCCCATCAAAACTGCTTCCCTACCTTAACCACTCCCATATATATGTGTTTTCTCCCCCATTAGAATATGAGTTCCTTGAAAGCACGGACTGTCTTGCTTTTCTGCTGGTATCCCCAGCACTTAAATGATGTCATACACAGAATGAATGTTGAATAAATGTTTTTCGTTCATTCATATGATCTTTTGGTCCCACCATTCTCCCCCCTGAAGAAAGGGTTAGAACATAATGGAGACTTTGCCTTCAGACTCCCAATTCATTTAATAGGGACTATTATAATATACATTACACTTCTATGTATTTCATTTAATAATTCATTGTTTGAGAAAAGGGAGAGTTGGCCGTAGGACTCTTCCATCCCTCTCCATTCATACAAAGGTTAGTGAATCTTAGGATTTAGGGCAGGAATGGCCTTTAGAGTCCATCTAGCCCAGGCGTTTCACTTTTGCAGATCAGAAAACTGAAAACTAAATGGGGAAACACCACCGTGGCTCTAACAGCTGAGTTAACTTTCACCTTGAAAGTCTGAAAAAACCTGGCCCTGAACAATTGAGGGGTTTTTTTTTCCTCCCTTGTCATGAATCCATTAAACATCATCAAATTAAAACCTGGAGGGAGAAGCCATCATACTTTGACCCTTGAAGGCCTGCTGTTTAATAGAGCAGAAGATTTTCTGGCTTTTTGTTAATTACAACAGAGACCACCTAGGGCCCCCAGCAACATAGAGGCTACTTGGGCCAGTATTCACACAGATGGAAAGACATCATGAAGGTCCTTGCCCTAGGCCAAGGTAGACCAGAGTAAACAAATCCTGAAGAGCTAAATGGCTGGTCTTTAGCCCCTGGATTCTTTTTCCTATAGGTGTTGGAGGGCTTTCTGAAAGGAGTGTGCCATACAAATGCACTGTTTCTGGGATCTCTCAAGGGCTCTGAAAATGTTAGTCCTATCCATGTTCCCCAGTTTAGCCCAATATCTCAGACATTGACCTCAACTCTCCCATAGGATTCATGACAACTGCGTGGTACCATCTACAACAATCACAACACACATTTACATAGTACATTCCTCATAACAACCTTGAGAGGCAAATAGGACTGGTATAATTACTGCCAATTTACAGAGGAGGGAATTGAGACACCCTGAGCTTCGATGACAATCACACAAGTGAAGCTCGGTGGGTGATGGGGGTGTTCAAGGAGGACTAGCACCTCTGGTATGGGGCTTGCCAAGCCCTTTTCAGAGCTGCTCATCCACATTTGGTGTCTACCTTCGCCCAGATCTTACCTGTGGCTACAAGAAGCTGTAGCATGTGCAGCAGTCACACCCTAGTAAAACCATCATGGAAGATGGGCTAAACCAGGTTAAGGGTAACCAATGGGCCTCAAAACTGTTGGTGAGTTAAGGGGTTGTCTACCCCAAGCGTGTGAAGTCTTACACCTGTGGAATGGGTAGATGGGAACAATTGGTTCCAAGGACCATGAAGGAGGCTGAAGCAGGCACTGTGGAGTGCTTGGAGCTTGGGCAGACGTTGAAGATGCCAAGGTCATCCACTGTGTCATCTGCCATCACCAGTCATCCTGACTTTTGTCTCATCACTGGCCTTCAATGACTCTGAGAGAGAATGAGGCTGATGACTTTGTGACCGTCTCACTTAAATACAATTAGCACACAGGTTAAGACATCACCCATCATCCACTATTTTCCAACATTATGATATCATTGGTCTTCTGAAAACAAAGAATGAACAACAACAATTTAGGCCTGCCTTGTGCAGCTACAGTCAATAAATCAAATCGACAAGCATTTATTAAGTGCTTACTATGTACCAGGTACCATATTAAGTGCCAAGGATCAAAAAAAAAAAGGTAAAAACAGCCCCTGTCCTCAAGAAGCTCCCCATCAAATGAGGGAGATAATTTGCAAATAAGATAAATTGGAGGAAATCTCAGAGAAAAAGTACTAGCATTAACAGGGACTGGGAAAGGCATCCCAAAGAAGATGGGTTTTAGCTAAAACTTTAAGGAAGAGGTGTAGGTAGGGAGACAGAGCATGCACAATGTGGGGGACAGCCAGTGAAAATGCGTAGAGTGTCCTATGCAAGGAACAGTAAGGCAGCCAATGTTAGTGTGCTACATGGCACAATGGATAGAGTGCCGGACCTGGAGTCAGGAAGACTTAGGTTCAAATCCAGCCTCAGACACTTACTAGCTGTGTGACCCTGGCATGTCACTTCACCTATTTGCCTCAGTTTCCTCATCTGTAAAATGAACTGGAGAAGAAAACGGCAAACCACTCCAGTATCTTTGCCAAGAAAACCCCAAATGGGGTCACGGAGAATCAGACACAACTGAAAATGACTAAACAACAAGAATAAGATTGGAAAGGTAGGAATCGGCATGCTATGAAGGGGTTTAAAAGATCCGGGAGGTGAAGGAAGCCACAGTCTATTGAATAAGGGTCAAACCTACACTAAACAGTGCATTAAGCAAGAGCGCCTGTCCTCCAAGGGCATACATTCTGCTGTGGAAAAATAGCAAGCACTCTAATAAGTCAACATGAAAATCAATGTCAATAATTTGTCTTTAGGGGTGAGGATAGGGCACTGAGGACGGGAAGAGATCAGGAAAGTCGGGATGATAGTTCAGCTGAGCCTTGATGATTGCTAACAGCTCTGTGATGGGGAGACGAGGAGGGTGGGGGGGGTGGAGTACACCTTAGAAGTGAGATGGAGAGGGGAGAGGGGGAAGACAGGCTGTGCAAAGGGCCGTGAGTAGAAGATGGAATGTCACGTACAAGGACCAGCAAGCAGGCTGGTTTGAACAGAAAGTAAGCTATGTGACAGAGAGCAATATGACCTCAATCTTGAAAGACAGGCTGGAACCAGATTGTGACAGATTGTAAATACCATGGAGAGCAGTTTGTATGTTATGTATGTATGTATGTTTGTATGTATGTCTAGAGGGAAGAGGATTATATATAGGGAGTCAAGGAGGCTTCTTGAGCAGGGGAGTGACCTTCTCAGACCTGAACTTTAGGAATATCAATTTGGCTGCTGGGGAGGGGACTGGATGGAGGGAGGCCAATTAAGAGGCAGTTGCTTACCATCTCAGGGCCTGGGAGGGGAGGGAGGTATAGAATTTGGAATTCAAAACTTAAAAAAAAAAAAAGACGAATGTTAATTGTTTTTTGTAATGAGTGGGACAGAATAAAATATTTTTTTTAAAAAAAGAGAAGCTATTGCAATAGGCCAAGTGAGAAATAATTAGGGTCTGAACTCCATGTGAGTGAAGAGAAAAAGTAAGTATGAGATATACTGTGGTACAGAATCAAGAAGTCGCAGCCAGGAATAATAATAATAATGATGATGTTGAGTCATTTTAGTCATGTCCAATTCTCTGTGACCCCATTTGGGGTTTTCTTGGCAAAGATATTAGAGTCACTGGAGTCTCCAGCTCATTTTACAGATGTAGAAACTGAGGCAAACAGGATTAAGTGACTTACCCAAGGTCACACAGTTAATAAGTGTCTGAGAATGGATTTGAACTCAAGTCCTCCTGACTCTAGGGCTAGCGCTTTATCTACTATACTGCCTAGTACTTACTATGTGCCAGGCACTTTGCTAAGCACTTTACAATTACTATCTTATTTGATCCCCACAATAACTCTTCGAAGTAAGTAGTATTATTATCCCATTTTACATATGGGGAAACTGAGGCAAACAGAGGTTAAATGACTTGCCCAGCGCCACACAGCTATAAAGTATCTGAGGTTGGATTTGAATTCAAGCTTTCCTGACTTCAGGCCTAGCACTCAATTCACTGCACCACCCAGCTGCTGGAAAGGACCTCAAGGGATATCTAGTTGAACCATCTAGTTTTACCAGTGAGGGAACTAATGGTTTGCCCAAAGTCATGGAGGCAGTAAGTGGCAGTGTTTGAACCCAAGCCTCCTGATACTAGGTTTGGTGCCTTCCATGCCATTGCCATAACATGCCATTGCCTTGGGTCTCCTCCTGGCTCTCCCTCCATTCTCCTCTTGCCATGGTATCTCCCAAGGCTCTGATCTCAGCCCTCTCCACTTCTCCCACTACACTCTCTCCTCAGGTGATCTCCACCTCTCATCTCTGTGCAGACATCTCCCAAATTTATAAATGTAGCCCTAAACCTTCTACCATTTCTTAAGTCCTATTTTTTTTAAAGTCCTTTTGAAAAGTTGTCTTACTTGAAGGCCAAACTTGACCTTTAGAAAATGGAACTAATCATCTCTCCTCTCCCCACAAAGTGTTACCCCCCACTTCCCTTCCTCATCAATGTCCTGGCTCCCGCCTGCCTCCTCGTGACAGAACTTGGATGAGAAGCCAGGTTTCCAGGCTCCCAGGGTGCGTTTCCCACTATCGTCAACCCTGGGAAGATGATGACACACTCATGCTGAAGACTGAGCTTTAATAAGTGAATAACACTAATTATTGTCCCCTAATAAATTATCATAAGATTGCGCCAGTAGGATGCAGGGCAGAGACAAGCAGGAATGCTTTTAAGTACTTCCTTGATAAGTGGTTCTATAACTGGTGCCATCATGTCATTTGTTAAGCATTCTAAGGTCATTAATACATCTCCTTGGGACAAGTTGCAGCACCAGGGCTGAGAAGGAATCATTAGAAAAAACTCATTTCTATTTCTCATGGGTTCGTGTTATCGTTAGTAAAGAACATTCCCTGCGGTCTTCATCTGAAACATCCAGTCCCTTTTACCTTTCTCTTTCCCTGCTCCATCCCCCTTCTGCATGCCCCCTCACCATAAACACCCAAATCCGGGAAGTCTCTCCTGTCTCCAAGTCACCCTGGTCTTAGAATTCTCCTTGGAATTAGTACAACTACCAAACTCAAATCCAGAAATCCATTTCCCAGCCTGTCTTATTCCCAAAACCTCCAGGAGACAGTGAATTAGCCTGAAGAAACTCAAACCAGGTCAGGATTCCTGGATTTAGCATTTGAAGGGACATTTAGAGGTATCCTAGTCAAAACTTTTCATCTTACAGAGGAGTAAACTGAGGTACAGAGATGAGAAGTGACTTGCCCAGGGTCATACACATAGAGTCATAAGGTTTTCATGGGTTGAAAATCTGAAGGTACTTCAAGGATCATCAAATCCAACCCCCTTATTTTACAGATGAAGAAATTGAGACCCAGAAAATGACTTGCTCAAGGTCACCAGTGTAGTAAGCAGCAAAGCCTAGAATCAGAGCCAGGTGCAGTGATCTTTCTGTTGTCTATACACCATGCTAAAGTCTCCAGGCCTCTGATTCACCAGCTGAATTTCCAGAGGATTACAGACCACTCAGGTCATGGATTTAGATCCAGAAGGGGCTTTGGAGGTCACCTAATCAACCCTTTCATTGTACATAGGAGGGAAATGAGACCTAGAGAGGTTAACTGATTTGTCCAGGGTCACATAGGTAGTAACTGGTAGAGTCAGGATTCGAATTCAGCTCCTGGGACTCAAAGTAGAGGGTTCAAAAGAATTGGAAGGGATGTTACAGTCAGCGTTGTCCTATGTTGACTCTCTAATGCTCTGTCTCTTCTGTCTCTGGCTCACACTCAGATGATTCCAACAAATGGCAGCCCAGAAGACATGATCCATTCTACCATGTTTGTGCTGGGTTGTGGGTGGCAGTGAGCTATGCCACAGGGCAGACCACAAGGGGCAAACTGACCACAGGACTCATTAGTCTAGATGGTGGCATGTGGGTGCTGTGAAACAAATGACTTCTAGGGAAAAAAGAGAAGCCAAAAGGTGGACTCTGTGTTGGAGAAGGCAGAGGAGGGTGTTTCCATGTGGACAGGAGGAACATAGGAAAGGTCATAGTGAGGAAGTGTAATCTGGTATTCAGTATTCAGAGGTCAAAGCAGGATGAGATTCCTGGCCTATAGGCCGGAACACATCGCAGACTTCAGGCTGGACCCAAGTAAATAAGGAGACTAAAGTACAACTAGGGCAGGGTGCTTGGTGCTTTCCCCGGGGATGTTTATTTTGCAATGTACTAAAAGCACTTGCAGTCCTTCAGAAACATAGATACAACAGGGTTTAGCACTTAGGGAGCAAGAATTAGTTAAAAGAGCAAGCTACTAGATGGCCTGCTTTACATCTGCCCTCAACCTCCCCACCCCACTGTACTCAACATGATCCCCTCCTAGCTTTAAACAGTTGTTTTGAGGGCCAATTTAGCAATGCTTTCCCCAAGCACAAGAACTGCTAATTATGGTTCTGCAGGTGGGCAACTGATTTCAGGTTTGGCAATGAAGAACAGAGTCTCAGTTTCCAAAATTAAGTTCACACAAGTATACCTGAACTTACTTCCATTACACAGGCTGTTACCTGCCCTCCTTTTAAACTGCCTTCTTGGAGTGGGCTTGTAACTATTTGCAAGTATGCTCTCTTTCCTTGACCAAAGTCCCTTCTAACCCATAACCATGCAAAGCTTCTTCTCTCTGGCCCTCATTGTCCTCATTTATAAGGATGAAATAATCTACTAGGTCCCTTCCTGCTTTCAGTCTACGGTTTCATGGCATGCTGGTGATTGAGGAAGAGACCTAGGGCCTTTAGGGAATCCTCAGAGTTTCACACCAGACCTCATACTCCCTCTCATCTGCTTGTCACTTACATAAGTCCTTCTTATCTGGTCACCTAAGTCCCTGATCCTCAGGGACTCATCATCCCAATTTCTCTATATCTATTAGAGGCACTATTATTCCCAGTCATCCAGGCTCATAAACTGAATCATCTTCCCAACTCCTCATTCCCCACATCCAATCGGTCTTGTTGTTTCCATATCTCCAAGTTTTGCATCTGTTTCCTCTCTACTTACGGCACCATTCTAATTCAGATCCTTAACATCTCTTGTTTGGGTTCTTGTGGTAGCCTCCTGATAGGACTCCCTTCCTCCATTCTCTACCATCTTCAATCCATCCTTCACCCAGCTGCCAAAAGAATCTTCAGGCACAGTTCCAACTAACCAAACAATGTTATTGTTTGTTTTTGAAGAGAAACAATAACATCACCAGGGGATGTCTTGATTTGCCTGAGAATTGGATTAAATGAGGCAGAGTTGCACAAAGTCATCAGCCTCACTTTCTCTTCCAGAGTCATTAGAAGTCTAGGGGCAAGACAAAAGTCAGGAGGACTAGTGATGGCCCGGGATGCAGAGGGTGCCCTTGGTGCTGCCTTAACAAGCTCTAAACGCTCTACTCCACTCCTGCTACAGCTGCCTTCATGGCTGTTGGAACAAATTGTTCTCATCTGACCATTCTGCCAGGGAAGTCTTCACATGCTAGGGGTAGACACTCCCTTAATTCACTGCCAGTTACCGTCAACATGGTTTAGCCTAGGTAGTTTTACTGGGGTGCGACCGCTGCATACACTACAACTTCTTGGAGCTGTATGTGAGAGTTGGATGATGGTGAACACCCAAGGTGAATGAGCAACCCTGAAAAGGTCTTGGCAAATTCTCACACCAGAGGAGCTGGTCCTCCCTGAAGACCCCACACACTCCATTAACATGTATTAAGTGTTTACTATGTGCCAGGCACTGTGCTAAACAATGGGGATACAAAAAAAAAAAGGCAAAAGACAGTCCCTACCCTCAAGGAGCTTACAATCTAATCAGAGAGAGTACATGCAAATAAATATGTACAATGCAAACTACAAACTCGATAAATAGGAAATCCCTAGTCAAAAAGCTTCAGCAGTTTGCCCACTGTCACAAAACTAATCCTTGGTGAATGTTGATGGAGAAGCTGAGACAGGGAATCTTGGTGCAGGTGATAACGGAGTGGTACAAGTAGCCCCCAACTTATGAACAGGTATATGTTCCCAAAACAGAAGGAAACAGGCCAGGAAGCTGGGGCTAGGAAAGTCAAAAAAGGCACGGAATTTGGAGCCATAGGCAGAGTCGAGGGCTCAGTGACCAGGCATGTTGTCAGAAGTCAGGCACTTGTGTGTAGATGCCAGAGGTTAAGTCAGGAGCCTAGCAGACACAAACTGAATCAGGGGCAAAGCCTCATATTTCTTCTTTTGCCGCATCTCTAGCATCTGTTCCTTTCCCTCTATTCACATGACCATTATCCAATTTCAGGACTTCCTCCCAACTCCAGAGGTCCCGGCCATCAGGGTGGGACTGAGCTGCCCTGGCATGAACAACAGAAGACACCTTCACAGCAGTAATTTATGCCAAGGGCTCGTTCTTGACCTCTGACAGTAACTTATGCCAAGGGTACCTTCTTGACCTCTGACCCTGTGATCCCAAATGCCCTGAAGCTTTAACCCTTCTGCTGCATCTGTTGACTCCACCTGGCGATGCTCAGGACACTCCTTTGGCCCCCTCCACCTTTGCCCTGATATCTGGGTCTATTTTGGCCCTGATTGTCTGACCTAGAATCATTGACTCTTACCTAAAAGGAACTTTAAAGATCACCTGTTCAGCTTTCCCACCCCAAGCTGGAATCTCTTCTCTGACTCCCTGGCAGATGGTCGCCCTGCCACTGCTTAAATATCTCCAATTATGGGAAACTCACTACCTATTAAGGGCACCCATTCTATTTTCAGATCATTTCATGAGCTTTTTATAATACTGGGTGAAAATCTGTGTTTAACTTGTAGGACTCATTTCAGCAAGGATTTATTAAGGGGAACAGGGAAGCCCTGGGGATAAGGAAAATAGGGAGAAGAATCTGAAAGAAGCACGAGATACAGTATCTGTCCTAGAGGAACTCACAGTCCACTTCACCAGAGGACGCCTACACACACTGAATAAGCAACGGAACAATGTCATATATAGAATCAAGTAATAGATTGCTTGTTGCATGCCTCAAAGGCCATCAAAATTTAGAGAAATGGGACAGGAAAGTCAAGGAAGGCTTCATGGAGAAAACAAAAAGAAAAAGTAGAAAGAGCGCTAGATTTTAAGGTCAGAAAAACTGGGTTTGGGCAGCTAGGTGGTGCAGTGGATAGAGCCCCAGCCCTGAAGTCAGGAGGACCTGAGTTCAAATCTGGCCTCAGACTAAACACTTAACCCTTACTAGCTGTGTGACCCTGGGCAAGTCACTTAACCCCAATTGCCTAAAAAATTAAAAAAAGAAATAGAAAAACTGGGTTCAAATTCTGGCTCCAACAGGGTAGCCTCTGGTGGGGTCCAAAAAGAGAAGTCCCCTCCCCACCCCACTTCCTCCATCTGATAGGTGGTTCAGTGGATAGAGGTGTCCTGGGCCTGGAGTCAGGAAGGCCTGAGTTCAAAACCAGCCTCAGACACTTACTGGCTGTATTACCCCAGGCAAGTCACTTAATCAGTTTTTTTATCTATAAAATGGAAATAATAATACCACCTATCTCCCAGGTTATTGTGAGGATCAAATGAAATCATTTTTGTAAAGTGCTTAGCATGGTGCCTAGCACATAGTAGGTATTTAATAAATGCTTCCTTCTTTCCCTCTTTCCTTTTTTCTTTCCTTTCTTTCTTCCTTCCTTCCTTGCTTCCTTCCCTTTTGTCCTTCTTTTCTTTCTTCCCTCCTTCCTTCCTTGCTTTTTTCCTTCCTTTGCTCCTTCCTTTCCATAAAACTGAGGATATTGGCCCAAGGTGATCTCTCAGATCCCCTAAAACTCTAAGATTTTCTAAGGGTCTGGGGCAGGACTTGATTTAGACCCTGAAAGAGGGGGAGGGACTGTCTAAGTGGAGCAAAAAGGGAGGGACACATGTAGGCAAAGAAAGCACGAACTCAAGTCTGGGAGGGCTGAGGGTCAGGGCCTGAGTTAGAAGGAGATGAGGGATGAGATGTGGCCCTGAATGGGAGGTGGGAGCTGGGGAGTTGGGGTAGGATTTGAATTGGGATGTCCGGTAGGAAAGGGCAGGATATGGGGTGGGGATGGGAGGTGGGGGAATGAGGGATCAAGGAGTTGGATTTGGATTAGGGGTGAAAGGAATCCAACCAGTTAAATTGGATTGGGAGTTGGAGAACAAGAGAGATGGGATTTGAATTGGGAAGGAGGGAACCAAAGGGGCAGCATTTGGTCAGCAGAGTAAGGGAGGATGAACTGGGTTGGGAGTAAGGGACAAAGGAGATTGGGTGGAGGAAAGGGTAAGATTTGGATGGGGAGCAGGAGGAAAAACAGGGTCAGTTGTTGGATGGAGGTGGCTGGGAAAGGCAGAACCAGATTTTTTTTTAGATAAGAATGACTGTATGATTGATGAGTTTGTAAGTCTGGATTTCCAGAAAACTGGGCCCACCGGGATGACTCCCGGAGCAAGAAGCATTGATCCAGGGCAGCCACCTGCACCCCTGCCTTCCAGCAGGGACAGAGCCAAAGAAAGCTCCTGTCAGGGAATCTTTCCTTTTGGCTTCTGCTGGATTTCTCCTTATGCAATAACAACAAAGGACAAAGAGAAAAGAAAAAGAGAAAAAAAAAAACAGAGGGGAAACAACCCTTCTAGCAAAATGTCAAGGTTTTAAATTAAATTTAAAACAGTTTAATTGCCTAATTGCTCAGCTATTTTGTGCAGTTTATTAACAGAAGCAATTCTCCAGCAGTCATGCCAGCATAGCAGAAAATTGGCATTTCAACCAGGGGAATTACAGAGGCAGAGTGGGAAACTCACAAAACCCAGCCCTCAGACCTAGCAGGAAAGCTACCCCGGCCTCTGGGTGTGAGTGCATGTTAGTGCATTTGTGGACTTGGGCATGCTCAGGAGTGTTTGCTTTATGGCTGTGGGTGTGGTTTGTACATGAGGGTACTCATGCTGTCACGGTACTTGTGTGTGGCAGTGTATTTTTGAGAGTGCATATCTGTTATCCATGTCTGCATGGGTATTTCTGTCATGAGTGTGACTGTGGGATGATTGTGTGTGTCATTGCGTGTACACGTGGGCATAAATACAAACATGGCAGCCTATTTATGTATGTATCCATGGTTTGTGTGCCTGCATGTGCATTTCTGTTGGAGGTGTGCCTGTGGGATGAGTGTGTGTCATTGCACATATACATGGGCATACATACAAACACAGTAGCATGTTTATGTACACATCTGTGCACGTGCATTTCTGTTGTAGGTCTGGCTGTGGGTGTATACATGTGTGTGTGTCAGATGTAGATGATGCATTTGTGCATATGTGGTCATATGTGTTGTATATTTACATCATGTGTGCTGCATATTTGTACATTTCTGTGGTTGTGTCAAGGCATGGTTTATCTCCATCCTTAATCTCCTTCAGAAGGATAGCAGTTTGACTGTTTTGGAAATGAGGCCCTGTGGGTTGGTTACATAAAGCTCTTTGCCATCTGGGAAAACAGGGCCTCGTGTTTCTCTTAAGCTTTTCCTTCTGCAGGGAGCCCCCATCGGAGGCATCATTAAAACCAATTTAAGCTCAGACAGTCAGCCCATCTCCAAGTGCATGCCCAAGCCTCCTCTAGAGATGCCAAAACCTTCCCCGGAGGAGAACAGCGTGTCCCAGGGAAGTTGTGATTTCCTGCTTCCCCAGACTGTCCCATAGGTATCTTTGGTCCGCTGCCACCACCCACTCTCTCTCCCTTCTGGCTTCTCTCAGACCGTATTCTCCTGCCCAAGTAGTCTTTGTAATAAATGGATCCTACTGTTTCTCTCCTCAACAAACTGGTGTGGCCCCCTTGGCTACTGAATTCAAGTATAAACTCCTGGTCTGGACATTCAGGGCCCTCCGTTCTCTGGCTCCAACCAGACAACAGGGGACACCAGAAAGGATGATGGACTTGGAGTCAGATGACCGGGGTTTCAGATCTACCTCTGCTAGTTTATGCCTGTGTGACTTTGGACAGATCACTTAATCTCTCTTGGCCTCCATTTCCTCATCATTAAGGTGAAAGAATTGGACCTCAAGACTTCCAAAGTCTCCTGTAGCTCTAAATCCACTGGATGGAGGATAAAAGATCCTATCTGATTTTTGGCCAGACCTGTGATTTCATTAGCATGAGAAACTCCTTGAAATAGAAATTGCCTCCACCAATGCCAGTCAAGTCACTCTTCTGCCATTTAAAGTCTTAGAGAAGAGCGGCCTGGGGCCCTTTAGGGAATGTATGACTTGGCCATGTTCACACAGCTATTAGGTGTCAGAGGTAGAATTGAACCTGGGTCTTCCTGACTCCAGGGCTGACAAACTCTGTCAGCCTCCTCTCACGCTACATACTCTACTTTCATATACTCGACATTCGAGCCAACTGAATCACTCTCTGCCTACCATTGTCTAGCCCTCTCCTGTCTCCACGACTTTACTCTTGGGGTCACTTGTGCCTGGAATGGATTCCATCCCCCTACTCCCAATTCCATCTGTTAAAGTCTCCTCCTTTCTTCTAGATCCAGCTCAAATGGCACCTACTCTATGAAACTTTCCCCTCCTACTCACCCACCCCACCCCTCAAACACAAAACACATGCCCCTTTCTAGACCCTGTGAAAGTGATCTCCCTTTCAAATTTCTCTTAGCACTCTGCCTGGATTTATCTCATGCTATCTTTTATCAAAGTTATTTGTGGAAGTGACTCTCTGAATCCCAATAGATGGTAAACACCTTGAGAAAAAAAAATCCTGCTTCATACTTCCCTTTGTGCCATGTTTGTAGAATAAATGAATGAATGCATTTAACAGCTTGCTGCTCCTCCTCTTCTGCTACTATCTTTAAAAAAAAAGACATAAGCTTCCTTTAAGTTTTCTATGAGTTTTTACTGCTCATGGCTAAAGAGTAGCAAAGCCAGGTTTAAAAAAAATAAGCAAAAGAGCAATGTTACGAAATTAGAATGATTTCTTAAAGACATAACAGTAATAATTCATCCTGGTCTTCCCTGGCTTATAAACTGCAACCAGGTCTGCTTTTGGTAATGCAACCAGGAGTGTTTGAAAATCATTGAACCTACAGTCAGATTCTGCCAATTCCCATGTGAGAGACCTTGGGCAATTAAACTCTCTCAGCTTCACTTTCTTCATCTGTAAAATGGGCATGATAGTGCTTATAGGACATATTCCACAAGGCTGTTGGGAGGAATCCTTTCTGAACCTTAAAGTGTTATAGAAGAGGGAATCATTGCTAAATGAGCTCAAGGATATGAAAATGCTTTGCAAACTGTTAAGAGCTACATGCTTCTTCCTTTACTCATTCATTCAACAAACACTTATTAAGCATTTACTTTCACAGGTCGGCTCTTCACAAGAGATGACAGCCACCTCAAGGTCCAAGGAAGGTACTCTATAGACGCAACCCCTAACACTATATAGCTTGTGAGCCCCTATCTGTATGCTTCTCATGAACAATTAGCCAGAGTTCTATTGGCTTTTAGCAAAGGCATTTGTTAAGATGGCATAGTAAGAAAAGTAGCTATAAAACATTCCTTCTACATAAACCTGGATCACACTCTCCCATAAATACACCTAGCATCCATAGGAATAGTGAGCACAAGTTTAGAGTACAATGATAGTGAGGTATATATGTAGAGAATATATGTAGCCAAGTCAACTCACAACTCCTAGTACTGCTAGTACTCCTAGTACTTCTTTCTTCCCTTTGTAGAATCCTCACAAAGCTCCTCCTTTGGCAATCCACCCTCTAAGGGCTGGGTTGTTCACCTAGGCACCCAGGGTCTATACATTTCCATACTTTGACTCTTGATTTCCAGAGCAGCCTTTCTCTCAAGCCTATGGCTGATTCTCTTCTCTGCTGCCAGGAGTCCCCTTCCTCAAAGCTTCTTCCCTTAAGTAACTGCTTTTTTTTATCTATATCTATCTTGACTGTGTCTGTGTTCCCTGCTTGATGCAGTATCTCCTGTCTATCAAATCAATATATCCCCAGGGGGAGAAGAGGTAGAGAGTGGGAAGGAAGAAATAAGAGGGAAAAAATCCTCTCTCAGGAACCTAGTTCTTCTTTTAATCTTCACTCCCATATTACAGCTAACCAGAATTCCCCATGGTTCCCCTATTTACAACTGCCATTGGTATGGCTAATTTGTTTGCTTAGCCAATTGTGTTTTTCCCTTCTGACTTGGAGAGGTGTTCACACTTTGCAATGGGATCATCAGGCAAGGCCACAATTTTATAGTTAATTTAAAATTTTATTATAATATTAAAAACTCATCATCTATGACTAAATCCTGTAACTACAACAAATGAGTGGGGGAGGGGGAAATCACATTCCATCTCTTTTATATATACTTTGAAGGTATTAGGAAACACCCTCTTTTCCAGAGCTAAGGCCCAGCAAGCAGACTGTGCCCTGAGTTTGGCATAACAACAATCCTTTGCATTCACCCTCTGGATGATCTCAGCCACAGCAAAATCCCAGAATTGTTTCATATAATTATTGTATTGCTTTGACCAGCACCAGGTGTTCTCTGAGCTCGGAAAAGCACCACACAACTACCCATGTTCCGTTCCTGCCATAAATCAAACTTGTCTCATTGTTGCTATTACCCCTCATTGTCAGGGCTACAGCTCACTGTGTAGCCATTGGTATAAGTATCAAGATATCCCCCACATTGCCTCTGGTCCTCCCACTAGGGGCAGGGCCCCCGGCACATGTGTACTTGTTTGCAAACCATTTCCCTCACTTTGAAATTAAACTTCTGTTTGATTCCTGACTCCCTTGTGTCTAGCCTGCTCCATTCATCTCCACCCATACACATAGGTGAGAGGTCAGTTCAGTGCAATTGACAATACAAATAAACATAAAGTCATTTCTGGGAGTCAAGGAATATCACTAACAAATGGCAGTTTCAGGTAGGCTTCCTCTAGGAGGTGGTACTTGAACTGGGTCTGGAAGGAAGCTAGGGATTCTAAGAGGGAAAAGTGAGAAGGCAGGTAATTCCAAGCATGAGAGCCAGACTCAGGGTATGGAAAGTCAGGCATGGAAGAAACAAGTAGTCTGGTTTAGATGGAGCTTAGTGTGTAAATGGGAAAAAATTGTTCATTAAATCTAGAAAGAGAGGTTGAAGCCAGATTATGAAATGCTTTGAGTGACAAATGACAAAGAGGATCATAGATGAAGCAAGAAAGGACTTAAGAACCCATCTCATACATTTTACATATGAGGAAACTGAGATATAGAGAATTTAAGTGACTTGTCCCAGGTCACAGGTTCTAAACATCAGGATTTGAAACTGGAACTTTTGACTCTTCTTTGCCTCCTGCAGGCAAAAGTAAGCCCCTAGAGTTTCTACCCTCCCTTCCTTTCATTGATTCATCTTTCCGGTTATTTTCGTGTTCATCCTCTCTTCCTTTCCATTCCCCTGTAAGACTGTAAGCTCCCTGAGTATAGACCTGAGTCATATTGACCTTTGTATCCAAAGCACCTAACACAGAACTGTAAGTGGGAGGTTTCCTTACACTCACTTGGAACTCATGGCTCATGCATTACATCTCTGAGCACCCTTTCAATACACCTCCATATTAGTCAAACCCTCCTAAGTAGGGTCAGATCCACCTCAACCCTGCCTCAGTTTGTTGTTAGACTAAGTTGAGCTTTTTGGTGAAGAAAAATCTGGTTCTTAAGGTATTAGGTCCCCACCTAGGGTGGCTCTAATTTTAAAACAGAATTACAAAATCACAAAATGTAACGGACTGAGGAGTTGCTTTATCCTCCCTGAGTCAAATATTTCTGAGGTGGAAGCCTCTGGCTTTACCACTCCTTTTTAAAGATATCTGAGAAATGACCTTGGGTAATTTGCTTACCTTGGCCCAGGGGAAGACAGAAAAGGTCCATCAGGGGAAAACCTTTCAATCACTACCACTCTATCCCAAGGCACCATCCCACAGCACCCCCACACGCCCCTAAGAAAAACCAAACCAACAAATAAGCAAGGCATGGGGGCGGGGGAGCTCTGGACTAGATTCAAGATGCGAGATCCTGGCCTTGCTCTTCCCCTAGCTGCGTGACTTCAGTCTGGTAAGTCACTCGCTTGGCCTCAGTTTCCTCCTCTGTAAAATGGGCAGCGGGGAAGGAAGGGAGGCTGGTGCCTTATAGCTCCAACATTCAACAATTTCATGAACCACAGGCATGGACTTCTTTGTGTTTGGGGTCCCCTTTTGGCTTTCTGATCACATCAGCAGCACAGATTATCAACAAGGTTTAAAATGAATGTGAACTCTGAAACTAATTAAATCCCACTCCTTGAAGCCCTGCTGCTTCTTGGCTCCCACTTGGCCATCGAGGAGAGAAGGTCAGCAGGAACAAAGCTATCTCTGAGAAGTGCTCTCAGAGGCTGCTTCAATGTTCCATCAGGAGAGCGGTAGAGAATGAATGACCAGTCTTCCTTCCAAGGATCAGATCCAGGGACCATCTAAGGACGGATGTTATAACCCAAGTAATGAATAACTCCCCCAGAGAATGGCAAATCCTGACTCTTGGAAATGAGAGGAATGATAATGATAATAATAATTCATATTTGTATTATTATTATTATTATTATTATTACATTTATACAGAACTTTGCCATTCACAAAGTGGCTTCATACTATGTTATCTCATTGGATCATCACAACATCTCTGTGCAGGAGATTGGGTAGGGATGTTATGCCCATTTTACTGATAGGGAAGCTGAGACCCAGAGAGAGTACAGGCTGCTAGGACATTGAGATGGATTGGATCTTAGACAAATGTTAGGGCTTCAGGGGAACTTTGAATGTTAACTTATATGTTAAAGCTAGAAAGAACCTTAGAGATCAGCTATTCCAAACACCTCATTTTATAGAAGAGGACTTCCTCATTTTACAGAGATTTGCATTCACTGTCCCCATTTACTACCTTCGAGACTCATACAGGTGACTTAATCTCTCTGGGCCTCATTTTCTTCACCCACAAAATGAAGGGGTTGGATGAAATTATTTCTAAGGTCACTTCCCACTGTAACTGTCTACACTAAGCTCTGTGATTACAAACCTCCATTGTTTGTATCCTGACAGAACTACAATGGGGGGTGGGAAGGGAAGTTGGGAAGCTGGGCTTCAGGGACAGCTCTATTTAGACAAATGCTGTACATTCTGTATTTAGCAGCTAATGAGCTGTGTGAGCACTCGGGACAGCCACCCAAGCTCACAGTGACAACCACGTGGTCTAGGATGAGGGTAGCCAGACAAGCTTTAATTTATTGAGCCTTTCCTAGGAGATCACAGTAATGCAGGCTGGGCTAAGCCTGAACCCTTCTGGGAGAGAGTCACAGATGAATGGGCAGAGGCTGGGTGACCAGGTCAATTCCAATTGACCAAACCAACCGGTCAATTCAGTCAAACTTTCAGTTATATTGTCATTGTCGTTTTCTATTGAACTAACTGGCTGTTGAAAGAAGGAACTGGAGTGTTTGACTTGGACACAAGAAGTCTTAAGGAGGGGCCTGAAGGGCTGTACTGGGGGAAAGGAAGCAGATTTGTCCTGTGCAGCTCCAGAGGGCAGATATAGAACCAATGAGAAGGTCCAGGGATATGGATTTATGCCCAGCATGAGGATGATCTAGCTAATGATGAAAACTATGCAACAAAATCTCCTTCCTCAATGATATTAAGCTCCCACTTACCAAGTCTGGGGCAACATGGGCTTTGCCCTGAAGGGACCAAATTTCAAGAGTATTGATAGAATTTCAGGGACATGGAAAAAATAAGACAGCACCAAGTAAGCAAAAGTATTTTGTTAAAATAGAAAGCTACCAGATGGTAGGTTGGGGTGGGTTCCTTTCACACACACACACACACACACACAAACACATCAAATAGACAATCAATAAACACTTAATATTTGCCTACTATGTACCAAGCAGAAATGTATGAATGTAGCATCCCTCTGAAAAAGGATGTAGAGCTCCAATACCCTCACAGGCAGGAGTGACACAGACTCTCATAGACTTCTGAGATTTTGAGCTTTGCTTATCTCTTTGGCCAAGAAAATATGACGCAGTTTTGGGACAAGGGTAGAACTTGGAGAGGCCCATGAAAAAGGGTCCAGACAGAGAGGGGTGAAGGAGAGATAACTCATTCTTCTTTCCCCAGGGTGGGGGCAGCAGCAGAGAGGTTAAAAATGCCTGAGAGAAGTTCAGAATCTGTCCACTCCCATTTCAGAGGGCTGTGACATTCAGCCTCCTCTATTTCTTTCTGCCCTCAGGTGGAAGCCTCCCCAGTAATCCCTATGCTGGTATCCCAAGGTCTCTGTCTTTCCCTCAAGCACACATTTCATGCTCCTGGATCCAAGTGCCATTTTTGGTATATACACTGCGATACAAAAACATATAGTTACAACTCTACCTGACTCCATAAGTGAGTGAGCAAAGGTTGGCTCGTCTATTGAGGTAACGTAGAGTGGTTTTCCATCCCATATTGGAGGCTAAACAAGCTCATCATGAAGGGGTCTTCCAACTTTAAGGTTCTACTACCATATACCTGGGATCATAGGATTTAGAGGCAAAATCTTGTCCAACCCCCTCATTTTACAGAGAGGGAAACTGAGATCCAGAGAAAGAAGGAATTTGTTCAAGATTTTACAGGGATCAAGTAGCAGAGTCAGTAATCTACTGAGTATGTTGGTAACAGATCAACATTAGCTAAGAATGAAGATCAGGGGCATCCAGGAAAATGGAAAAGGTTCAAATAGAAGAGATTAGCATATGTGACCACTCTCCTAAGCATGATAGGAAAAGTTCTTGTCCACCTTTCCCCCTTATAACTCACCTCTTTGAAAATGAATGATCTGAACCTCCCTACTGTCAAAGCCCCAGTCAAATGCTCATTTTCTCGGGCCTCCACCCAGTCATTGACTGCTTTCCCAATCTGTCCCAAGGAAACATTATGCAGCCTTACGTAGATATATGGAGGGTTCCTGTAATGACCAATCTAGGACAACAAAAACCCTCCCGGAACCCCTTTATAGGCTTGTCAAAGGAATGAAATGTGTTAAATTCATCTTTCCCTTTTCTCTAGAATCTAGTATACAGCCTTGAACATAACAGGTACTTAATACGTGACAACTGAATGCATGAAAGAAGCCAACCTGTTACAGAGACTGAGTAACTCAGGAGCTGCCCCTCACATCTTAACTGAAAGTAGAATGTGGAAAGTGTACTAGACTTGGATTCAGAAGACCCAGCTTCAAATCCTGACTCTGAAACTTACCAGCTGTGTTAGCTCAGGGAAACCTGCTCTTTTGCTACTTCTGGACCACAGTCCACACCAAGTAGCCTACATCTCCATCTGGAACAGAAAATCCCACCCTTGTGACCCTGGGCTCTGATTGGTGAGCATTTCACCTTTTCCTGCCTGCTTCCTGCCCATTTCCACACCATCACCCTCCCCCTTTCCAACTCTTGCTCTGAGAACAGTAATCAAACCAGGAATCATGTCCCGGTAAGGCCCTCTCAATTTAACTGCCCTGTGACTCCTTTATATAAGCTGTCTTCCCCTATTAAAATGTAAGTTTCTAAGGACAAGGACTGTCTCAATTGCTTGTATTTGCATCTTCAGTTCATAGCACAGTGCCTGGAATACAGTAAGTGCTTAATAAAGGCTTTTTCATTCATTCGTTCAAGTTGCTTCAGTTTTCTCATTTATTAAAATCAGTATAATAATTCCTATGCTGCCTACCTCTCAAGATTGCTAAGATGATTTTGTAGAGCACTTTGTAAATTGTAAAGTACCATATAAATGTTAATATTGCTGTTATTAATTATTACTTTTATTATTTTTGTGCCAAAGTGACTTTGCCAGATGATTGGATGAAGGAAAGGCCTGACATCTCAAAGTAAGAGAGTTCATTTTCTAAGAGTCACATTATAGAGAGATGGTGGATAGAAAGGTTAGGAAATCAGAATTTTTTCCTTTGTTTCCTCTCTTTTCAGAGCTATAACTTGATTGGGGTGAACAGGGCTTTGTTCTCTCTGAGCTTGTGAAGTTTCAAAGGGTGTAGTATACATGAGGGAGATATGACTTTAGATTACTGGAGGACTTTGAGAGAGGCAGTAAAGTTAGGCAAACAGGATGGCAGACTGGAAATCTCCTTAGAGCTACAGACATATAGGAAAGCTGGCCTCTACTGTCTCCCTGATTTCCAGTGTTTGTAACCCTTAGGAGGTGGCTAGGAGTAATATGGGTGTTGCAAGGACATGACAGGGGTCAGCTTCCCATGTCTGCAGCTCCAGAGAAATTTCCAGTCCATTATTCAAAAGTTCCCAAAAGTCTCTTTAGACTACCTTTCTTGAAGTCATCTAACAATCGAAGTCCTATCACCCTCAAGTAGCCATATTGGCCTCCTTTGTCTCAGAGATCTCTCAGCCAATCAGGAGTCACATCCTTTTCCACCTAGTAAGCTCAACACAATGTATATATACATGTACGTGTGTGTGTATACATGGGATGGTGATTTCCCTGAAGCATATGTATATATGTGCATATGTCCATATATATATATATATATATATATACATACATACATGCAAAGAGAGAGAGAGACAGAGAGAGAGAAAACACTAAATTAAATTATCTTTGTTCATTTTATTACATTACCCCCAAATTCAGGCTTCTTCAGAGGAGGAAGATATTCACATTCTCTTTAAATCCCTAGTGCCCAGAGCAGTAGCTGGCATATAGTAGGCATTTTATAAGTGTTTCCATTGAAATGATTTTAATCAAAGGCTGTAGTTATACTTATATACTCCTTATAATTGCAGATGCAGAAACTGAGGCTTAGGGAGATTTAGTAACAGGATAATAAACATCAGAGCTTTCAAACTCAGGTTTTTTGACTGCAGATTCAATGGGGGTTTTTTCACTGCGTTTCCAATAATGCCTGTTAAAAACACTTCATAAACTTGGTAGTATTATGCAAATGCGAGAGATTATGATGATTCATGTGTTTCTCTTGTCAGAAGCAAAGATCTGTGTTTTTACAGAGTGTTTCATGAAACAAATTCCTAACACAAAGGAATGGCTCATTAATGGAAGAATTTCAGGAACTGTGGTCAGCTGGTGGTGAAGGATTTGGGGGTCAGAGGGGATGGTCTGCCAACATCCTTCATAATACCGTGCACACAGCATCTATTTAGTCTAAAAATTATTCTAACCCTAACCCTACCTAGAGCCCTGGGCTGTAACTAGTGAAGGTTCATTAAGGTATGGCCCCAGGGGACCAACATCTGAGGGGCAGGGGAGGTGTCATAATGTTTCCTGTTGGGCTATGCTTACTCCTTGCAGTGATGGCTAGATATGCCAAGATCACCAAGGTCCTGTCTCTCTATGGTCTCCCTTTGTTGGAGCACACCTTCTTTCCCATGGACTCTCTGGGAATCAGCCCCCCCACTTTGTTCATATAATTACACTTAAGATCTAAGTATCCTCTTCATTATCACCATCCCCCCCCCATTCCCCCATCAGAACCGTACCCCCCTTGACTGTTTTTGCCCAGATGAAAAAATTCTCAGCTATAGCTCTGATAAAATCCCCCCACAGTCTGTCAAGGAATCATTAAGGTCTTAGAATCTACAACTGTTTCAATGGAGGCTCTTCTCACAATAAACAGAGCTCTGGCTGCCTTCTTTTTACTCTTTCTGTTGGTTAAGCAGGTTCCCCTCCCACACAGTATAGTATCCTTCTCAGTCAGCTGCTGCAGCCCGTATAGTTCATGCAGAAACCAAGCGTCCCAAGAGGGTCAGCAAGGCCTGGTCAAGGCAATCTCCGAGCAGCGGTAGAGCTGTGAGGCAGCAGTGTGTGAAGACAGAGCAGCCTAGCGCCCGCGGTGAGTCAGGTGGAAAGCTGGGGCCTGAAGATCCCTGCCCCGGGGGTGACTCCCATTACTATCACATGAGGGAATGGGGAGAGAAGGGGGAGGGTACAAGTTTGGCAGCTACCCTCCAGAGACCGAGAAGGCCCTGCTGCCGAGGATGGGGGAGGGAGAATTTCACTGGCTTCGGGATGTTCTCAACCAGTCCTCTCTCCTTTTTCTTTTCCCAGTTACATTTTATTCCCTCCAAAGTGTTAGAGTTGCAAAGGGTTTTGCGGCGGTTGTTCGGTCCTTTGTTGTTTTTATTTAGCTGTGTCTGGGGTTTGGTTTGGCTTTTCCTCTTCCTGAAAGAAGGAACTATACTTTCATCTGCTAGGCACAGAATCATAAAAGATTAGGACCGCTATAAAGACTAATGATCAACCAGAGGATCCATGTTGGGCCACACTGCCTTGCCTTCTGACATAGAGGCGATGGAATTGGTGCTGAGGCGCACGTTCTTGGACGTGGCCAAGGGGAAATCTGTTTTGCTTGACTATTTATTACAAGAGTTTTGCCTCTTTCCCACTGCAATTCATCCTCTACTTAGCAGTCAAACATGGGTCTGACCGTGTCGTAACCCCACACACACACACACACACACACACACACACACACACACACATTCATTCAGTCAACCCCCGTGGCTCCTTCTTTGCTCCAGGATCCAAACTAAAATCCTCTGTTTGGCTTTGAAAGCCGCTATAACCTGGCCCCTTCCTGCCTTTCCAACTTTCTCATGATTTACTCTCTATGTACACTACCATCCAGTGACAAACAGGGGCCTGTATGCTGTAAAACACACATTATTACGTGCCTGGTATACACATGCCCATGGGCTGGGTGCTGGGGATACAGGGATAAGACACAGATTCTGCTCTCGAGAACTGTGACCATTCCCACTGATGCTGTACTCATTAATTACTTCCTGAAAAAGGCCACACCATTACTGACCAGCTCCAAGTATTGGGACATTTTCCCTTACATTAAGCCAGGATTGCTTCCCTGTAATAGTCCCTGAGGTAGCACAGTTGATAGAGCAATAGGCCTGGAGTTAAGAGGACATGAGTTTAAATCTGGCCTCAGATACTTACTAGCTGTGTGACCCTGGGTAAGTCACTTAACCCTGCTTGCCTCAGTTTCCTCATCTGTAAAATGAGAAGGAAATGACAAAACACTCCAGTATCTCTGCCAAGAAAACCAGAAATTGGGTCACAAAGAGTCAGACAGGACTGAATAACAATAACAAAAGTCAACTCTTTCGGGTTCCTCATTTTGCCCCCAAGCAATAGAAAAGAAGTGTGATGTATCAGATGAGGAAACTGAGGCTCAAAGAGATGTGTGACTTGCCTAGGATCACAACAAATCCAGGGTAGCCCGTCAGACGTTGAGAAATAACAGTTGTAGGGGGCAGCTAGGTGGCACAGTGGATAGAGCTCCAGCCTTGGAGTCAGGAGGACCTGAGTTCAAATGTATACTCAGACACTTGACACTTACTTAGCTGTGTGACCCTGGGCAAGTCATTTAACCCTGATTGCCTCAGAAAAAAAAAAGGAAGAAATAACAGCTGTTGAGCTGACCCCATCCCCAACAACGCTCTCCCACCCCTTTGTCCTCTCTTCTCCTGACTTTGCTCAATCATTCGTCCTGTTACATGGTTTCTGGGCTTTTAATCACACGGGTCCTCCTCCTCCAGATATTCTCATTTGCCTCCTAAAACATTGTGCCCCAAAACAGGCCACACTGTTCCAGGTGTGGCAAGACCATGACAGAGCACAATGGGCCTCTCACCTCCCTGGATCTGGACACTAAAGTTTCTGCCAAAGCAGCTTATTAAGGTCTTACTAGTTTTGGAGAAGGTTGTTTTTTTCTTTTATTTTTTTGTTTGTTTGTATTGCTTTGGGTTTTGGTGGGGAAGGGCTTTGGGGTTTGTTAGCTACCATCTCACACTATCTTTGTATTTTTGGACTCATGGCCAACTGAAAGTACGGGGCATTTGCCCACGTGACCTGTAGTCTAGCCACATTAGGAGTATTGCCAGCATTCATATGAGGGCTTTGAGGTTTGTAAAACACTTTACTAATTATAAAAATTTTCTCATTTGATCCTCACCAACAATCCTGGGAGGTAGGTGCTATTATGATTCTCATTTTATAATTTGAGAAAACTGAGGCAATCAGAGACTACTGCCTAGGGTCACTCTGCTAGTAAGTGTCAGAGACTGAGACCTCAGGTCTTCCAGACTCCAGGTCCAGCATTCTATACACTGTACCTACTAGCTGCCTTGTAGAAAGAGTGCTAGGTTTAGAGTCAGGACAGATCTGGGTTTGAATTCTGCCTCCAATATTTACTATATAATGGTACAGTGGATAGAATACTGGGCCTGGAGTCAGGAAGATGAGTCTTCTTGATGGCCTCAGACACTAGCTAGCTGTGTGACCCTGGGCAAGTCATTTAACCCTGTTTGCCTCAGTTTCCTCATCCGTAAAATGAGCTTGAGAAGGAAATGGCAAACCACTCCAGGATCTTTGCCAAGAAAATCCCAAATGGGGTCACCAAGAGTCAGACATGACTGAAAATGACTAAACAACAACCTATACTGTTTATCCCAAAAATCTTAGTACAGTTTTAAGCTTTTAAAAGCTAAGTAGGCTTTTACAAATTTTGAATAGTTGTACTAAGACTTCAGGGACACCCTGAATTTATTGTGATCCTAGGCAAGTTGTTCGTCTCTCTGAGCCTCAGTTTCCTCAGCTGTAAAATGGGGGTAATAATACTTATAGTACCTATCTCATGAGTTTTTGTGAGGAGAGTACTTTGCATACCATAAAGCATTCTATATGTATGAGTTATTAATAGCTCCCCCATCCCTGCTGTGTTTAGCTTTAGGCATTTTTGGCCAAAATACAGTAAATTTGGTCAATATTTATTAAGGACTTACTGTGCACAGAATAATGTGTCAGGGGAAGGAGTGGTCCTATAAAGTCTGAACAAACATAGTAGCTGCCCTCATAGAGCTTACACTCTAGTCGTTTATTTTCATCTTGTTGGGTTGGGTCCAGAATCCCAGCCTGTCTAAACGGTTTGGGATCCTACTTCTGATGTGAAAGGGAGGTGCTTTTATTTGGGCATCTCTGACTTGCTAGATAGATTCTATCTTGAGGACTGGCTTGGGCAATCTCTCAGAACCCTTCCAACTCTGAGACTTTATGACCTATAATTAAAACCGAGTGTCCTCAGATTTTAAAAAAGTTTGACACACAGTCAAACCTCAACAATTCCGATTAAGGATTAGGGTGAGGGATGAGGAGAGGATTGGAAGGCTGGTTTATAAAGAAGTCCTGGCTCTCAAGTCAGAAGACCTGGGTGTGACCTTGAACAGGCCACACTCTCAAGGCCTCAGCACGTGGACACTGGAGTCCATGAATTCTAAACACGTAGACTGAACAGAATGGAAGGAACCCTGGCTCTCACCACTGTTGCTTGTAATCAGTGCAATCTGAGAGGTCACTTCACTAAATTCCCTTATCTGAAAAATAGGAATAATAATAATATTTGCACTATTTACTTGTACATTGTACTAACTGCAGAGCTGTTGTGAGGAAAGCATTTCATGAGCCTTAGAGCTACCTGTGGAGGTAAGTCACAAGACATGAGTTAAAATCCCAGCTGGGATGCAGGCTACTGGTGTGACTTTGGGCAAGTCTGTGGGCCTCAGTTTCCTCATTTTCAAACTAAGAAGGCTAAATTAAAAGATTTTGAAGATCCCCTCCAGCTCTAAATTTTGTGATCACCCTTCTCTAACCTCCCTTGCCTCTGTATAATCAGGAGATTGAATTAGATGGCCCCTTTCAGCTCTGTCTGTGATGGCTCTTTGCTTGCAGTCTCTGACCTCTTCTGGCCAGGCACTTTCCTTGGCAGCCTTCTCAACATGGCATCGCCTCCACCCCTCCCAGCTCCTCATCCGAGGCCCTGTCTAGAGCCTTCACTGAGGAAAAACTTTGACAACCATTCTTACTCTACACTCAACTCAGTACATGCCTCCCCAGACTATTTCTCCCCTTCCCTGCCCCATACACATCCACCTTATTCAGTTACCTTTCATGGGTTGTCTTCCCTCATTAGAATATAAGCTCTTCGAGGGCAGGGACTGTCTTTCTTTTAGTTTATATCTGTATTCCCAGTGCTTAGCACAGTACCTGCCATTTTTTAGTTGTTTTTCAGTCATGTCCTACTTTTCTTGACCCCACTTGGAGTTTTCTTGGCAGAGATACTGGAGTGGTTTGCCATTTCTTTCTCCAGATCATTTTATAAGGCAAACGGGTAAGTGACTTGCCCAGGGTCACATAGCTAGTATATTTCTAAGGCTGGATTTGAATTCAGGTCTTCCTGATTCCAGGCCCAGTGCTCTATCCACTGTGCCACCTAGCTGCCCCAACAGCTACCTACATAATAAGTGCTTAATAAATGGCCCATCAATCTCAGTCTACCTTATAGTTTAGTTATATATACAGAATTATACTCTAAAATTAGATGTCTATTATTTCCTCCCTCTATTAAATTCCTAAGCTTCTTGAAGAGGGGAACTATGTTGGTTTCCATCCTTGTATCTCTCCCCAGTGTCTCTCTTGGGACACTGGACCTAAGCACCTAAGCAGATGCTTAATGTTAATTGAATTAAATCACTGAATGATAAAATGAAGAGCAAAAAGAGTTTCTTTTTTTTTTTCTCCACCTCTATCCTCAGTGCCTAGCTTGTGTAACCACTTAATAAATGTTTGTTGATTGACTAAAGGGGGGGGGGGGTCAAAGGATCATTGCTGTAGAGCTGGAAGGGCCTTATTTTGACTCCCTTATTTCACACACAAGAAAAGTGTTGACTGGTTAGAGAGACAGGATTTGAATCCAGGACCTGTGATTCCAGAGGCACATTTTGCTCTGTCACCACAGTCAGTTAGGTTCAACTGCCCACCTGAGAGCAAACAGAAATGTGTCCCAGGGCCACTGAGGCTGTGAAGGTACCAAGGACTTCCTTTACTTTCACAAGGAACCTTACAACCATCTGAGTAAAAGCAGCCTAATCAGAATGTAAGTGGCCTTCCAAGGTGACTTCTCCAAAGGAGCAAATATTCATTCAGATGTACAAGGTGTGGGGTGCTGGTTAAAAATGCAGTCACATCGCCTTAACTGAAATTTGCCTCATACAGTCATTCCAACTTGGCTAACAAGGAATTGCCTAGAGGAAGTACTTAAGGGACCTGCTTTAACATATGAAGCCGGGGGTTGCGGGGGAGGGGAGCACTCTGCAAGTCCTGGAATGGATGATTCCCAGGGGACAACTTATCAAGAGTCCTAGGGAGAAGGAAGCATCCTCCCTTCTCTTGGCATATCAGCAGCAGGTGCCGATTTTAATGAATAAAGGAGGGTGGAGCAGGGTCCTAGGTGAGGCAATTCTCAGGAAGGACTGTGAGCTCTCCCTCTCCAGGGGCAGCCCTGCTGGAGGCGGGGGCAGGGCTCTTCCCTCCTTAGGAGAGACTCAGTGTTTTCTACTCCAAATCAGATTTCGTCTTCCACAGAAAGCAATACTGCTTCCAGTCATGTGGAACTTATTTTTTATCCAAGAGACTATATCAGCTTATAACTAGATCCTGATAGGAACCTGGGTTTAAAACATTATTCACAGCAGGCTATTTGATCCCTATTTGTTGAATGCGCTCAACTGAATCGCCATCTCCAAACAATATCAGAAATAAAATGCCAGGCACGCTTCATCAGCCCTCGAGCTCATCTTGATTTGCAGAGACAATTACATCCCTCTCCAACTCACAAACGTTTTTGCACAATCTCTCAATATTTCTTTCCATCTCCTTCTCTCCTTCCAGAGTGGTCTTGTGGGAAGCGAGTTGGCTAAGAGGCAGAGGATCTGGGTTCATCCTGATTCTGTCACTGCTTGCAAGTATTTGGGGGTCTCAGTTTCCTCATTTCAAAATGGAAAAAATTCCCAGCTTCCCACCTACATCAGTGGCATATCTTGAGGATTAAAGAGGATAGGATTCATGGCAATCCATTTTGAAAAATCAATTGTGTATCATAACAAGACAGTTTTACTACATCCTAGGGTCCTGAGTTCCCCAAACCACTTTCTTCACACAGTTTTCTCAGCTGGAGCAGTACAGCCAACATCCCTTAAAAGGCAAATTTAGACATGATGGAAGGAAAAACTTCCCAACACTTAGAGCAATATTTATCTTGCTTACTATGTGCAAGTCACTGCGCCAGGTGGTGAAGATTACATACAAAAATGATATAGTCCCTGCCCTCAAGGGGCTTATGTTCTAATGGGAAGACTGTAACAAACATAGGATGGTGGCCAGGGAGGGGATCTTTGGTGTTAACCTGGGATGGACTCCCTCCCAAAAATAGGCTTTAGGGGTCCGTGAACTTGAATGGGAAAAAATGTTACATCTTTCTTTTCCCTAACCTCTAACTGAAACTAACATTTCCTTCAATCATTTTAAAATAGTATTCTAAGAAGGAATCTTCCCCACGGACTTCACCAGACTTCCAGAAGGGTCCTTGACACATCCAACAAAAGGTTAAGAATCTGTGATCCAAGCACTTACAAGGACTGCAAGGGGTCTAAGGGCAGTAAATTGTTCCTTCCTTTCCAAGAGCACTGGTAATAATTATTTGAGGATTATTCCCTAAACTAGAAGTGGGGAGTGGCAGGAGAGGGGGCAGGCTGCTGCTGGTCAGGTGTCAGGGTCCTGCTGGATGACCAGCATGAGGGGAGAACTTCCTCGTCCTCTCTTGGGGCCAGCTCTCAGCCCTTTCCAGCTCTGGCATTTTGTGAGGTTCTGTGAGTTCTGAACTGCAGTGAAAGGGATGGAGCTTGGTTGTTTTCAGTTGGATGTGATGGGCCTCCTGCAAAGTCCCCATTCCTCCACCTCACTGGGGTACGGAAGAGACCAAAGGTTCTCCAAGGCTTTGCCAGGGAAGCGAGACTGGCAAGGCCAAGCAAGGGCCATGAAGCTAGCCCCCTCGGGGCTAGCTGGGTTTTCCAGACACTGTCCATCAATTTCTGATTCTCTTTTCAGAGGTCAGATCCCACCTTTGATACTTACCTACTTGTGTGACCTTAGCTAAGTCCATTTCCTCATCTACAAAATGAGGGGAGTAGGCTAGATGGCCCCTGAGGTCCCAGGCAGCCCTGGGCCTATGATCCTGAGATCTTGGCTTCAAATACAGTTTCTCTTAGGTATAAAGGGTTCTCAGTCCCACTAAAAACTCTTCCCTTCCCCATTCTGACTCCTTGGTAAACCAGGTCAACTCTACATTGTCCTCTTCTCTCAAATTCTTTGTCCTAGAGGAGATCTTGCCCTTCTAAATCCCTCCCGCCATCCACTGCCTTTGTTCCTACTCAGGTGCTGCTGAACAAAGGTGGAGAAAATCCCTCAACAGCGTTGACTGAGTCCATTACAAGTATATGTTACATAATCTCAACTGGGCTCTCCACACAGCACAGCAATCCTTCCTTCTGCACCTCCGTAATTAACTCATTATCCCACTCTGGCAGCCCATCTCGTCCACCTTTTCTCCTCCTCTTGCCTCCCATGGCTCCCCCTTTCCTGACTGTCTCAGTTGATAACCTTGCCTCATATTGCACAAGGCCGTTTGGCAGAGATCTCCCTCTTCTCCCCTTCTCATCATTCGAATGCCTTCTGCCATTTTTTCCTCCTCCTTGCGATGCATACCCAAGGGATGCTATTCCGTACCAATGTCCCCTCTGTCACTCCTACTCACTAATATCCAATCCCAACCTTCCACTGGCTGCTTCTCCACTGCCTACAAATAGGCTCACAGCTCTCCCATCTTCAAAAACTCTTCACTTGATCTGTCCACTCCTTCTAATTTTCATCCTCTCTCCTCCCTTTTGTGGCTAAAATCCTTAAGGGCCATCTCCACTAAGCACCTCCATTTCCATTCCTCTCACTCTCTTAACTCTGCAGTCTGGCTTCTGACCTCTTTATTCAACTGAAACTGCTCTCTCTCAAGTTACCTAGGATCTCTTA
Source organism: Vombatus ursinus (assembly GCF_900497805.2). Classification (NCBI taxonomy): domain Eukaryota; kingdom Metazoa; phylum Chordata; class Mammalia; order Diprotodontia; family Vombatidae; genus Vombatus; species Vombatus ursinus. The sequence continues at coordinate 42,198,950 of NW_020954551.1, forward strand.
ATTGCTCATTCTACTGGCCTCTCCTTAATCCTCATCTTTCTTGATCTTTCTGCAGCCTTCGATAGTCAATCAGCCTCTTCTCCTTCATACCCTCCTCACTCTAGGTTTTCTTGAGACTGTTTTCTCTGGGCTCTGCTCCTACCTGACCTCTCCTCGGTCTCCTTTGGTAGATATCCATCCATATCACCCCACTAATAGTGGGGGCCCCTTACAGCTCTGGCCAGGGTCTTCTCTTCTCCGTCTATACCAATGGTGTCAAATTCCAATAGAAACCTGCAGGCCACATATTAACTTAGAAAACCATACATTAACATTATGTTGTGTTAGATTTTTATTTTGCTAAACACTTCCCAATTACATTTTAATCTGGTTCAGCTGCACTTGGGAGTTTTGCTTGTGGCCTGGTGGCAGTCTAACACCTCTGCTCTATTTCACTGGGTGATCTCATCAGCTCCCATGGGTTTCAATTATCATTATGCAAATGACTCTCAATTCTCAGATCTGGCCATCCTAAACCCTCTCCTAAGCACTTCTCGCATCTCCAACCACCTTTCAGACAATCTGAACTGGAAGTCTCGTAAACACCTTAAACTCAACACGTCCAAAACTACTCAACCTCTCTCCCTCCTCACCTCCCACAACACCTTCCCTACTATATACCACCATTCTGTCACCCAAGCATCATTCTCAACTACTTACTCTCACACACACCGCCCCTCCATCCTATCATTTCTACCTTTAAACATCTCCCTTATATGCCTCCTTCTCTCTGGCACAGCCACCTCTTTGGTGCAGGCCCTAGGGCATCACCTCACCCCTGGATTATCGCAATAGCCTGCTGGTTAATCTCCCTACATCATCTCTCCCCACTCCAGTTCATTGTTCACTGGGCTGTCAAACTGATCTTCCTAAAATGCAGATCTGACCATACCACCCACCCTGTCCACATTCAATAAACCTCAGTGGCTCCTTATTGCCCCCGGGATCAAAGATTTCCTTTGGCATACAAAGCTCTTCATAACCTGGCTCCTTTCTGTCTTTCCAGTCTTCTTACATTTTGCTGCTCTCCGTGTACTCTTCTTTCCAATGACACTGGCCTCCATTTCCAGCCTCCAGGTGTTTTCCCTGGCTGAGCCACATGCCTGGAATATCCTCCCTCACCTTCACCTCTGGGCTACCCTGGCTTTCTACAAGTCTCAACTCACATCCTCTTTCCCAGGCCTCCTTAATCTTAGTGCATTCCTCATGTTATTATACACTGATGCTACATAGGTTATTTATATATAGTTTTTTGTATGTTGTGTCTCCCCTCCCATTAGACTGTGAGATCCCCACAGCAGGAATTTTTGTCTTTCTTTCTATCCCCAGTGCTTAGCACAGTGCCTGGCACACAGTTGGCACTTAAAGGCCAGTGACTGGTTATCATTCCACTTTAGGGAAAAAAAATCCATGGAATCTTGGACTGGAAGGAATCACTGCAATCCACACCCAGTTTTCCAGATTAAGAAACTGAAGCCCAGTCCCCAAGGTCACACTATTCTAAGTGGTTTCAGAGCTGGGAGCCCAATCCAGGAGCTCCGCCTCCAAACGTAGGCTCCTTCTGCAACTCAGGGTCTGTGGTCCAGAACGGCCACCTCCCAGCCAGCCTCCTGATAGGGAATGGATCTGGAGGAGAGGTGCCTTGGCTCCCAGGACCACCCCCCCCCCAGGCTCCTTCTGCAGCTCGGGGTCTGTGGTCCAGAACGGCCACCTCCCAGCCAGCCTCCTGATAGGGAACGGATCTGGAGGAGAGGTGCCTTGGCCTCCCAGGACCCCCACCCCCAGGCTCCTTCTGCAGCTCAGAGTCTGTGGTCCAGAACGGCCATCTCCCAGCCAGCCTCCTGACAAGGGAATGGATCTGGAGGAGAGGTGCCTTGGCTCCCAGGACCCCCACCCCCCATTCCCTGCCCCAGGCTGCGATGGAGGCCAGCTGCTGCATCCCAGGCATTTCCCATAGACTGCTGCAACAGCATACAGGAATATTCATGACCCTCACTCTCCAAACTTAAGGTAAACCTTCATTTGGGCACAGGAACACCCCGGCACCTTCAAGGCCTCTGCCAGGATCGTTGTAAAACCTGAAAGCTTACTTTGCTCCAGTTTGTCCACGAATTCCTAAGGTCCCTGGGGAGGTAGAGGGTCCAGTGACTCCATTGTCATTGGCCAACCCCGTCCTGATCCCCTCCCATGTTCTTTTCTGACTGTATACAGGGCTTCCTTAGCAGAGGAGCACACCATTCCAGGCACAGCCAAATGGGGCTGGACCAGGATTCCTGAAAAGGCCCCATGGTCAGTCCCCCTTCTACCATGGGAGCCATAACGCCCACCAAGATCAGCCCCCAGGGCTGGCTGGACCAGGAATCCTAGTCCTGCCCCTGCCCCTAATCCATGGCTACTTTGCACAAATCACTTCCCTTTTCTTGACCACAGCTTCCTCACCTGTAAAATGGCTGGGCTGGCCTAGATCATTTCTAAAGGCCCTTCTAAATCAGACAGTCCAAGACTCTCTGAGTCTTTGTGCAGGCCTCCCCCTCTCCTTTTCTGCATCCCTTCAGATGGCCCTTCTGGTCCCTTTCTATCACCTCCCCAACCGCCTAGGAACCCACTGCCTCTCAAACCATTGGACCATGGATAACTCAGGGACCTGAGGTCACCCTCTCCAGGGGAAAAGGCAGGGATGGAGAAAGGAACAGCATCCTAACAGAGGAGGGTGATGTTAAACTTGAAGGAATGAAGCTCAAATGGTAAAATGTTACTTCAACAGCCAGTGGGGTTTCTCTACCTTCCTAAAAACATCACGTAACATGGGTCACTCATTTCTCCTGGACATAAGGTGCACCTGGCCTCATTGGCCAGTAATTACTAAGGGGGAAGGGTGATAGTCCTGAATAAGTTCTCACCTTCCTTTATCCAGGTGAAAGTAAACTGAGTCATCTTCAGAGGAGAAAGGGCTGGAGTGTGAACAAGGGAAGACAACCCCCAGCCCCTTCAATCTAATGGTTTATGGAAATCAATGGGCCCAGGCCCGCTGTCCCCTCCCTCTGAACTCCCTCCCTGTCACCCTGAGTCACTGCCAAGCTCCGTGCCTGCTTCCAGGTCCCTGGAGCCCAGATCATGAAAGGCAGGCTCCAAGCCAGGGAAGTGTCTCTTCATGATCCACCAGAGACACCGAGCTCACACCCAGGAGCAGCTGGCAGTACCCCATCCCAAACCAAGCCTGTCCTCCTCCTGTCCGAGAGGTGGCATGCTGATGGAGCCCTGGACACGGAGTCAGGGAGACGCGAGCTGAAGTCCTGCCTCGGACACGCAGAAGCTGCCACGTCCCGTAACCTCAGAGCTTCAGTTTCTTATTCTGTAAGGTTGTTGTGGGGATCTGATCGTCTCTGTAAAGCCCTCTGCAGCCCTTAAAGCCCTCTATAAATGCCAGCTATCCTTCCAGAAGAGGCCACAGAGCTGGGTTTTCCCATTCAGCCCCAACCAGCACCCAAGGCTGGGCCAGCCACTATGATTCCTGACCAAAGAGTTATTGCTGACAAAACGTCACGTCATTCAAAGCCTGTTTTCCCCCTTATTCTTAATTCTTCTTTTAAAAACAAAGAAAGAACAGTAAAATATGCACAACATAGCGGCTCTATACAAGAGATCCTTCTGCCTGAACGCTGTGGCAGACAGTAGGGGAAGGAGGCTGGGGGGATTAGGCCCATGGTGGCTGGGTACTTTCTTAGGGAGCAGATGGTCCCCCAGGTTGAGAGGCTGAGCTGCCACCTCTAGGCAGTGGGGAGGAGAGACCGAGCAGGATCTCAGGTTTCTTAACCAGAGATGGGGGTTGGGGGTGGGGGGAGAGGTAGGAAAGATGCCTCTTGAACTGGCCCTTCAGAGGAGCAGAGCCAGCCCTAAGAGGTCAGCAAAGATTTGGAAATAACCATTCAAGCTAGAAGGGAAAGCCCTGAGCCTGACCCCAACCTGGTACATGCCCTCCTCACTCTGACCTCAACACAATGCCCAGGCAGGATGAGAGCCCTGGCTTTAACCAAGTCGGGTTCTAAACCCTCAGGCCCAAAAAGCTCTTCCTCTAACGAGCACCTCTTCCATCACCAAGGCCCGAGCATCCCCATCAACACCGTGGGTCCCTTAGAGCAGGGAAAAGGGGAGGTCCAAACCTGGGCTGATCTCCAGAAGGGCCCTGGAAGGCCAGGGCGTATGCCCAAAGAAGTTCTCTGTCAGAAACACACCCGTACACACACCAACTCCCACTAGCTCTTCTGGGTCAGGAGCTGGCTAGATTCTTCTCTCAATGGAAGAGACGTCAAGAAATCCCTCAAGACACAGCCCCCTCTATTTCTACTCCCCACAAAGCAGCCACCTGTAGTCCCCACCCAAGGCCTATTCTGTGTAGTCCTCAGGTCTGAAAGGGCAAGGCTTTCTGGGAGGTCTTAGCCACCCAATCTCCCTGTGTTTAGCAGCATGGGGAGACCTGCCCCAAATAGGTTGCCTCAAGTCCAGCCAGCTCTGGCTTTTATATACAACAGGCCCCCTCCTCTGCTCGTCCTCAGAAGACTCAAGCCTCCAGGGGCAATGGGCTTCCTTCCCACTTGCCCTCCACTTACACTTGGCTTTTTTCTCCTCTTCACTTTGGCCAGCTCTCTCCTAGACTTCTGCCAGGCCTCTGCCCTCTACTCCATGATCCCTATACCCTTCACCTGGCTTTTGCCCTCTCCCAATCTCCTACCCCCTTTCTGTCATGGTTCTTTTCCTACTCGGCTTCATCTCCTCTCCTACAAGCAAAGGCTTCCCACACACTCCCACGCCATCTGATTGGCACGGAGACACCAGGCCCGCTGCAGACATCCTGTATCGGCTGGCATTCTCCCTGACTTCTGGTCATCCATCCGCCTTGCCTCCCCTTCCCTCCCAGGGGATCCTGGGAAGTGGTTATGCCCGCCCACAGCTAGTATGGCCAAGACAGGGAGAAGGTAATCAGATTTGGGGCTCAATGCCTGCAAGTGGGGTTAGGGCTAGTCGTGGCGAGGAAGGAGCTAGGGAGTTTGGAGGTGAAGCCCCCACTCCTGCTGGACCTCAAAGCCTTTCTGGGGCAAGGGGAGGTGGAGGCCCAGGGAGAGAGGGCTCAGGCGTTGATGGCCTTCCAGCGCTCACTGTCAGTGCTGTTGATGCTGCCCACGGGGCAGGGCATGGAGGCCACATCGTCCAAATAGGCGGCCGTATCGATCTGAGTGTTGGAGTAACAGCCCACGGGCACATCCAGTCCCTCCCGGCGGGCCACGGCATAGGGGTGGGGCAGGTGCACATCGGGCTCCTCAGCCTCATCCACTTGGCATTTGTATGAGAACAGGATTTTGGGCTCCGCCCTGAAGGAGGAAGACATAACACCGCTGTTGGTGGGAGACAGGGAATGGCACCACCCTCGGGCAGGCCTCCTCTCACTCCCTCAGAATGTGCCAACACCAGTGCCTTCCTTCATTTAATCCCCAAAATGAATGGGAAGGGGTATAAGACATTCTCACAAAGGGCAAGGAGTGTTCCACATGGGATAGGAAGGATGTGGAATGGAGAGACTTATTGTGGGAGGGGAAAGGCCATCCCTGCCCAGCTAGAGGAAAGGCCAGCCTGGAGGGAGAGAGGGCAGTGTCCATACTGGACTGACAGAGACACTGAACAATGCAGAGATCCCATGTCCAAAACCAAGGACTGACCTTCATCAAATCCCCTACGTTTTGTACCCCCCCACCACAGCATGAGACCCCCATCCAAATGGCCATCATCAGGGCCCCCTATACCACCCTCCAAAGACAGACCCCCCCACACACACATACACTTCCCTACACCAGTCTTTCCCAATTACTCAAGATGAAGAAGCTGCTTTTCCCACATGTGGCCACAGGGTGGCAGCCACACCCCTAGATAAAGACCCTCCCTTTCCGCTGCAGGGCTTGGGGAGCTTCTCTGTAAACATCCCCCACCCTCGACCTGTGGGGTTCCTGCGGGGCTGGATCACTTACCCAAAGAAGCCCTTGAGGAAGGCCACATAGATGAGGGGGGCAAAGAAGCTGAAGTAGAGGAAGGTGGTCACATCCACACAGCTGGGAGATGGGAGAGGCGGGGGTGGGGTCAGGCGTGAGGCTCATGACCTCAGCTGTCCCCCACCCCCCTTGGACATTCCAAAGAGCTGTCCCCATTCCACCCTTGTCCCCAGCCCCCTCCCTCTGTCCTTCCCTCCCTGCCTCCTACCTACCAGAGGCCCTCGATAATGTCCACACAGAGCAGGGCACTGCCCAGGCCCTGCACCAGGTTCAGCAGGGCCAGAATCGCAGCGTAAATATAGAAGCTCCTCCGGGCTGCAGGGAGTGAGAGCAGAGAGAGTAAAAGCCTGCCCTGCCCTGCCCCACCCGTCCACCAAGGCTGGAGGGAGAGCGTTAACCCCACTCCAGGGGTCCTGGTTTGTGCGGGAAGAGTGGAGCCGAGGCCTTCATGGGAGGGCCGGGTTCTCCACTGAACTCCTCTGGTGACCCTGGGCAAATGAACTGACCCCCTCTGGGCCCTGGCTAGGGACAAACCAGATGTGACCCTACACACCTGGTGGGGTGCTTAGCTTCCCTCCTGGGTTCTCCCGAGTCTGTGCGTTGCATCCTCCTGCTCCCGGGAGGTGAGGTAATGCCGGCCTCCGGCACCCTGGTAATTCTGACTGCCCGTGCCCAACCTCGTTAAGGCCCTAACCTCAACGACCCCCCATTTCCCTTCCTTCACACGACAGTCCCCCCACCCCCGCCTGCTCACATGGCAGCGAGATCCGGTCTTTCAGAGGCATCTTTGGGAGGATAACCACCAGGGCGTAGACCTAGGGACACAAAGCAAGTGGGGATTGGGTGGTCTAAAGTGTGGGAAGTTCTGCAGCCATCACCCAAGCTTCCAGTCCGAAGAGATCTGGGTTCAAGTCCCAGCTCCAACACTAACTAGCCATGTGACCCTGGGTCAGTCACTTGACTTCTGTGAGCCTCAGTTTCCCTCACCCAGAAAATGGCGATAATAATTTTTGCATTAAACCTCAAGATGTCTGTGAGCAGAGGGAAAAAGCAAGTGGCAGATGGGAAAGGAGCCTCCCTCAGCCCTTACAGAGCGCCCACCCCACCCTCATCTCTGCCACCCTTACCAGGAAGAAGAAACAGGAGCTGGCGAGCCAGAAGTGGCGGCCACCATGCCCATAGATATTGAAGTCATCGGCGGAGAGGTGGGAATCCGGGTACAGGATCTCCAAGGTCCCCTGGGGGGCAAGAGCAGAGGAGGCTCACTTCCTGCCCAGACCTTGCAGTGCAAAGGCCTCCTCCCTCATCTGCCTCTCCTGACTTCCTGCCAAACTCATGCGGCTGAAGCACAGCAGGGGTCAGGTCACACGTAGGGTCACGGACTCCTGAGCTGGCCGGGGGTGGGGGTGGTGGGGAAGAGAAAGGGAGGCCCTTCTCAGACGGGCGGCTGCAAGCCAAGCCAGCCCAAGCACACAACAACTCCAGTGTCTATGGTGCTGCAAGGCTGACAAAGCTCTTTACATCTCACTGGACACGAGGCCTGGCTGAAGGAACTGGGGAGGTCAGCCGAAAAGGCACCTCCCATGAAAGAGAGAGCAGACTCACTCTTAGACTGGCCGTGTGTGTTTACGTGTCAGTGTGTGTGCCTGTGTGTCTGTAACATGTATGTACAAGTGCGTACGTGTGCAGATGCATGTGTGCCCGTGTGTCTTGGCTCCCAAGCAGAGTGGGTCCCCAGCCACACCGCAGCCAAGCATTCAGCCCTGCCAGGCACAGGCTAGGCCCCACTCAGGAGGCAGGCGCTGCCTTCCACGAAGGCAAACAGTCTCCCGTCCGACCCTTCTTTGGGGCTGCCGAGGCTGCCTGTGATGTTCTAAAGGAGAGTTTGGGGAAAGACGTTGGATGTTATAAACTAGCTTCACTGCCCACTAATCCTCTTTCCCTGACCGGGATAGTTGGTCCTAGATTTACTGGGGACGTGCTTTTCCACCTCTCCCCATCAGAGACGTTTCATTGCGCTGGACACAGGAATCAGGAGCCCTCAGCTTGGGTCTCTGCCATACATTTATTTATTCCATTTAACCTCAATAAGTCCTTCCCTTCCTCTGGGACTCAGTTTCTCCTTCTGTAAAAGGAGGGTGCTGGACCACTTGATTGTTGAGGTCTCACATCCTGGGGAGAGGGGCGGTTATTAATGGCTCTCAGCTCTGCCTTTCTTTTTGAAATAAGGGGACAAATGGGATAACACGGGAAAAAAAGAAGCCTAAGATACAGAAAGTCTGTCAGACACCACAATCCATCCTAAAAGCCTAGACTAATATTTTTGTCCTTTGTGGCTACAAACACTTAATGTGAACAGTTTGAGGTGTTTTGTTTTTTACATCTGAAAGAAATTCCACTACTTTTGGTACCACTGTACAGATACGTGAGACAACATGCATATTTCACATCAAACGTGGGTTTCCATTTAAACTGTAAAACTCTGTAAGTCTCTAAATATAGGAATTAATAATTGTGTAAGTTTTAGAAACTGCAGCCCAGTGGGCAACCCTGCCATAAAGGCAGTAAATACCTCTAGTTCCAGTCAAACTAACCTGCAAGCTGCTCCATATATACATACACATACATACATACACACATATATATATGAAACATTCCTTCTCCCACCACCACGCCTTTGTCCAAATGGTCCCCTCCTCTCCACTGTATCAGATCGTCCTTAGCTTTCTTCAGAGCCCAGTTCAGGCTCTCCTTCCTACAGGATGCCTTTCCTGATACCCTTAGATGGTATTCTTCATCTCTCAAAATTACTTTGTATATATTCTGTATTTATTTACCACATTTGCCCTATTTACTTGTATTCTCCTTGATACCCAGTAGAATATATCCTACTCAAAGGCAGGACCTATTTCATTTTGGTCCTTGGCCTCAGGTTGCCTTGTGTTTAATAAATGCTTATTGCATTGAACAATGTCATTCTTTTCATCTCTGCCCTCCCCACACAGGGGCCCACTCTCCCCTTTACCTGAGTGGCTGAGTAGGCCAGGGACAGAACTGTGGTGATGGCCAAGACTCGTTTGATGCTGGATTTACTCTCCAGGTGACCTGGAAGACGACCCAAGTGGCCAGTGAGGGCCACCTCTAGAGAGCCGAGCCCACATGGGGCGGGAAGACCCCCTTGTGAGCCTCCAGCCCCCTCCCCCAGAAAACTGCTCTCCCTCCCCTCCCTTATAGCCCAGTGTCCTCAGTTTAGTCCATACCAAAGGCCAGGCCCAGAATGATCACACTCAATTCAATATCCAGAAGGAAAAAGCGAGTGATTTCCCACAGTATCTGAAAAACACAGAAAGTCAAGGGAAATAAACAGGCCCCAGGGTACTTAATCCTCTACCACTCTGTGCTCTCTTGTCCCAATGCCAGACACATCCAAATTTCCCTCCCCTCCCCTCCCCCAGCTGGCTTCTCTTCCCCCACCTACTAGTCCCAACTCCCTTCACCATACACACACACACACACACACACACACACACACACACACACACACACTCTCTCTCTCTCTCTCTTCCCCCCCAACCCCCATCTCTGTCTCCCCAGCCTTAACAGCTCCACTCCTCCAGACCAGTGACGAGGCCCAAACAGGTGGGTTCTTCTTCCATGCCCAGACTTACCTTATCGGCCACCGTGGCTGCATCTGAAGTGCTGACTGTCATGGAGACCACAGCCCGGGCTATACCCACCAGGGCCACCACAAACACCTGTTGGGAAGGCCATCATGATTAGGGCTTAGGGGCACTCCTCCTAGGCTTCATCTGACTAAAGCCTCCAGGAGCCACCCTGGCTATCTGCAGAGGATGAAGCGTGTGGCCAAGCAGCAGTGGGCAGCTCAGAACTGTACCAGACCGGTCACTTTCTCTCTCCCTCCCCTACCCATCCCTACCCCGTACCCCACTACTGCTCAGCCTAGGTACAGAGGGAGATAAAACCAGCACTGCCAAGTGAGCAGGCTGGACAGACAGGCTGGACAGACGGGTACACAGGAAACATGATAACCACTCTAGGCAAACAAGTACATCCAAGAGGACGCCCGTCTGAAAGTTGCTGGGCTGAATGGCGCTGCGGGGGACAAGTCCAGAAAGGCATCATGGCAGGGTGATTTCTAAGGAGCTATTCAAAGGTAGGTCATGATTCAGTAGAGAGAAAAGCCCTAACAAAGCACAAGCACAGTCCCATCAAGGAGCAAAGTCCCACCACCAAATCTGCCACAAGAAAGGAAAAGGCAGGCAATGTGGTACACTGGAAACCGTGTTAGCTGTATTTGGAGTCAGAAGGCCTGTGTTCAAATCCCGACTCCGCCGCCTGTGTAACTTGTGGAAAGTCACTTTACCTCTCTGGGACTCAGTTTCCCCATATGTAAAATGAGAGTGATGAACTAGATGGCCTCTACAGTCCCTTCTAGCTCTCACCTTAGGACCCTATGGACCAAAGATGGAAGAACCCAGCAGACAGCCCAGGGGCTAGGACTCCTCTGTTGTGTCTGGTGACACGGCCACTAGCAGCTCACACTTACTAATGCAGGTAACTGTGTAAAATGCTCTCACGTGCACTCATCTGACACAAGTCAAGTCAAGGCCAGGGAGTAGTAGAAAACAAGCTGTGCTAGGAATCCCAAGGAGATCCAGGGTCTGGAGGTCTAGGAGTCACTCTGTGCCCTGCTGAGTGCTGGGGGGCAGGGGAGCACGGACACAAAGCAAAAGATTTCCTCTCTGTCCTACCACAGGCGCACGCACACACACACACACACACAACCATATTGTAAGACAGTGCGGTAAAGTAGAAAGAGCACTGATCTGGGCATCAGGGATCTTGGACTCCAGTCCCAACCAATCCTGTCTAATCCTATCTCTGCCACTCGCTTACTACGTGACCTTGGGTAAATCATTTCCTGTCTCCAGATGTGTTTCCTCATCGGCAAAATGAGGAAATAACCCCTGTCCTTTTTACCTCATGGGCTTGCTGTGAAGTTCAAGATAATTCAAGATAATTTATTAAGTGCCTACAATGTGCTACGCTGGAGACAGGAAGATGAAAAGTTACATAGTCCTGACTCTGAAGAAGCTTATGGGGAAGTATGACATTCATTATGAATACAAGGAGCAAGTCATGTTACCTCTCTGAACCTTGGTTTTCTTGGCTGGAAAATGGGAATACTACTACTTGCCCCACCATGCTCAGGCTGTTGTGAGGAAGGCACTTTGGAAACCTTAACGTACTAGAGAAACAGGAATTACTACCAGAGATGGCACCATTGTGGCCAAGCCTCTGATCCCCACACCAAGCTAGGGCTGCAAACAACTTGGTATTTGTTTGAAAGCCTGGTTAGACTGACTTTTAAGAATTCCTAAGGCCCTCTGGACCCAGCAAAGCGACGCTGTGCCCCATGAGGCTGTGTGATACAATGAACACAATCAGAAAGACTTGTATTCAAATCATGTATCAAACACTTACTAGCTATGTAAACCTGGGAGTCATTTAATTCTTCTAAACCTCAGTTTCCTCAACTGTAACTTTTAAGGTACCTTCCAGCTCTATGAATCTATCTATAAACCTATGATCTTATTCTAAGCACACTTACCCACATGCTCCAGCAGTTTAGTGAGCATGGGCTAATCTCAGGATAATCCAATTTCTGTCCAAGTGAATTAGGAAATGGAAATCCTAGGGGAAGAGGATGCCTGGGATCTAGAAGTTCTGGAAGGAGAGGTGATTTGTGCTGAAGACCAAAATGGGGAAGGCTAGAAATTGATTCAAGAGTTAGCTGCCAAATACTTAGCCCTAGCTCATCCCAATGGCACCAATAGCTCACACAATAATGATTCTATAAAATTGTGGTACATGAATGCAGTGGAATAACACTGCACCAAAAGATAGCTAGAAAGATAGAAAGGCAGACAGAGAGAATTTATTGAGTGCTTGCTATGTGCCAATCCTAAGAAAAGATGAATCTGAAGATAACAGAAAAACATAAGGAAACATATTAACGGATGCAGAGTGAAGTAAGCGAGGCCAGAACAATATACATGACAAGAGTGTAAACATCCACCCCAAATTAAAATTGAATGCTAATTATCAATACCAAGCATGGATCTGAAAAAGGGCTGAGAAAATGCACCTCCTTCCCTTATTTGCTGAGATGGGGAACTCCGGGCGTGGAACACCACCAGGACCACCTGGCTCAGTTGATGTGTTGATTAGTTTTGCTTAACTGCCTTCCTCTCCTTTTTTATGCTTTGTTATGAGGGTTATCTTTACAAAGGGACTCCTCTCTGGGTAGAGGGACAGAGAGGAAAATCGTGGGAAATGAAGGTAACTACAAAAACAAAAGATGTCCAAAAACTTTTTTTTAAAAAAATTCTTCAACAGCACCGGTGATTTCATGTGCCACAGTTCATAAACCTCTCACCCAGTGAGGAGGGAGTGCCAATATTGATCTTACTGAGAATGAAACTTTAGTTCTGCACTTAGCACAGTGCCTGGAACATAGTACATACTTATTTAAATGTTTATTGAATTGAAGTCCTTCTACCAAGGTCCTAGGGTGAGGAAGGGCTGAGGATGGGACTCACGCCCAGCTCTTCTGACACCAAATTCTGCATCTTCTCTGGCGTGCTTGTACGTGGGTGTGAAGTCCAGCTGAGCAGCCACCTCCCATGCTTGCTCCCAGCCTCAGATTGCTATTTCCTCCTGTTCCCGAGTTTACGGATGCAGGAAACAACCATTTCTTAAGCACTTACTACGTGCCAGATATTGTGCTATGGAGCTTAACAAATATTATCTCAATTGATCCTCACCTGGGAGGTAACTGCTATTATGATGCCCATTTTACAGTTGAGGAAACTGAGGCAAACAGAGATTTTTTTTTTTTTTTTTTAAGTGACTTGCCCAGGATCACACAGCTAACGTCTGAGGCTGCATCTGAACTCAGGTCTTCCTGACTCCAAATCCAGTATTCTATCCACTGGGCCATGTAGCTGCCACCAAGAGACCGGAATGAAATATGGCCTTAACTCCCCCTCCAGCTCCTCTTGGCATCAATCCTCCAAAAGAATGCCATCAGAACAGTTAAGAGGTCTCAGACTACACAGCCTTGGCCCCTACCAAAAGTCTAACTCAGGGTCCTGGATCATCCTTCCATCCTTCCTCTCTCTAGTCTTTAAAATACAACAGCAGGACAAGAAGGGGTATAGAGTGTTCGACGGGAGCAACCTGCAGGCGTGTGTATAATGATGTGGGCTCCCAGAGGAATACATGCCAAGTTTAGAGGCCTCTCATTTCCAAGGTTTAGTGAGGCCCCTAAGGACTGCCTGCTCGTCTAGTCCCCGGACACCCACAGCTGTGAAACTGCCCAGACAAAACATACAAGCAGTGGTAGAGGGGGAGTGTAAAGGGAACGAGCACTTATTAAGTGCCTACTACGTACCAGGCGCTGTGCCAGGTGCTTTACAAACACTATCTCCTTGGATCCTAGAGGGAAGAGATCCAGAGAGGGGTCTGAGCAAAGGAATTCTCCTGGGATTGGCAGGGAGGTCAGATCTCTCTGGTTCTCAATTTCCTCAACTACAAAATGAGATAGCTGGTCTGGATGGGCCAGAAGGCCCCTTCTGTGCTCCTCTGGCAGTGTTGGTGGGGGTAGGAAGAGCATCCCAGGACTCACCAGGATGTAGAAAGTGGTAAAGATGGGGCTGGAGGTGACGCGCATCTTGGCCCGAGCCGACGGCAGCTTCCAGAGCAGGAAGGCAAGGAACAGCACGTTGGGGATTAGCAGCGCGAGGTCCCAGTACCGCACCCTGAGCCACACGCCGAGACTCGGTTAGGGAGGCCCGGCCTATTTCCCCCACCTCTCCCCGCCTCCCGACCTAGGCCATGGCTCCCACCTGCCCCACCCCTGCCCGCTGCAGAGCCAACGCTCAGGCCCCTTTCCATGCAGGTCACCCACCAACTTAGGTTGGATCCCCCAACACACACTCAGAGCTTCTCTCATTCAGCTCAGCACAGACCCAGACTTGGCTGCACACACACACAGAAGCACACAGACTCAAGCTTGCCCTCCCCTCCCTACGCACACACAGCAAGGCCCATCCTCCCTCTACTCCTCAACCAAGATCCCGCGGAGAGAGCTAAGCTCTGGCCTCCTCCAACCCTAGACCTCCAGGAAGAGGGGCCCAACAGGTGTCCCCCCTTCTGGTGAGGTCCATCTCAGTCTGAACAACTGCAGTGGTTCAGGAAGGTGTGGCCAGTGGACAAGCCTGGCCCCTGCTACTACTCACCACCCCACATGACCGCGGGGGTAGGGCTACGCAGGATATCCCTGTCTTCCAGGGGCACGGAGACCCCCCTTCCCCACCTCTGGCCCACTCTACTCACCGGGAGGTGCCAATGTCTTCATAGAGGAGAAGTAAGCACCGGTGCGGGATGGTGATGTTGGGCAGGGAGGATGGGGCTAAGGTGGCATTGCTACTGTCCCAGTCCACCATCTTGCCTTGACTCTAGCCCTGAAGAGAGACCAAGAGGGGAGGAGATTAGCCACAGAAATGGGGGACGAAAGCTTCATCCGACACACATACTCTCTCTGTAATTCCTTTTATTACTACATTGGATCACGCCTGTCCCACTAGCGGACTCCAAGAGGGAACAAGTATTCCTTTTCACCTTAGGCGAGAGGCTCATCTGGAAAATGCCAAGCACTGAGGTGGAAGTGGGCAGGTGACGTTGAGGAGGCAACACAGTGTGGCAGAAAGCCCTGGACTTGAAGTCAGAGGGTCAGAGTTCAAATCCTGACTAACTGTACCACCTAGGAGGCCTTAGGCCAGTCACCTCCCTGGGCGGGCCACAGTTTTCTTCTTCGTAAAATGAGGTTGTTGGACTGGCCTCAAAAGCTCCTTACAGTTGTAAATCACACGATCCTGACTGAAGACAGAGGAAATGCTGGGCAGGATTGCAAAAGCAGAGAGACTGAGGAGAATGAAAGACATTTCAGGTAATGATGGGGCCCGAAAGAATGGAGGGAGCAAAGGCAAGGAGACAGGAATGAGGAGAGCGGGCTCAAGTTCAAATCCAGCCTCAGACACTTACTAGCTGTGTGACCCTGGGCAAGTCACTTAACCTTGTTTGCCTCGCTTTCCTCACCCGCAAAATGGGGATAATAATAGCACCTACCTCCCAGCATTGTGAGGATAAAATGAAATGTTTATGAAGTGCTTTGCAAACCTTAAAGTGCTGTATCAATGCTAGTTACTATTATTAAGAGGAGATGAAGAGACAGCAGGGACGGGGGACTCAAGAGAGTAAAGGGGCTGGAAGCCAGAGGAAGTATGCACTTCATACCAACAGTATGTGAGCCACAGAGAGGTCAAGGAGCATGAGAAGAGAACAATGGCCACCAGTCTGGCTGCTATGATATGAATGGTGATGAGGGAGGGCCCCCAGGAGGGCAGGGCCCTGCCCGAAGGCCTGGCAGCCTGCCCAATCAGGGGCTGTCCCCCACAGGGGCACCATCACTGCCTCATGGGAGAAGAGCTTGGCTGCTCTGCATCACGTCAGACGCAAAAACTGGCCCCATGACAGCTTAGCTTGTCCGGGTGTAGTATGGACCACAGGGAAGGCCCCAGCCTGCCCTGGACCCCTGGTTTACATTCATCTGCTCATTACAGGTTTTCTCAAATTCAACATCCACTGGGTGCTCCTTTCCTGCTCTATGAAAATGCCTGGAGATGTGAAAATGCAACCTTGACCAGGAATAACCTGTGTGGCCTTGAGGGGGAGCTGTTATGCCAAGAAAAAGACCTGATTTTCAGCTACTCTGGAACAGGTAACAACTTACATTTAGCCTGGTTAGCAAGGGAAACCAAACAAATTCATGAGAGTTATACCTTTCAAGGAACAAGGATATGCTCTCACCCAAACATTCGAGAGGAAAAAAATGGAAAAGTCAAACTTTTAAAGTCATTATTGACCCACTGGCAGATGGGACATCATTAAAAACCACCCCACTGGATCCCAGGGCAATGTGTATGAAGAATTAAAACTAGAACGGGGGGAAAGGATCCTCTCTCTTATCTCCCCCAACAAAGTCAAATAATTTTAGTAGGAAAAAAATTTCTCTAAATGGAAGGAGAGCTGAGAAAAGAAAACGAAAGGCCCCAGGCCCCCAGAATGCAATCACGCAGGGGAAAATGAGCCATAGAAAACTGCCAGAAGGGACTTTCAAGATCATCTATTCCAAACTTACAGTTTGCAAAACTCCCGGTCCAATCAGATTAAAATGCAATTGGGAAATGTTTAATAAAATAAATAAAAGATACAACAAAATGTAGATAATGTGAATTTGTGGTTCTCTAAATGTCCATGGAGTCTGCAGGGGTCAGCTTCAACACCACTGATCTAATCCAAACCCTTCATTTTATAGATGGGGAAACTGAGACCCACAGAAATGACATGACTTGCCCAAGGTCAAATAACAAGATTGTATCAGTCAAGATTAGAATCTGGATCTCCTGAAGCCCTGTCCAGGACACCAGAATACCACAAGGCCTCCCATGACTCAAAGGGAATTTGAAAAGCTCCTTGCATGAATTCCAGGTCAGGGTAAGGCTGGGGTATCTTCAAATACTCCACTTGGGAGCACTTCATGGACTCAGAAACTGATCATGGGATTTAGTCAGAGAACCAGGACTCAAGTACAGTCTTGGGTCACCTGGAGCAAGCCCTCTAACCCCCCTGGGCCTCAATTTTCTAATCAGTAAAACACACAAAAGCCAAAATGATTTCTGAGGTCTCGGCTAGTTCCAGCTCTCTAGATTTCCTCTCTTTTCCCTCAACTCCAATCTAATTCATTTATTAAGTGCCAACTTAGTACAACTAAGATTCCAGGGATAAAAGACCAAAAGGAAAACAGTTCTTGCCCTCAAGGAGCTTACATTCCAGGGGGGAGGGAAATACAAGTAGCAAACAGCTAAGTATGTCCGTAACAAATAAAGGAGGGAGAGAGCTCCTTCCACTAAGGGGCTCAGGCAAGGCCTAGAAGGAAGTGAAGGACCATTTGGAGTTGAGGAGGGAGTGCATCCAGGCACGGGACAAAGGCAGAGAGGTGGGAGATGGAGGTCAGAGGGACAGTAACATCCCCTAGGTCTAGGCAGCTGAAGCCAGACGTCAAGGCCTCGAAAAGCCAGGCGGAAGCATTTGTATTTACTCTTACACTGTGAGCAAAATAGTTGGTCAGGCTCGTGCTAGATTCCCAGACCACTGTCCACTGTCCACGTGTAAGACTGCTCTCTCTCAGGGTCTCTCGTTAAAAGGGAACCGTGTGAGAGTCTTTATCTGTCGTACTCAATAGAGACTGAGGTTCTGGGCCTTAATTCGAAAAGCCAGCGAGCTGACTGATGTTCCTCCCTCGTGGGCACAGTGAGCCATGCACTGGAGTGAGTCAGGTGACCGGCGCTGGAATCCTGCCTGGCAGCTGCTATCTCTTGGCCATATCACTCAGTGTCCCTCCTCGGTCCCGTCAGTGTCATCTGTAAAATGGGGACATGAATCCTTGTATCACCAGCCTCACAGGGTTTTGTGAACTTTTAAGGTCTATACAAAGGAGAGCTACTCTTTTCACTAAAGTCCCCTCTTTATATCTCTCATTGCCATATGTAGGTAATACTGGGTTCCAGATGCCAATGGAGGACAAGCTAGAAAACATGGACCCCTGGGGCAGAAACTGTGTGTTGTGCCTTAGGACCATGAGGCAGCTAGGTGGCACAGTGGGCAGAGCGCTGGACCTGCAATCAGGAAGACCTGAATTCAAATCTGGCCTCAGACGCTGAGCAAGTCACCACCCCTATTTGTCTCGGTGTCCCCATCTGTAAAAATGGGCATAATAATAGCACCTACCTCCTCCCAGGGCCTTTGTGATTATCAAATGATATATTTATAAAGTGCTTTGCAAACCTGAATGCACTCTATAAATGCTAGCTATTATAATTATTCTAGCTAAATTAGAGGGTGAGGGGACCAAGTAATTAATTTTTTCCGCCACACCAAACCATGAACACCGCCTGCTGAGACGCGGAGGTGTTACAATCAACATCAGTAAATGGAACATTTGCAGGGTTACAGATGCCTAAGGTATTTAAGTATCAATATCAACTCAAGGGGAAAAACATCTATCCAAGACAAATTCTGGGGCTTTTTAATTGTGTGACTCTCTACTCAACACTCAAATGCCCTTGGCCAAGTCACCTAACCCCTGTGGGCCTGGCTGTGGGCATCAGGGAGGTGGAGGAAGGTTTTTATCAGGTCTAGGGAACTCCGGCCCCAAGGTCCAAGTGCTGGGCTCCATCTCTGGCACCCTCTGCAAAGGGCTGAGGGCTGGAATCCCCACTCACACACTGGGGAGGGAGAAAGGGGACTGAGGCACAGAAGAGAAGAGGGTATAAAGCGAGGAGGGACTTTCTTCAATCACTCCCTGCTAGGCACCACAGGCCAGCATGTTCCAAGTGGCCTTTCAGAGGCAGAAGGGACCTGTTTATCTGCTGTTTATCTCTCTGGCCCAAGCCCTTCATCTTACAGATGACCAGCTGAGGCCTAGAGAGTTGTGACTTGTCCAAGGTCTCACTGACAGTAAGCAGCAGGGGCAGGATTTACTCAACAAGCATTTATTAGGTACCTACTAGATGGCACTCACGGATAAAACAAAACAAGTCCAGACTTCAAAGAGGTCCTGAGTGGAGGGAAGATGGCATGTACACATGTAAACAAATACAAAACACAGTAAACATGAAGCAATGGGGTGGGCTTAGATGGGGAGAGACATCACTCAATCAAGAAAGGCCCCCTGGAGGGGGGGACGCTTGAGCTGATCCTTAAAGGAAGCTAAGAATGCTAAGAGGCCGAGGCAAGGAGGGAGGCCACTGCAGATGGGCATGGGCGGTGGGGACAGAGGAAAGTCACTAACAGTCAAGAAGAACAATGATAACCCTGGAGCTTGTCCTAGCTTCCCACCGGCCTGCTGAATGGCCTCCCTGACCTCAGTTTCCCCTCTCCCATCTAGCATGGGAATACTGTGTACTTGAAGGGCTTCCGGGCAGAGCTGGCCTGGAGAGATCACCTGTCCGACCCCAGGTATGCCCAACCACGCCCAATAAAAGCTCAGAAATGAACTGGCTCAGGGCACAGCAGAGTCACCACGCACACCTAATTAGGCCTTCCAGTACCATCTTCCCTCTGGGGGAAAGGCTCAGCACTGACCTCCAGCAAACAACCAGGAGTCAAACCTCCGCCATCTCCAACTTTCCCCCCCCCCCCCCCCCCCCCCCCCCCCCCCCCCCCCCC
>NW_020954551.1:42218500-42241869 GCF_900497805.2 Vombatus ursinus
GCCTCAAGCGTCCTTTTCCACCTAGCCAACAGGATGTCCATGGCGAAGCAGACCCGGGAGTCAGTGAGATCAGAGTTCAAATGCTGCCTCAAGTATTTATTAGCTGGGCTAATCACTTAATCTCACTGGGCTTCTGTATCTTTATCTGTATAATGGGGACAATAATAGCACCCACCTTGGAGGGCCAAATGAGACAGTGTGTGTTGTTAACCCTTTGCAAGATTTAATGTATTACAGAAATGTTAGCTATTATTATAATTACAGTGGAAAGAGGAGTGGCCTGGTGCCCTGAAGCTAAGCAAGTGCCTCAGTTTTCTCATCTGTGAAACAGGAATCCTGACTGTTGAGGACAGAATATGCCTATGATTTGGCAGCATTGGTGGTGGTTCTTCTTTATTATAGCCCTCCCTGCCTCAGGGCTCCAAGGAGAAAGAACAAGATGTAAGAAGCCGTCAACCCACGGGACAAAGTGAGCAGCAAGGAAAGGAGCAAAGGGGCACCAATGGTAACCTCACCCCACTCAGCTGTGGTCAGCCCCGGGAGCCCTCTGACCTTTCATTGCTTAGCCTCTCCCCAAGCCCTTGAGAACAAGGAAGGGAATGAAACAGCTGCTCTGGAGGGCCTGCCCTCAGCCTCCCTAGCATCCTGGACCAGAGGAACAGGAAGTGGCCCAGGAATGTGAGAACAGATCAGGCCTGGGTGGCTAAGGCTTGGTTACTTGCTCTACCGGCCTGGTGACTGCCAGGAGCACCACTCCAGACATCCCTTGGGGCCCCAGGGCACCAGGCTGGCAGGGCACAGAACCAGGGATACTGGGCAGCGTCCACTTCCCTCAGACCTGCTCCTCAGCCCCTGCAACGTCAGGGTCCATGGATATAATGGTATGTCTCCTGCTGGGTCTTCCTCTGAAATACCCCCCCCCAAAAAAAAAACCCCACTGAAGGCCAACTTCTGGAAAGGACAGAGAGAAGAGAATACGCTAATGCATTCAGGAGAGGCACAGAAATGCTTCTGTGTGAGGACAAACCTGTGAACTGGACACTGCCTGGGCAACACAGGGCAGGGGAGTGGGGGGTAGGGATGGAAGGCGTTCTCCACTGCCAAGGCCTTTGGAAGTGGCAGAGGGAAGGCTGGCCCTGCTACTGGCCTGCTAGAGCAGTCAGGCCCTCTCGGTCACTAGAGCCAGAACAAAGGAGTGCCATCTCTCCACTCCCACAGCTCCAACACAGGGGTTCCTCCTTCCTACCACAATGGCTAAGAGGGAAGGAGCTAAACCCTCATCTTGCACTACAGGAAGCCATGCAACTCCACTCCGAAATTGGCTCTGTGAGCCCAGCAGATGGCCCAGTCTCCCAGACCAGCTCTAAGGACAGACACACACACAGTCACCTCCCATCGCTCGCCTGGCAGCCACAAAGCAAGGTTGACAAAAACCAACCAACCTGATTCTAAAAGTCAGCCTGATCTTCACCCTGACCTCCGCATCTCCCAGCTGGCAGCGGCAGGCCTCTGGCAGCTTCTTACACTCTAAGGGAACAGAGAATCCTGGGGCCAGGCTGGAGAGTGGAAAGAATCAGATTTCAAGAGCACAAGCTGGGCCATCTTGGCCTAGGCCCAGGCCTACAGGTGTCCTCTATTTTGTCATCCTTGGAGGTCAGGGATGTTGGCTGCATCCAGCATCCTTTAATGCTTAAAAGAAAGCACAGGGCCTAAAAGAAACCTTAAAGACAGGCCCAGGACTCTTCACCCGGGGTCCTTGGTTTTGGTCTGTATATCTTTTGGGGGAGGGGGCTAGGCAATAGGATTAAGCGACTTGTTGCAGGATCACACAGCTACTAAGTGTCAAGTGTCTGAGGCTAGATTTGAACTCTGGTTCTCTTGACTCCACGGCTGGTACTCTATCTCCTCTATATCTTTTTAAAAAATATTTTGACAACTGCATTTCCATATAAATGGTTTCTTTGTAATTAGTCCACTGCATTTTATTTAAAAGTTTGATTCTGAGAAGAGGTCCAGAGACTTCACTGGACTGCTGACCAAGGGGTCAGTAACACAACAAGGTTAGGAACACCTGATCTAGGCCAAAACCCTGACTTTACAGATGAGGAAACAAAGACCCAAAGAAGGGAATCAACTACCCAGGAAAGACAGGACTCAAACTCGGTTCTTCTGACTCCCCATCCAGTTGTCTTGATGCTTTCCCAAGCTGCTGCCCCCAGTGGACACAGGCCACTTCCCACCTCTCCCGGAAGGTTCATGCTTTGAACCTTTTTGATTCTTGGATAATACCGTGGTTGGCTCCAGATTTGCTTCCTACACTACAAATGAATGTATCATCTAGTTTGCCCAAAACAAACAAATAAACAAACAAAAACGCTCCTCTGGGCTCAGCCCCCCAGCCCTGTCCCCCTGTAAATCTGTCTCTGACCAGGCTTCAGGACCCTGTCCACCCCTCCATTTTGCCTAGGTTAGAATTCTCTCTTTTTTCTTTTTTACATTTTTATTGCCTTCAATTCTAAGTTGAGGATTGAGAGGGCAGAAGGCGTTCGTGCACTGGGGGCTCTCCATACCAAGGAAATCACAGGCCTAGATTTCTGAAAATGAGTATCTTTAGGTTTTTGACCTTCACCAAGCCCTACTCCAACGCCTCACTGAGGCACAAAAGCAACCCAGGTTCCTCCAAGGCAGCCAAGGGCAAGCTGTCTGTCCTTGGAAAGGTGTCCAGCCCAGTCATCAGGTCCCTAGGAGGCAGCCCCTTGGTGATGTATTCTTTGGCCATGGCAACCACAACTCATGAAACCACCACCAAACAACTTGGCCGTCTGCAGGGACATGACACAGCAGTGGAGAAGAGGACAGAAGGGGCTAAGAGTCTCCCAGTCGTAAGACCATCTATAAAGACCACCTTAATTAATACTCTAGATGTGAAGTACTCCACCAAAGAGTGGACACACTAATAGAGAAAAAGTATCTTCGTCACTAACATTCTAACCATAAAGGAAACCATCAAAGAAAAGCCAGTATGGAACAAGACAAGCATTTTCAGACATGGGCAATATGTGTTGATTTGTTCTGCTCTACCACACTGAGGGGTGGGATGGGGCAAGGAGAATGAGTCAGAAGGGGACACAGAGCTATTGTGGGTCTACCTTGTTAAATGTAATATACGCCTGAAGAAAACTGTACCTACACTTGTGGATTCCTACACGATCATCTCTCTTGTGGAAGACGGTTAAATTCACAATACAGAGAAAGCACGGGAACAGAGAACAAAGGGAGCCGTGGCTAAGTAGTGGGTCGGCTCCCAAGGTCTTCTTGGACAGGCGGAGTTGTCAGGGCTCCGTTGGGCATCAAAGCATCAAGACCACCACGTCACACAACCTCAATGCAGCTTACATCGCTCATGTCTGCAAAAAGGTGACCAGGAGAATAACTGCGGCATTTAGACCAAGGGGTGGAGGACACGGAAACCCTACAAATTAAATCAGCGCAGTCGCGGATACTCTGTGACTTCAAACACAGAAGGAAAGAAGTGGGAATGGCAAAAAACACACTAGAAAATATGGATGAAGAACAAGGAAAGAGGGCAAACCCATGCATATCACGAATACTTTGTTGGAGAAAAGAATCTGAGGGGGCTAGACACGGCAAATGGCAAATCCTGAAGTGAATCTGGGGTCTCATGGGTTCAGGAGTTCTCTCCTGTCACGACATTCACAGCCGTCCTGCGCTTGCCCATCCTAGGGCTCAGGTCCACAGGACACACGCCCTGGAGCTTGCCATGGGGGTCCAACTCACGAGCTGGGGCCTTCCTGGATTTCTGCTGGTTCCAGGGTCACCAGTGGAGCGCTCACACTGTCCACCTCTCGTGACCCCTTCTTGCCACTTGACGAGATTACCCAATGACAGCTTCTGCTCTCCTTCTTCTTCAAGGTTCCCTATTGGTTCCCCATCCCATTGGGCTAAAGCCCATCATGAGCTTCTCCATCGCCCTCTGGGACAAACTCCTTTTAATTCTTCAAATGTCTCCAAAAAAGAAAAAAAAATGTCTCCATGCCATATAGCGTCACTGGCTGAATACTAGCATTAAAAAGATGGGCCTTTACTTCCATGAGAGGCTTGAAGTCAGTAAAAGAACTCTGCAATTTTCTTCTTTTTTTTTTTCTTTAGGCAACTGGGGTTAGGTGACTTGCCCAGGGTCACACAGCTAGTAAGTGTCAAGTGTCTGGTCCGAGGCCACACCTGAACTCAGGTCCTCCTGATTTCAGGGCCGGTGCTCTATCCACTGCGCCACCTAGCTGCCCCAGGCTTTGCAATTTTCTGAAAGCAATCCAGCCCATTCTCTTCCTGCTTCCAATTCAGTGTGGGCCCAATTCACTGTCCATCTGTACTGTCAGTCTTAAATATCCAAGCTGATGGACAAGCCCTCTGGGGGTCTGTCCAAATACATACTGAAATCTGGGCAAAAAAAAATTCTTCATCCATTTATCTTTCCCGTGTGGATGGTTAGTACCAAACTCTTGAATTAATTGTGGATCTCTTCCAGAGTCTGCAGTGTTCTAGGGTTTGATGTAATAAGCAAAATGTCATCAGCAAACAGAAGAATCCAGAGGACTCACCTTCCTCTGAAATTTCCTCTTTGACCTGGGCCTCTCACTGATCTCCAGCATATGCCTTTGGCAAGCATACACCTCCCTGGTTTATGCTTCACCTAACGTTTGTGATCAGGTCATTGAGTAGGAAGGAAAGAAAGGAGGAAATAAGCATTTATTAAGCACCTACTACATGCCAAGCACTGTGCTAAACATCTTAAGAACATTACCTCATGAGATTCTCACAACAACCCTGAGAGGTAAGTGCTATTATTATCTTCACTTTTACAGATGAAACCCAAGGCAGAGGTTAAGAGACTTGTCCAGGGTCACACAGCTACTAAGTACCTGAGGCCACATTTGAACTCAAGTCTTCCTGATTCCAGGCCCAGCACTCTATCCACTGTACCACCTGGCTGTCTCAAACAGTGTTATTCTGTTGTTGTTATCTTCCAAGGACTCTTTGGATTTTGACACATGGCTGGGAGACAGACACATTACTGTAAAAGAGACTGCAAGAGCTTGCGTTTTGTTCTACCAAATCAAATGCCTTTCATAATCAATAAAAACTAAGCACAACGGGATCTTAAATTCTGTACATCTTTCAATTAACTGTGAAACGGTCAAGTTGTGGTCCATGGTTAAAGGAGGCTTGCCAAAGTCAGCAATGTCACTTGAGAGAACTAACGAGCCAGGAAAGGCAGCCAGATTGGACGAAGTGGGCTCTGAGAGACCAATAGGAAGAGTATTTAAGGAGGAAAAGACATGGAAAAACCTCAGACCTCCATTCCCTTCAGCTACTGCAATTTGTAAAAAGCATTCCCTAATCAATGGGCACTTAACTTTTGTCTCCTGTTTTCGCTGCCACAAAAAGCTACTCCGAATATTTTTGGCAAGCCTAAGACCTTTTTGTCTTTGACTTCCTCAGAGGACATGCCCAGTAGTGCAAATTGCTGGGTCAAAGGGGACGAAGAGTTTAGCAGCTTTTCTCATGTAATTCCAAATTTAATTTAGCAGAAAGATTAGACCAATCCACAGCTCCACTAATGGGATATTCATAGGCCAGTCTTCTCCTAGCCCCCAACATGGATTATTTCCATCGTTTATCATCTTTGCTAACCTGACAGGAGGCAGGTGAAGACTCAGAGTTGTTTTAATTTACACTATCAGTGACTTTGAGCAATTTTCCAGGTGGTTACTGATAGGTTGCATTCCTTCTTTTCAAAACTCTTTGTACCTTTATCTATTATCTATCATCTATTATCTATGTATTGCACAGTTATCTATTAGAATCAGATGTTAGTCATAGATTTGTGTTAATTCTCCCTATCTGAATATCAGACATTTATGAAATGTTTTATTTAAAGTAGGAAATCTCTTCTGATTCTAATTTATTCATTTCATTCAAAATCTTTTTTTAAAAGTCTATCTATTAATAGACTATTTTATTATCTCTTCTATCCTTCATTTGTTTAAGAATTCTATCCCTAGTCATCACTGTGTAAGGTTTCTTCACTGTCCTCTAATTTTTTTTTCATAATAGGACCTTTTTATATTTAGATCATGTTCATTTGGAGATTGTGGCATATATGTATATATACACAGTGCATACACATATATGCACATACACATACATATATTTGATTTTATATATATAGTGTGTAGTAATATATACATATACACATATATTGTATATATAGTCTCTTGTACACATGTGTGTATGTACACACACACATATGGTATAATATCTAACCTTATCTTCTGCCAAACTGCTCTCCTGTTTTACTAGCAGCTCCTGGAAAACAAGGATCTTGTCCAGCAGCTTGGCATTAGGTATTCGTAAAACACCGGGCTACTGTGTTCAATTACTTTTAGGTCTTTCTTGTTCCAATGATCTACTTTTCTATTTTTTCAAACCACTATAAGTTGTCTTGATGACTATGGTTTAGCAGTATGATTTGAGATCCTGTAAAAAATGTTTAGGTTCCCCTCACTCTTGCATCTTTTTCATGATCTCCCTTGAGGTTCTTGGCCTTTTGTTTTACCAGATTAATTATTATTATTTTGTCTAGTCCTACAAAGTAGCCCTTTTGCGCTACTGATTGGTATAGCACTCTATTTTTAAATTTAGGCAGCATATTCATTTTTATTATATTGGCATGACCTAGTCACAAACAGCGAATCTCTTTCCAATTCCCTAAGTCTTCCTTGATTTCCGTAAAGAACGTACGGTAGGCATTTATAAAAATACTCAGTGTGTCTCAGCAGGTTAACTCCCAGGTGTCTTATGCAGGTTGTGATTAGTCTGAATGGAATTTTTCTAACTCTTGCTCCTGAGTTTCGTTGGTGATATGCAGAAAGGCTGATGGCTTTAGGGGTTTATTCTACAAAGGATGAGGCCTAAGCATGCTAACCGAGATGTGGAATTTGATGCTGGGGCCAGGACTGCCTTGCTTCAAACCATAGGGAAAGTGGGTGGGAAGGGGGCAGTTTACTGTTCAGTAAAGGCAGAAATAGTAGGGCTGTGGTCCATTCAGCTATAATGGGCTCAGGGAGAGATGATTCTCTAAGCAGCCGTGACATGGAGGGAGGAAGTTTAAGACCAGAGATCACCAGATCATGCACTGGAAACTGAAAGGGATTTTAGCGACCATCTAGGCCAACCCCCTCGTTTCACTGATGGTTCACTGAGGTTAAGTAACTTGCCCAAAGTGAGAGGCAGCATTTGAACCTAGGTCATTTAGAGTCAGCAATCTTTCTACTATACCACACTGCCCTCCACGGTTCTCTATCCAGCTGTGACGGAGGGGAGGGGGTGGCTCTCTCTCCAGATATGACAAGGAGGGGTGTCTCTCTCTCTCTCTCCCCAGATGTGACGTTGGGGGGGTGTCTCTCCATATGTAACAAGGAGGGGGAATTATCTATCTCCAGATGTGATAAGAGGGATTGACTCTCTCTCTAGATGTGACAAGGGAGGGTGGCTCTTTCCAGATATGACAAGGAGGGGTGTCTCTCTCTCTCTCTCTCTCTCTCTCCCCAGATGTGATGAGGGGGTGGCTCTCTCCAGATAAGACAAGGAGTTGTGTCTCTCTCTCTCTCTCTCTCTTTCTCCAGATGTGACGTGGGGGTGGCTCTCTCCAGATGTGTCAAGGGAGGGTGGCTTTCACTCCAGGTATAAGGGGGGGGCAGCGGCGTGGGGTGGCGCTCTCTCTCCAGATGTGTGGGGGGGGGTTTCCTCTCCATATGTAACAAGGAGGGGAAAGTGTCTCTCTCCAGATGTGACAAGGGGGTGCCTCTCTCCAAATGTGTCAAGGGAGGGTGGCTTTCACTCCAGGTGTAACAAGGGGGGGCTGTCTCTCTCCAGATGTGATGAGGGGGTTGTCTCTCTAGATGTGACAAGGGGGGGGCTCCCTCTAGGGCTGTGACAGCTAGGGGACATGTCCCCTCCACCCAGCTGTGACCAGGAGGGGGTGGTGGGTCCCCCCTCTAGCCTTGGCCCCGGTTGGGGGGGGCAACCATTCCACCCTCCCCATCCATCTGTGGCCCTGACTGTTGGGAAGGGGGCGGGCCGGGGGAGGGGGCGCTGGGCCTGGAGGGCCTCCTTACCTGAACTCCCCGGATCCGCAGCCGCTCAGCGCCCGGCTCCCGGGAGGTCCATCAGCCGCCCCGCTCCCCTGCCCTGCAGGCCCTGCCGCCTCGGGCTCCTCCGGCTCCGTCGCTTCCGACCCTGAGGACGCGGAGGAGAGGAGGGGAAGGGGGAGGGGGAAACGAAGGCCTGTCCGAGGCCGGCCAGGGACCGTCGCTAAAGAGCCTCACCTCACGGGCACCCGAAACGCAGAAATCACGCCCTTCTGGGGAAGTGGACAGGAGACAGCTCGGCCCTGCCTGAACTCCCCGGTAAAGAAACTAGGCGAAAACAGTCCGCTGGGGGAGGGGGCCGAGGGGAGGGGATTGTGGAGATGGGAAAAAAACTCCAAACTCGCCAACCAGCTGGGCCTAGGAACTTATCTATCATCCCTGGGTGCAACGTCCAGCCCCGCCTCTCCATCACGAAGTAGCCAATAGAACTGAAGCACTCTGAGGTCTCGGCTTAAAACAGAAAGTAAATAGCAGAAGTAACCAATAGAGAGCTGCAGGAGGCGGGACGTGCTGACTCTTCTCTTAAAGAGACAGTCTTTGGTCCTCTCGCCAGGGAGACTTAACTTTGCACTTTTTTCGTAACCCATAGCCATACCCCTCTACTTAGGAGCGGGGCCATGCGATGGTCATTAGAACTAAAAGGGACCTCAAGGGTCCAATCCCTGTGTATTACCGATGAGGAACCTAAGACAGAGAAATTGTGACTAGTTAAAGATCACAGATCGGGTGTAGTTTATGCAACTTGGATTTTGAACCCAGGTCCTCTTGGTCCAAACGTGGCATGCTTTCCCCTCTACCACAGTATGCCGCTTCTTTTGTTTCTTTTTTTTTTGTTTTTATAGTATTTTTAAAATATTAAGTAAATATTTGTTTAAGAGGCCGTCCAGGACCTCCCCGACTCATTGAAAAGGAAAGTGATACATGTGAAGTTCTGCAAAACCTGTTTCTGTGATAGCCATATTGCAAAAAAAAAAAAAAAAAAAGGAGCAAAAATAAAATGAAGAAAGCTAGAAAATTATATTTCAGTTTGCGCCTAGAGTTCATCAGTTCTCTGGAGGTGGATAACTTTTTTTCATCATGAATCCTTTGGAGTTGTCTTGGTAGCCAAATCTTTCAGAGTTGATCACCTTACAACATTGCTGGTACTGTGCACAACGATCTTTCAGTTCTTCTCATTTCACTTTGCGTCAGTTTATATAGGTCTTGCCATGTTTTTTTATTTTTCTGAAATCACTCTCACTCATCATTTCTTTGAGCATAGTGTTCCATTACAATCATATACGACAACTTGTTCAGCCATTCTCCAACTGATGGGCATCCCCCCCCCACCCGACTTCCAATTCTTCGCTGCCACAAAAAGAGCTGCTATTAATACTTTCAGTATGCCATTTCTAACAGATCTGGCCCAGTGAGAATTAACTTAGAGTACCTATCTTCAAGAACCAGGAACCTCCCTATGGACACCCACTGCACTTCTGCTTTCCTTTACAGCAAAGAATAATTGGATTTCAGAGTTGAAAGGAACCTCTGAGGACATGTAGGAGACAATGATTGAAGAAAATAACTTATTGGATTTAGAGCAAAGTGGCTCTCAGAACATATAATGTCAGGGCTAAAAGGTGCCATCTTGTCCAATTCGCTTATTTTACAGATGAGTAAACTGAGACCCAAAGACGAGAAGTGATTCTCTAAGGTGTCAGAGGTAAAAATACAAGAACCAGGATTCCAAACCAGGTCCTCTGCCTCCAAGTTCAGTGCACAACAGTGCAATGGATTTGGTATCAGAGGGTGTGGAATCAAATCCCTACTCTGCTACTTATTCCTTGTGCGACCTTGGTCAAATTACTTTACCCCTCCAATGGGATATTTGTAAAGCACTTAGCACAGTGCCTGACACATATTTGTTTTCAGTTGTTTTAGTCGTGTCTGACTCTTCATGACCCCATTTGAAGTTTTCATGGCAAAGATACTTAAATGGTTTGCCATTTCCTTCTCTAGCTCATTTTAGAGATGAGGAAACTGAGGCAAACAGGGTTAAGTGACTAACTCAGGGTCACTAGGAAGTGTCTCAGGTCAGATTAGATCTCAGGAAGATGAGTCTTCTAGACTCCAGGCCTGACACATGGTATGTGTTTAATAAATGTATGTTCCCTTTCTTTCCCCTTCTCCCTCAGCCTCAGTTTCCTCATCTCTAAAATGGGGGGAGGAGTTGAATTAGGTAGTCTCTAAGGTTCCTATGGCATCCAGCGTCAACCCTGGGCCGCTAACAGGAAGGGAATCAAAATAACAAAAAAAATTTTAAGGATAATTGAAGCTGACTCAATCTGTCAGCCAGTGGCAAGGACCAGATCTGGGACCCTAGTGAAAGGTATAATTATCCTGCAGAGTGAGGAGCCCCTGAGAAATAGGGCTGAGAATGGGCAGTCTGAGGAAACAAGTGTGTAATAAGGTGGAAATAACCACGGGAACTTCCAGCAAAGGACGAAGGGAAATCCCTCTGAGGTCAGTCAGGAAAGCCCATCAGGAACGATTAGCCATTGGAAACCACTGAGAGTCAAAAGCTAATTGGTAGGAAGTCTGACTCAGGGTCCTTTGCCTAAGCAGGGATGTGAGCAGAGCTATGAGCTTTGCCTTCACTCTCCCATCACAGACCAGGGTCAGAAGGTGCTATGTCACCTACAGCTGACCACTTCTTTCCCTTCCTATCCCAATGATACAGAATCCTGGGCTGCCTAGGTGAAAAACCTGCCACTGTCATCTCTATCCTCCTTAGCCCCACTTCTCCCACAACCCATTCCAACTATGCACAACCCCTTCCGTTGTGCCTGCTGGAATTCCCCTTCACTCCTTCACAAACTTCTCTTTATGTTTGACCTTTACACCCTACAAATGGTTTATTGGAGAGAGTGTTAGACCTGGATACTTACTAGCTGTGTGATCCTGGGCAAGTCGCTTAACCTTTGTTTGCCTCAGTTTCCTCAACTGTAAAACAGGGAGAAATAACAGCATCTACCTAGAAGGGTTGTTGGAAGGGTCAAATGACACAATGTCTCAAAAGTCCTTAGCATAGTGCCTGGCACATAGTAGGAGATTAATAAATGCTTGTTTCCTTCCCTAGTTCCCTCATGTGTAAAATGATGGGGTTGGTCTTGAAGGCTTTCAGGTTTCCTTCCAATTTTAAATGTCCAACCTTAGGAGCCTAAGCTCCTTCCATCTTTTGACTTTCTCTAACACCTGGCTCCTAGCAATAACACTGTTTCCTCGAACTATATTCTATCTACTAATAAACACATTTTCCTTCATACTCTCTGACTCACTTGTCTAGAGTCAGGCAGTTGGAATACTCCTTGCTTCCCATGACCACTTCTAAGACTCTCCCTCAGACACTTATAAGCTGTGTGACCCTGGGTAAGTCACTTGATCCTGTTTGCCTCAGTTTCCTCATCTGTAAAATGAGCTAGAGAAGGAAATGGCAACCCATTCCAGTGTCTTTGCCAAGAAAACCCCAAATGGGGTCAGGAAGAGTTGGACGTGACTGAAACAAGTGAACAGCAAGGGCTTAATAAATGCTTGCTGATTGACTAAATTGACTTTTATGATCAAGAATCCTGAAATTATTTTAATTAGCCACAACCTCTTATGTGATTTTATCTTTTCCTATGCCTTACTCCTTTATAATCTTTGGAAATTCCAAAAATATAAATGAAAGTGGCCCCGAGGAAAATCAGCCGAGCTGAGACCAAACTGGGGTTAAAAACATTCTGGGGAAAGAGTAATGAATTCACAGACTAATTGATTAAAGTAAGGTGAGCAAGTACTTTGAGCTGCCCTGCCTAGGGACAGAAAGACTGCTCACAGAAAGGCAATTACCCAGAGTCCTTTGGGGAGTATCACTATCTAGTCCACCTGTAGCTCTTTACAGCAATGCCAAGTTCTAAAAGTATGACAGATAAGAGAGCTTAGAATCCTGATTCCACAGCTGTCTATACTCCAGGTCTTCACTTTCCTCTCACTTCTCAATCCCTTGTAATCTGGCTTCCAAATACATCACCCAACTGAAACTGCTCTCCCAAAAGTTACCAATGATCTTTTTTAATCTTTCATTTTATTTTTCAACTAACAAGCATTTATTTTTTCTCCCTCCCACCTACCCAACTTAAAAGGAAAAAACAAAAAGAATACTCATTTAACAAATATATATGTATTTTATATGTGTGTATATAATATATATGTATATGTGTGTGTATATATGTGTGCATGTGTGTATATAATTCAAGCTGTGTGTATATATGTATGTGTGTATATCTATATATGTACATGTGTGTGTGTGTGTGTGTATATATATATATATATATATATTCAAGCAAAACAAATTCCCACCAATGATGATGGGATCTCTTGTTATTTCTTTTTGAAAAGGCCCAATGGCATCACAAGGCAATGCCTCGACTTACCCTCGAATTGGATTTAAGTGATCTCTTAATTGCCAGTTCTAATGACTATTTCTCAATTGGTGCCCTTCTTGACCTCTCTGTATTCATCGCTGTTGACTAACCTTTCCTCATGCATACTCTTCTCATCTCTCTTCTGGTTCTTCCCCTACTTGTCTCCTGCTTGTTCTCACTCTCCTTTGCGGGATCATCAGCCATATCCTTCCCCATAACTATGAATATACCCCATGACTCTGTCCTGGTCCTCCTTCCGTTTCTCGGTACATTTTCTCACTTGTTGATCTCATCTCTATGCAGGTGACTATCAGATCTATGTAGCCAGTTCTAGTCTCTCTCCTCAGCTCCAGAACACTGGACTTTGAGTCTGGAAGACCAGAATTCAAAGTATGCCTCAGACCCAATGATTTAGGCAAGTTGCTCTACCTCTCTCAGCCTCAATTTCCTCATCTGTAAAGTGGGGATCATAATACCTACTTTACTAGATTGATATAAGGATTAACTGAGATAATGTATGTAAAGAAACTTGAAAACCTTAAAGCTATCAATGTTAGCTGTCATCATCATCATCATCATCATCATCATCATCATTATTATCATCACAAACTACCTATTGAACATTTTGAACTGGGCATCTCAAATACAACATGTCCAAAACAGAACTCACCATCTTACATACACATACACACACATACACACACACACACACACACACACACACACACACACACACACACACACATTCCTTCAGAACTTCCTTCTTTCTATCAAGGGCCACACCATCTTTACAGCCTTCCATTTTGGTAACCTCAGAGCCATCTTGGATTCCTCACATTCTCAATGGGTTACCAAGCCTACAACAGCCCTCACATCCCTCACCTTCTCTCCACCCCTTAGGCTACCTCAGACATCATCACACCTGGACTGCCATGCTAGGTTTCTAATTGGTCTCTCTGTCTCAAGACTCTCCCCTTTCCAATCCATCTGGCACAAAGAAGTCAGAGTGATATTCCTAAAGCCCTGTCCCGACCACATCACTCACCTGCTCAGTAAATTCCAATGATTCTCTGCTACTCCAAGGGCCAAATGCAAACTCTTCAGTCTGACATTTAAAGCCCTTCATGACCTGGCTCCAATTCACCTGTCCTGGGTTATTTGTGAAGTACTTGACATCGGGCTTGGCACATAGTAGACACTATATAAATGTTTTCTTTCTTTCTTTCCTTCCTTCCTTCCTTCTTTCGTTCTCCCCACCCCTTTCCATTCTCCTAGTCCTTCACTCCTGTTCTGTTCTCTCTTTCCTTCATAGTATCTGCCATGTGGCTTCTCAAGTTCAACTATATAGTATCATCTCCCCTTGGATCCCTTGAACTATGGGTTCCACTACAAATACAGTGTATTACCTAATTTCAACTTGGCCCTCACTGTTGTATGACAATCTTTTAACTCTACTCTAATTAACTTAAGCAAGCAAGCATTTATTATAACTAAAACCCAAACATCAGACTTACCTGTCCCAAAAGAATAGGGGTGTGCTAGACCCAGCTCAAACCAGCTCCTGGGATCATTTAAATCTGTTCAATGACAAACTGCTACAAATCAGAACTTAATTTATGGTTTTGTTGGTTGTCTAGACAAGAAAATGATGGAGAAAATATTAATAATTTTTCCTGGAAAGCTAGTTATTAAACATTCACCAGTATACCACTGAAAAGGGGTTCATGAAAGAATATTCAATATATCTAATCAAAGATTCAGGAAGCCTGGAGATGAGAGAAAGGTGCCACAATCTTCTAAATCTGCATCCATGTTGGGATGAGTTCGTGATAGCTCCTAAGATGGTTTCCCAACTTTTCCTTTGACAGAGGAAAGTTTCATTTCTGACATGCATTTAAGATGTTCCCTCCTCTTGGGGGCCTTAAGGGTAGATATTGATGGAGAACAAGGTGCTATTGATGAGGTCTAGAGGTTTAGGGATGGTGGGACCCTGAGATCACAACATGCAGGCCCTGCCTGAATGAATTCAACCCAAATCCTCTTTCAGCCAGAGAAAAAAGTTTATTAGAAATGAACCATACAGCCAGTCTCTTAAGGAATCTGAACATTAGTGAAGCCCATGAGGATGATCGGGCATGAGAAAGTCTTAGTGTTTAAATGGGGGCCAGGTCGGATCTTATATACACTAAAGTAACTTTGGGTGACCAGAGGTGGGGCTGGGAATAGGATCTGTGTGAGAATTCCGATTGGAAGGTCTGAGAGATTGAACAGACAATGGGAATAGATAATGAAAGGACCTGGAAGGAAGAAGTTTGAAAGATCTGAATAAAATTAAAAAATGGGGCTAGAGCTTTCAAAGGGAGATAAGGGGAGTCGATAAGGAACTGTCTGAGACCAAGAGTAAGAAAAGTTTAAGGGTTTTCTGTGGCCTGCAGACAAATGGGAGCCAGATTCTTTTTAGGGCAATGGGCAAAGGTCTCGGCTTGGGCCCATACCCCATCACTGTAAGCATCACTTCCAAGACTGTGATTTGGACTTTTGGAACACAATAATTGGTTGAGGGGAATAAGACTATAGGATTGGAGCATCTTGCAATTTATTCGAGGGTGGCCACAAAAGGTGTGGAACATATTAGTCAGTCAATCAGTCAATGAGCATTTATTAGACACTTACTATGTTCCAGGCATAGAATAGTGACTGTGTGAGCCTAGGTGAACATCTATGGAGTCATAATTGGGGCTTATTAGATGGCTTTGGGTGTAAAATAAAAAAGTAGGAGCAAATAACACCACAGACATATATAGCATAGTAGCCAATTAATACAGGCATGAGTCTTCCGAGGGATTTGTGTCTCTAAATTGCTTAGCCTTGGTTATTCTTACAAGTGAGGATCAAAGCCCCTCTGATGGAAACACAGTTTTTTCCCTTGGGATTCTACAAAGGAATGTTAACTCAGATCCTCTAGAGAAGGAAGAATAAACTCCCAGTACACAAGGATCCTAACATGGAGGAAAAGGCCTCAATTATTAATGTAGCTATGTATAAATGTGTGCATGTGTGTCTGTTTTGGCCAGCAAACAAACATGAGTTTATTTGCATTCCAAAGGAAAGGGATGATGCTTGCACTTACAAAATTTTCAAAAGCAAATACACTGTTGGATGCCTAGTAAGAAAAGACCTAGGAAATTACAAAGCAGATTTAAAGCAGTCATAGCTTAAGGTGGGCTATAATGCCCACTTGTGGGCCCATTGTAAAAAGGGTTCTTGTTCAGGTTAGGTCAGGTGGCTCCGGAGGGCCCATTCAACTTTGAGATGCTATGATTCTATGATTATTTTATAGCCAGACTCCTTAGGGGAAAAGAGATCAAGCGAAGGATCGGCCTTCATTTCCTCACCTCTCATTTTCTTCTCATCTCTTGGTAATCCAGCTTTTGCTTTCACCACTCTTTCTAAGATCACTCCATCTCTGAAATGCTCAAGGTGCTGGCCTCTCCTCGGTTATTCCACTTCACAGCATCAGTCCCCGTCTTGGATATCCTGGTGCTGGTACTCCTGGTACCCCTCCTCCCTGCCTGATCTTTCTCCTACAATCCTTTTCTGGATCTTAATTTTTGGCTCTCTAAGCAAGGGTGTTCACCAGAGCTCCATCCTGGGACTGTACTCTGTCTAAGTAAGTGCATGGAATAGTGCATAGAACATCAGCCCTGGAATTAAGAAGACCTGAATTCAACTCTGGCTTCATATACTTGCTTGCTGTGTGACCCTTGGCAAATCACTTAACCTCTGCTTGCCTCAGTTTCCTCAACTGTAAAATGGACCTGCCTCCCAGGGTTGTTTTGAAGATTAGATGAGATGTGTAAAAGGCTAAGTACAGTGCCTGGCAGAAAGTAGGCACTTAATAGATGTTTTTGTTTTGTTTTGTTTTATCTGCACTCTTTCTCAGTGATCTCATCAACTTCTTTGGATACAACTATCATTTTTACACAGAAAAATCACAAATCTATGTATCCAGTTTACTCTTTTCTGAATTTCAGTCCCACCTTGCCAAAGGCCTGCTTGATGTTTCCAACTGGTTGTCCCATTGAACGAATGAATGAATGCAAAAACATTTAAGTGCTTATCATGTGCCAAGTACCCTGCTAAGTCCAAGAGAGTCAAATACAAAACCAAGGCAGTGCCTGCCCTCAAGGAACTTATAGTCTAATGGGGAATGGTGCCTAGGAAGGGTTGTTTTTTTAGGGGGAGTTTGTGGGGGTTTTTTGAGGGGGGGAGGTCATAGGTATGGTAAGTGAAACCATAAAGGAATTGACTAACACACCTTTTCCAGTAGCAATCATAATATTGATTATGGCTCCAGAGCTGGAAGGTGGTATAGGAAGAAGTGGGGATTGGAAGATGGAGGGAAGGCATTTCAAATCCAATATGGCCAAAAGAGAATTCAAAATCTCCCTTCTCAAACCCTCCCCTCCTCCAAATATCCTCATTCCTATTAAAGGCACCACTGTCTTTCTAGTCTTCAAGGTTCATCATCTCAGTACACCTCATATCTAGTTAATTTCAAAGTCATATTAATTTTCTCTCTACAAAATCTCTCCCATTCATCCCCTTCTCTTCATACACATGGCTACCACTCTTGCTCATCATCTCTCACTTGGACTATTAAAATGGCCTCCTAATTGGTACCTCTATTTCTAGCCCCTCTCCAACCCATCCTCCGTTGCTAACATAGAGAATTGGCCACAGGTCATGGCACACACACACACACACACACACACACGCACACACAAGACTATCTATCAGTCCTGGCTGTCTTGGAATTCAGAAACTGAGGATTCCACCTTCAATCCCAAACTTGGTTGGCGACAGACAGACTAGCACCTCTGGTGTGAAGACTTTCCCAGCTCTTTTCAGGTTGCTCATCCACCTTTGGTGTCCCCCTGTCTCCCAACTCTCACTTGTGGCTCCACGAAGATGTAGCGGGAGCCGCATCCCAGTAAAACCGTCTTGGGAGATGGGCTAAACCAGGCTGAGGGTAACCAATGGGCCTCAGACGTGTCAGTGAGTTAGGGAAATGTCTACCCCAAGCACGTGAAGACTTCCCCCAGTGGAAGGGGATGATGAGCAAGCACTATGGAGTGCTTAGAGCTTGGTCAAACATCGTAAAAGCCAAGGTCATCCATTGTATCCCGGACCATCACCAGTCATCTTAACTGTTGTCTTGCTGATGGTCTGAGATGACTCTGGAAGAGAGAGTGAAGCTGACAATTTTGTGCGACTCATCCTCACTTAAATCCAATTCACAGACAAGTAATATCATCGGTCCTCTTTGAAAATAAAGAACAAATAATCTTACAAAAGCATATGTGTGTGGGAGCAATATCCTAGCTCCTCCTTGACTCCACACCCCTACCATGCATTTCAGTATAATTTTTCCTTAAAAGGAATTGAGACTATCGTTGAGACTTAACTGACTCAGGGAATGATGGCCCAGTCTGTTGGCATTATGTCCTGGTTGTCTGCATACAAAGCAGCCACAAGGAGCTCCAGGTATGTCTTCGGATGCTTGGGTTGGTGGATAATGACGGGCAAGGGATTTTCACTCAGCTGAATGAGTTGTTTGAGAAATCTTCAATGACCATCTTTGTTGAATATCCTTCTCCTGTTATAGTTAGATAAATCTCCTTTTCTTTACAGATGAATGCTCCCCAAGTGTCTCATTTTGTCCCAATACTAAGCCTAAACTACCTGGAGAATGGACCAGCCCAGGTCAGAACAGCAGGTCTAGCCTTCTCACTTTGCCCAGCTCAAGAATCTTTAGGGGCTCTCTATTGCCTCTAGGTTAAAATACAAAATTCTCAATTTAGTATTTAAAGCTCACAATCTCCCTCCAGCCTTTCTTTCCACGCTTATTCCAGGCTTTCTTCATGTTTGTACTTCTCAATAGAAGTATCCTCCACCCCATGGCCTCTCCCTCTAATTAGCTGGCTCCTCCCAGAACCTCCATTTTAAGGAGGGCACCCAGGCCAGCCTCTCTTCATTCCTTCCCAGGCTGCAGATTTTTCCTACCATGACTCAGCCCTGGACCCCTTCATTGTTCCTCCCCACACCCCACCATGTTTTTAGTTTCATTTTATATGTTGTACCCCATTAGAATGTAAGCCCCCTTTTCTTCTTAAAAAACAAAACAAAACTGTTTGTTATATGGGATGGTTCTCTGGGATGGGAAAGGATACTTGGGATAACTATGATAATGCAAGAAACAGAAGACATCAATAAAAAATTATTTTCAAAAAAAAAAGAATGTAAGCTGCTTGAGGGTAGGGACTGTCTTTCTGATTGTATTGTATTCCCAGTACTTAGCACAGTGCCTGGAAAATAGTCGTGGAAAACTGAAAATTGATTTTAATTCTATTTTTTTTCAAGTCATATCAACCAGCACTTATTAAGTTCTTACTATGTGCCAGGCACTGTGCTAAATTCTCTGAGTAGAATACAAACAGAAAAATAGTCCCTGCCTTCAAGGACCTTACATTCTTTTTTTTTTTCTTTCAGGTTTTAAAAACGTTTTCATTTAAAGTTTTGCGTCCCAAATTCTATCCTTCCCTCCTTCCCTGTGCTCCCTCCACCCAGACTGTAAGCAATCAGATAGAACTGGAGGCAGATAGTATGCTTCATCATTAGTCCTTTGGGATTGTCTTGGATCATTGTATTGCTGAGAATAGCTAAGTCATTCACAATTCTTCATTGTACTGTTGCATTGTTACTGTGTACAATGTTCTCCTGGTTCTACCCACTTCACTCCACAAAAGTTCATGTAAGTCTTTCCAGGTTTTTCTGAAAACCACTTGCTCATCATTTCTCATAGAACAATAGTACTCCATTGCATTCATATACCACAACTTGTTCAGTCATTTCCCAATTGATGGGTATCCCCTCAATTTCCAATTTTTTGCTGCCACAAAAAGAGCTACTATCAATATTTTTGTACAAATAGGTCCTTTTCCCTTTTTTTGGATGCCTTTAGGATATAGACCTAGCAGTGGTATCACTAGATTAAAGGGTATATGTACAGTTTTAGGGCCCTTTGGGCATAGTTCCAAATTGCTCTCCAGATTGGTTGGACCAGCTCACAACTCCACCAACAGTACATTATTGTCCCAGTTTTCCCACATCCCTCTAACATCCAACAGTTTCCTTTTTTGTTATATTAGCCATTCTGATAGGTGTTGATCATTTTATATCTTGATGCAAATTGAAAACTTATTTAAATGAATTCCTAACACACCCAGGGAAAATTCAGTTCTGGGATACTCTACTCCTAGAGTCTAGATGGGGGCAGATCATAATAAAATACAATTCAGAGACAGAATTCTCCTAGGATTTGTGGTCCTCACCTTATTTAAGTCTTAAAGGCCCCCCAAAAGGTGGCTTGATCATGAAAACCCCCCAAGTTTGTATCTTTTTGGGAATTTCTATGGATCTTAGGCTAAGAAGGAGATCAGTAAGGGTAAAGGGTACCTAGATTCTATTCCAGCATCTTTGCAAACACACACGAGTGCACACACACACACACACACACACAACACAAAAAAAAGGGGTCATAAAAAGACTCAACAACAAATTAAGGGTAACCCTGTAACCAGACATGAATACTTGATCACTGATAAAATCTAAGCCCTACCACCCATATGTGTGACAAGAGATACTAGGGCTGGGATAATGGGATTTCTGCTTGTGGATTGTTGAGATATTATTTTCCAAAACGCCTTGCATATAGGCATATAAAAACCCACCCACCACCCAATTAATTCAAATTCAAGTTGATTCAATCAAAGCTGCTGATTACTTCCATTGTCTATAGCCTAATCCTGCAGCTAGGTGGCAGCAGAGCTCAGGGTCTAGAGTCAGGAAGCTTCATCTTCCTGAGTTCTGACATGGCCCCCAACACTTACTAGTTGTGTGACCCTGGGCAAAACACTTGACCCTGTTTGCCTCAATTTCCTCATCTATAAAATGAGCTAGAGAAGGAAATGCTAAACCATTTTAGTATCCCTGCCAAGGAAACCTCAAATGGGATCACAAAGTCTGAGGAAACACAACAACATTTCCATTTTCTGAACAGAGAGGAGCTAAGGTGTATCTCAACCCACCTCCTCATTAAAATGTCTACTTATCGAGATTATTTTACCTTTGTTAGGGAAAAGTCCAAATGATGTACTGTCAGGCCAATCAGAAGGAAGACACATCCAGATTTAAGAGACCCTGTCAGCTCTCTCTCAGGGTCTTTGGTCATTGAGAGAAGCCATTGACCCAATTTACTGCTAGCCTAGTTGACTGATAAATTGATCATGCTCAGACCATTGTCTCTCAGTTTACCTTAATTTTCAAAGGTAACAGTAATCTAATAATAATAACAATCCAAATAAATACTTATTGACTTCACATTACCTTCCTTCTTATCCTCTACCTTCCAGACAAAATGACCTATGTGCTGTTTCCGAAATTGATCATTCCAGGGGGCAGCTAGGTGGTGCAGTGGATAGAGCACCAGCCCTGAAGTCAGGAGGACCTGAGTTCAAACCCAGCCTCAGACCAAACACTTGACACTTACTAGCTGTGTGGCCCTGAGCAAGTCACTTAACCCCACTTGCCTTAAAAAACAAACAAACGGGGCGGAGCCAAGATGGCAGAGGGAAAACAGTGACTTGCTAGAGCTCTCCCCCAAACCCCTCCAAATACCTAAAAAATTGGCTCTAAACAAATTCTAAAGCAGCAGAACCCACAAAAAAACAGAGTAAAACAAATTTCCAGCCCAAGACAACCTGGATGGCTAATTGTTAAGGTACATTGTGCCAGGCTGGGAGAGGAGCTCAGTTCGGCGTGGGTGCGCAGGCTGCAGCAACCCTGGAGCAGGCCCCAGAGGACTGAATCGCGGGCAGCTGTGGCGGTTTCCAGACTTCTCAACCCACAAATTAGAAGGTCAGTGGGAAAAGTCTGTGACTGCGGTGAGAGAAGAAGCTAGATCTCAGCCACCTCAAGGGCAGTGACTGCCTTCTGAGCTTCCGGCCAACAGACTGAGGGGGAATCGAGTGGCTGATAAGAGAGGGATTGCAGGGATCTCTTTGCCAGTGCTGAGGCAGGAATCTCTTGCTTTACCGGTGCTTGGATCTGGGTCACAGTTTTGAGGGGCGGTCCTGGGGTGAAGAGGAGTGCTGGTGTAGTGGAGCTTGCTGCTGCAGTGGAGAGGAAACACCTTGCCCCTTATCATAGCACCTTGGAAGAACTGACACTTTTCAGGTCCCTAGAAGTATCTCTGAAAACACCTGTACAAACCCCCGAAGCTTGGGACAGTACATTCTCCATATTGGAAACAGACTCTTACCTTAACAAAGAGTTTAAAACTCAAGTAACTGGTTGAGATCATGAGCAAGCAACGCAAAAAGAGTCAGACTATATTATCTTACTTTGGTGACAAAGAAGATCAAAACATACAACCAGGAAAAGAAAACAAAGTCAAAGCTCTTACATCCAAAACTTCTAAGAAAAAAATGAATCAGTCCCAGGCCTTGGAAGAGCTCAAAAAGGATTTTGAGAAGCAAGTAAGAGAAGTAGAGGAAAAACTGGGAAGAGAAATAAGATGCAAGAAAATCATGAAAAGAAAGTTAACAGCTTACTAAAGGAGACTCAAAAAAATACTGAAGAAAATACCACCTTAAAAAATAGCCTAACCCAAATGCAAAAGAGATCCAAAAAGCCAATGAAGAAAAGAATGCCCTAAACAGCAAAATTGGACAAATGGAAAAGGAAGTCCAAAAGATTACTGAAGAAAATACTTCCTTAAAAATTAGAATAGAGCAATTGGAAGCTAGTGACTTTATGAGAAATCAAGACACTGTAAAACAAATCCAAAAGAATGAAAAATTAGAAAACAATGTGAAATATCTCATTGGAAAAACAACTGACCTGGAAAATAGATCCAGGAGAGAGAATTTAAAGAGTATTGGACTATCTGAAAGCCATGATCAAAAAAAGAGCCTTGGCATCATCTTTCAAGAAATTATCAAGGAAAACTGCCCTGATATTTTAGAATCAGAGGGCAAAATAGAAATTGAAAGAATCCACCGATCTCCTCCTGAAAGAGATCCCCAAAGGAAAACTCCTAGGAATATTGTAGCCAAATTCCAGAGTTCCCAGGTCAAGGAGAAAATATTACAAGCAGCCAGAAAGAAACAATTCAAGTATTGTGGAAACACAATCAGGATAACACAAGATTTAGCTGCTTCTACATTAAGGGACCACAGGGCATGGAATGTAATATTTCAGAGGGCAAAGAAGATAGGATTACAACCAAGAATCACCCACCCAGCAAAACTGAGTATAATCCTTCAGGGGAAAAAATGGTCATTCAGTGAAATAGAGGACTTTCAAGCATTCTTGATGAAAAGACCAGAGCTGAATAGAAAACCTGACTTTCCAATACAAGACTCAAGTGGAAAATGAAGAGGTAAACAGGAAGGAGAAATCATAAGAGACTTATTAAGGTTGAACTGTTTCCATTCCTGCATGGAAAGATGATATTTGTAACTCATGAGACCTTTGTCAGTATTAGGGTAGTTGGAGGAAAAAAATTATATGTATGTATATATATAGATAGATAGATAGATAGATAGATAGATAGATAGATAGATAGATA
>NW_020954551.1:42241879-42243810 GCF_900497805.2 Vombatus ursinus
ATAGATAGATAGATAGATAGATAGATAGATAGATAGATAGATAGATAGATAGAGGGCACAGGGTGAGTTGAAGATGAAGGGGTCATATCTGGAGAATAAAATTAAGCGGTGAGAGAGGATTATACTAGGAGAAGTAGAAAGGGAGAGGTAGAACAGAGTAAATTATCTCACAAAAAAAAAACCAGAAAAGAAAAGGCTCTTACAGTGGAGGGGAACTGGGGGAAGGTGAGAAGAAATGAGTGAATCTTATTCTCATAGGATTTGACTTAAGGAGGGTATAACATACACACTCAATTGGGTTTGGAAATCTGTCTTATCCTACAGGAAAATAGGAGGGGAAGGGGACAACAGAGTAGGGGGATGATAGAGAGGAGGGCAGATTAGGAAAGGGGGTAATCAGAAGCAAATACTTCTGAGGAGGGACAGGGTCAAAAGAAAGAATAGAATAAATGGGGGGGCGGGATAGGATTAAGGGAAATAGAGTTAGTTTTTCACAGCATGTCTACTATGGAAGTGTTTTGCATAACTGCACAAGTATAGCCTATATTGAGTTGCTTGCCTTTTCAATGAGGGTGGGTAGGGAGGGAGGAAGGGAGAAAATTTGGAACCCAAAGTTTAAAAAAACACGTTTAAAAAAAATGTTTTCACATGCGACTGGGAAATAAGAAATACAGGAAATGGGGTACAGAAATCTATCCTGCCCTACAGGAAAATAGAAGGGGAAGGGGGGGAGAGATAGCAGGGAAAGCAGACTAGGGTAAGGGGTATTCAGAATGCATGCCACCTTGGGGTGGGGGGAGGGGCGAGATGGGGTGAAAATTTGGAACTCAAAATCTTGTGGAAGTAAATGTTGAAAACTAAAAATAAATAAATGAATGAATAAATAAATTAAAAAACTAAAAACACAAACAAACAATCAGGGGGCAGCTAGGTGGTGCAGTGGATAGAGCACCAAGCCTGAAGTTAGGAGGACCTGAGTTCAAATCTGGCCTGGGACCAAACACTTGACACTTACTAGCTGTGTGACCCTGGGCAAGTCATTTAACCCCAATTGCCTAAAAAAAAAACAAAAATACAAACAAACAAACAAACAAAAACCAAAATTGATCTTTCCATCTTCCCCAGCCAGAACCTTTGTACAAGCTATTGCTCATGATTGGAATGTACTACCTCCTCACCTCTACCTCTTCAAATCCTTCAATCTCATCATTCCCCTCAGATACCAACTCCTAGGGGTAGTCTTTCTTTGTTAATCAATCAATAAATGTTATTAACCCAGGTACTCTTAACCTGGAGTCCACAGATATACAAAGGATACACAGGATAGATTTCAAGGTGTCTGTGAACTTGGATGGGTAAAATTATACCTTTATTCTCATTGATCTCTAACTGAAATTTAGCATTTTCTTCATTATTGAAAAACATTAGTCTCAGAACAGTCCATAGGGTTCACTAGAATGCCAAAGGGGTCCATGACACAAAAAAGTTTAAGAATACCCAAGTGCTTACCATATGCCAAGTACTCTGCTAAGCATTGAGAATACAAAGAAAAAATTTCCCACCTGACCCACCTAGTTTTTACTACTCTCTCTCTTCTTAAATTATGCTGTATTTATTTGTATAGCA
Source organism: Vombatus ursinus (assembly GCF_900497805.2). NCBI lineage: Eukaryota > Metazoa > Chordata > Mammalia > Diprotodontia > Vombatidae > Vombatus > Vombatus ursinus. The sequence goes on from NW_020954551.1 coordinate 42,243,506, forward strand.
TATCCCCTAGTTACTTTCCCAACTTAGCACTTGAAAATCACAGATTGAGTGTGCAGTAGGCAACTATTACCCCAGGTTCAAGGTACTCTGTGGGTCCACACTCCTCTAACAATACAGCTTACGATCCTCTACTGGTGTATATCCCTTTGTTAATTAGCCAGTAGACACGATTAGCTCAAGTAAAAGCATTTATAGAGAGTGCATAGTAAGAACAAGAGCTACAAAACATTTCCCCCATAAGATAGATAGATAGATAGATAGATAGATAGATAGATAGATAGATAGATAGATAGATAGATAGATAG
>NW_020954551.1:42243820-42375035 GCF_900497805.2 Vombatus ursinus
TAGATAGATAGATAGATAGATAGATAGATAGATAGATAGATAGATAGTATGGGTGGGAAGAGTGATATATAACTTGTCATGTACATAGAGTATAGTAGCAGTGAAGTACACACATAGGAAACACATGCAGACAAGGAACTTTATACCCCTGACCCTGCAGGGCCCTGCTGTCCTTTATCTTTTCATAATGTTGTTCCCACCTGGGTACAATGTCTCCACTGGGCAGGTCAGTAAGCTAGACTTCCGATTGCCAGGCTAATTTTCTCTTCAGTTTATAGTTATCTCCTTTTTCTGGTGCCAAGGGTCACATTCCACAAGGCTGTCTTACTCAATTACTCAAGTCTGTTCTCTGCTGGGCATTACGTCTCGTTCTAGAGCAGTAACTTTGCTATAAAATGGCATGGATGACTCAAGGGGAAGATAAATAGCTGGCCCCCTCATAACTGCTAGCATTTATACAGCACTTTACAAATATTATCTCACTACAGCCCTGAAAAGCAGGTGCTCTTATTATTCCCATTTTACAGATGAAGAGACTGAGGCAGACAGAGGATAAGTGACTTGCCCAGGGTCATTCAACTAGTAAGTAGCTGAGGTAGAATTTGAATTTGAATCTTCTTGACTCTGGAGTCAGTGATTCATGCACCATGACACCTAACTGCCTACTCTTTTTTAAGTAAAAAGACTTTTTCCAGAAATGGCTCTCTTTTCTGCTGTTGGGGGTCATTTTCATCAAAGCTGTCTCTACTAGCTCATCAGTCATTTTTCAGTGGTGTCTAACTCTTCATGACCCCATTTGGGGTTTTCTTGGTAAAGATACTGGAGTGATTTGCCATTTCCTTGTCCAGCTCATTTTATAGATGAGGAAACTGAGGCAAACAAGGTGAAGTGACTTGCTCAGGGTCACACAGCTAGTAAGCATCTGATGCTAGATTTGAACTCAGGTCTTCCTGACTCCAGGCCCAACATTCTATCCATTACTCCACCTAGCTGCCCTCATTTCTCACATTGACCATGTCCAAAAACATATGCTGCATTCTACATATGTAGTCTGTCACCTCTTGGTCAGAAAGTGGGTAGCACACCTCAATATTGGTATATATATATATTTATATGTGTGTCTGTCTGTCTGTACAAACATATACACACACATATATATTAATTGAAAATGAGTATCACTCAGAAGGCAATGGGAAAGCAAATGGTAAGTGTGAACAGGCTGTAACACATTGCAAACAATGTGAACTGCAGTAAGAGATGCCTTCAAAGAAATGTATGAGGGGGCAGCTAGGTGGAGCGGTGGATAGAGCACCGGGCCCTGGAGTCAGGAGGACCCGAGTTTGAATCTGGCCTTAGACACTTGACACTTACTAGCTGTGTGACCCTGGGCAAGTCACTTAACCCCATTGCCTAGCCAAAAAAAAAAAAACAAAAAAACGGAAGAAGAAGAAAAGGAAAAGAAAGAAAAAAGAAATGTACGAGCTAAAAAGTTGGGCTGGTCATGTGACCAGAGTGAGGGTTAGTCAATGGACAGCCTATCAGAGCCATTGAAATATGTCCTATGTCAAGACGAATCAAAGTAAACCTCTAATATGTTGGGTGGAATATTTATGGGACAAGGTGAACAAGAGTTGCATAGGATGTTTCTAGCTATTTTGTAGGAGGGAATATCTGTAATGGTGAAACCCCAAATCCATTTGAATATTTGATTATTATCAGTCAGTCAGTCAATGAGCATTTATTAAGTGTCTACTGTGGTGGCTCAGTACAATAGAGTGCTGGGCCTAGAGTCAGAAAGACCTGAGTTCAAATCTGGCCTCAGACACTCACTAGCTGTGTGACCCTGGATGTTTGGCTTAATCCTTCAGAAAAGGAAATGGCAAACAATTCCAGTATTTTTGCCAAGAAAACCCTACATAGGATCACAAAGTGCTGGACATGACTGAACAGCAACAACAACAACATGTACTCAGGACTGGGGATACAAAGAAAGGTAAAAAAAAAAAAAGAAATAGTCCTTTTCCTCAAAGAGTTTACAATCTAAATGGGGTGACGTCAATAACTTTGTCCTTAAAGAGTACACATTCTAATTGGGCTGAACCAAAGACATTGAATATTTGCACGGGGCAGCAGACTTTGGAGAAGAGATTGTGAGACTGGTCTTTAGAGGCTAGTGCTGACTTTTTCCTGGGGCTAGAGATCAAGGGAAGCCAGCCCCCACCGTTCACCTTGATTCCTAGCACCTGAAACCTTAAGAGTTGTTAGGAGCAGATCCCCCTGGGTAAGATCGTTCTATCTCTCCTGAGTTGAGCGGAGGTTTTATCTTGCTGCTGTCTGAAGGGCGCTTGCATATTCTTTGATCTCTTCTAATCTGTATAACTTCCTCTCTCTTTATTTTTTGTTTTGATAAAGAGGTTTACCAGCTATTTGTCATGGTCTTTTGTGTAATCAGTTTGGATGGAGGGAGTTAAACTGGCAATAGGAAGTCTAGTGTTATGCTCCCCTTGACAGTGATGGGTAAAGTGCCTTTTATTCTGGATCTCTTATTGTACTGCTAGGCTACAGATATTTGATATGTGGTAGGTAGATGTATTTTTAGTCCAATGTCCTTCTTGGCGATAGGAGAGTGTAGGAAAGACCACATGCTATGTTGATCTAGAATCCCACTTGCCCTTCCCCTGCTATACTACTGAGTATAGGCAGCGACCTCTTCTTACTCTTCACTGAGAGAAATGATTATTCCTCCCTCATATTAATAATCAATTATTGAATTAGGACCAGGATTTTTTTTTAGAAGCCTGTAGGTTGCTCTAAAGGACATTGCTGATGATGAGATTGAATTAACTTTCTCCTCAATCTTGTTCAGACCCCACTCAACCTTACATGGAATCTAATCTAAGGTAAGGAAGCCCATTGTGCTCTACACAGGTATGGGTGGAGATGAATTCTTTGATTAGATTGTCCAAGGCTGGGAGATTTAGAAGTAAATGACATAATCAAAGTTATATCCCCAGCCCCTCATTAGAATAGGTCCACCTCTCATTGTAATATTCATTCTCTGTCATTAATTGCTAACCAATTAGAGTTGATTGCCACTCTCAGGAACACCCACTCTTCCAAGGACATAGAAACTATGAGCCTCAAACCATGATTGGTCTTTGGCATTCGAGAGTGTCACTGGCCCTCTTATTAACAAATGCTAGCATTATTAATAAAATGATTACCCAGAAACCATGTCTTTTGAACTTTTTAAATGTCACATCACAAAGACAGAAATTACAGGAATAGGAGGGTACTGGAGCTCATTGTACAGGGTGGGGAGAGAAGATATGGTTGGACATCAATTTTTTAAAAAATATCATTGGGTGCTGAGTGGAGGATGGATTGGAATGGAGAGAGAATTGAGGCAGGAAGACTAGTTAAAAACCTATCATGGTGGTCCAGGAAATAGATTATGAAGACTTAAAGTAGGATGGTCACTATGAGAGTAGAGAAAAGGAGACTTCTAGGAGAGAGATTGTGAAGGCAGAAATGACAAGGTTTGGCAACACTTTGAACATGAAAAGTGAGAAGTGAATGACACCAAGATTGTAAACCTGGTTTACTTGAAGGATGGTGGCACCCTTAACAGAAATAGGAAAGTTTAGAAATGAGAAACATTTGGGAGAGACATATAAGGTGTTCTGTTTTGGATACGTTGGGTTTATGATGCCAACAGGGAGGACCAGCCCACATGGCGGAGTAGGAGGAAGCATTGCAGCCCAGCTCCCCCAATGACTACATAAACAAAGATATCAGATAAACACCAGAACAAACTGTAATCAGAAATCTAAAATGAAATCATGGTAAGTCATCTTTCCAGCATAAGATCACAAACTCAAACCACAGACAAGTGACCATAACAGGAACTGTGGAACAGGGGTGAGTCACGATGGAACAGGGGTAAGCCAGACCTGAGAAGCAGAATGAGGGGATTGGCATCTTGGTCTCAGCCCTTGGGTTTAGTGGCCGCAGCTTTATCACTGTAACCCTGGAAAGGAGACCTTAGCTCAATGCCCTCCCCCACCCCCCACCCCATGAGAGGGATCTAGGAGGCAGCTCCTCTTTGCAGAAGACATAGTTCTATTGCTCTATGTAGGACAGAATCTCAGAGCCAGACCTTGGGTGAAAAATGGGGTTGCAGCACTGTTTCTATGACCCAGTGGCAGAAAAAGAAATAAGGGAGGTCACAACAATCTTCCAGAGGGTGCAGAGGCTGGCCCTGATGCAAAATCCCCATCTAGGAAGTAAGGCTGGAAAAATAAGTAAACAATAAAAGATGAAGAGTTATTATGATGCCAGGGATGCCCAAGTTGAAAACTCAGAAGAGAAGAATAATCCCAAAATACCTACAAGCAAAGCCTCAAAGAAAAATACAGCTTGACCAGAAGATCTCTTAGGATTCTTTGAAGAAATGAAACAAGATTTTTTTAAAAAGATGCCTATGGGAATCCAGTTTGAGATGTTTAAAAAGCAGTTGGAGATGAGTGACTGCAGCTTGGGAGAAAGAATAGAGCTGAATATACAGATCTGGGAATCACTTGCATAGAGATGATAATTGAACTTATAAGAGCTGATGACATCACCAAGAGAGACAACATAGGCAAAAAGAAAAAAGGATCCCAGGACAGAACCTTGGGGGACACCCATAGTTAGTGGGCATGACATGTTTGAAGAGTCAGTAGTGGAGACCAAGATGGAGCAGTTATTAAGAGAAGAGCCAGGTGAGACCAAGAAAGGTCAAGAAAACCTAGAGGAGAGTGCATCGTTGCATGAATCCATTAAATAACCATTGTCAATAACCCAGCAAGAGAAAGAGACATTTTTACTGTAGCTCATTCTCTCAGAGTATGACACACTCCATCAGCAATTGATGGAAATGTGTATCATTCACAATTCAGCTAGTAGTATTTATACAAGACAAAGAAGAAAAGATGGCTGCTTATTATAGAGCAACTGGTTATACAAAGAAAAAAGTGTGCTCATTAAGGAAAATGTATCTCCCTAGCTACAGGAGGTAGAAAAGGGAATGTGCCCTTGTTAGCATAGCTAGTTGTACTAAATCAAAAGGAACTATACATTATGTCAGACAGGATAAAGAAGGGAAACATTCTTTGGGCTGCGGAAGTCCTTTTGTAGCAATTAAGTCTTTTGTACCAATTAGGGGAGGAAAGAAGACACTGAAGGAAACCACTTGTTGCAACTGGTTCTGTAGTTTATGCAGGGGTCATACACAGCAAAATCACAAATACAGAACAAAATGGAGTTAGTTATGTCAATTCCTAACAGACCACTCTTAGCTCTCAAAAAATCCACTTATTTAATAGTATCCAAGAGGAGAAAGTGATCAACAATGTCAAATGCTGCAGAGAGGTCAAGGATGATAATCGAGAAAAGGCCATTTGATTTCATAATTCAGAAATCATTAGTAATTTTGGAGTGGGAAGTTTCTATTAAATGATGAGACTGGAAGCCTGATTATACAGGGTTTAGAAAGTTGTGAAAATAGAGGGTGTAGAGGTCCTAAGTGTAGATTATTTTCTCAGAGAGATTAGTCATCAAGGGGAGCATTGGTATAGGATGAAAGTTCATGAGTATGGTGGGTGGGATCAAGTGAGAGACTTTTAAGTGTGAGAAAGATATAGGCATGTTTGTAGGCAGCAGAGGCCTTTTCCTTCTAGTAGATAGGAATCTCTTGAAGATAAGAGAAAGAATGGAGATGACAGTGGGGATAATAGGCTGGAGAGATGAATAGGGGATACAATCAAGGGCACATATAGAGAGGTTTGCCTTGGTAAAGAGAAGGGCTACTTCTTCATCTGAGCCCAGAGCGAAGGAGGAAATAGTGGGGGAAGAATTCTCAGTAATGGATGTGAAAGAACGTGTTGGGAAGGAGGAGCTCTTTGTTTTCTTGTCAGTCAAGTTGACCCTAGGTCCTCAACTAAAAAGGTGGTGGGAAGGGGTGCTGTGGGATGCTTGAAGAAAGAGGAGATTTGAAACCACTGTTGTGGAGAGTGGCTGGTGAACCCATTAAGAAGAAATAGAATGTTTGTAATATCATAAATAGCATCTATCCAAAAGTAAGCATTACATATAATGGGGATATACTAGAACCTTTTCCAACAAATACAGGAGTGAAGTAAGAATACTCATTCTCCTCTTTAGTATTTGATACAGTACTGGAAATGCTAGCAATAAGACGAGAGAAAGAAATTCAAGGCCTAAAGATAGGTAAAGAGGGGATAAAACTATCCCAATTTGCTGATGATGTAGTATATTTGGAAAATTTTAAGGAATCAGAAAGATATTAATTGAAATAATTAATAGTTTCAGCAATTTTGCAGGCTACAAAATAAATCCTCAAAAATCAACATTTCTATATAATAATAAAATTCAAGAAGCAATAATAGAAAGAGAAATCCAAATGATTACAAAACACATAAAATATCTGGCGATTGACCTACCAAAGCACATAAAAGACTTGTACAGAGCCAATTCCAAAGTGCTCCTTAAAGAAATAAAGAACAACTTAAATAGCTAGAACAATATTCAGTGCTCATGGCTATGCCCTGCCAATATATTAAAAATGATAATACTAGCAAAATTAATGCATACTTTTAATGCTATCCCAATCAAATTATGAGGGGGATGCTTTATAGAACTTGATACATTAATAACAAAGTTCATTTGGAAAAAAATGAGAAATATAGACTATCTGAGGAAATGATGAAAAGAAATAAGGATGAAGAGAAAAAGACCTTAAACTATATTATAAAGCAGCAGTCATTAAAACCATCTGGTATTGGTTGAAAAATAAAGAGATAAATCACAGACTAGAGAAGAAAGAATCAGAAACAATGGAATGCAATAAACTGGTGTTTGATAAAGTGGAAAACATAAATTACCTAGGAAATAAATTTATAGATAAAAACTACTAGGAAAATTGGAAAGCAGTCTGGCAGAAATTAGCCTCAGACCAGCACTTTATATCACATTCTATAATACTCACTCAATGGATACATGACCTTAATATTAAAGATCATACTATAAAAAATTTAGAAGAGAAGTAGATCATATGCTTCTTATAGCTATGGGTAGGAAATAAAGGCAATAACAAAAGATAAAATAGATATTATGATTAGATGAAATTGAAAAGCTTCTTTCTGCACAGACAAAATTAATGTTCCTAGGATAAGAAGGTCGAATGGGAAAAAAAAGTTTTTGTATAAAATTTCTCTGATAAGGGTTTGTATCTAAGATTTATAAATTACATGCATATAATGTATGTGTATACACACACACACACACACACACACAAAATTAATAGCTTTTCTCCAGTAGATAGGTGGTCAAAGGATATGAAGAGTTTTCAAAAGAATTGCAAGTATTTATAACTATATACTTAACATCATTGATAAGAGAAATGCAAATCAAAGCCACCCTGAAGTGTTGTCTCACACCCTGCAAATTGGCATAGATGACCAAAAATGGCAACAGTCAATGTTGGAGGGATTGTGGAAGTGAATGTGACAAAATTATAAAGCTCAAGCATGACTAGAATGAAGAGATATGAGAGGATATTCCCAACCCACCTCTTTGTGGAGGTTGGAGGGCCACATGGGTTACACAGTGCATGTGTTTTCTTTTTCAGTATATCAGCTGGGCTGATTTATTTCCTCTTTAAAAAACTATTTGTTATATGGGATCGCTGTCTGGGAGGAGAATGGGAGAGTATCAACAGTCCCAGAGCCAGCCTCTAACCTGTGGATGGCCGGAGCCGAAGTGTAGGCTAGAGACAGGAGTCGGGAATCAAACTGAAGTTTAATTTCAAAGTGAGGAAATGGCTTGCAAATGAGGACACAGGTGCCAGAGCCCAGTCCCTAGTGGGGGCACCTGAGGCAGTGTGGCGAGATCTCAATACTTATACCTATGGCTACACAGTGAGTTTTAGCCCTAATAATGAGGGGTAACATTAACAATGTGACGTTTGATTCACAGCAGGGCTTCATGACTAGAAACATTTCTGGGATTTTGCTGTGGCTGAGATCACCAAGAGGGTGAATGCAAAGGATTGTTATTATGCCAAGCTCAGGACACAGCCTGCTTACTGGGCCTTAGTTCTGGAAAACTGTGTGTCTCTCAATATCTTGATGGGAGGGATACTGAGGATAATAAATTTGATGATATAAAAAATAAGACATTGCCAAAAACTTATTAAAAAAATGTTTGCCTCACTGTAATGCAGACCCTGTTGAAATTAGATACTAATTGTAGCGGGGCCCAGTCAGCATCATATTCAAAGCCCATGAATAGGAGGAGCAAGAGATGTGAGTAATGTAGGCTTGGGATTTGGCTATGGATAAAACAAGCAGATTCAAGGATAAATGATAGAATGGAATTGGTTCACCAAGGGGTTCAACTAGGGAAGAGAGGAGAGCGTAGCTTGCAGAGGGGAAAGTACTTAAGGGTGGAGGGTTGACGCTGTGGTTTGTTCTTTGTTTTCAAAGAGGACCAATGACACCATGGGGTGATGACCTGACTTGAAGGGGAAGTGGATTTAAGAAAGTCATCAGCCTGGTTCTCCCTTTCAGAGTCATTGACATCCAGCGGTAGGACAAAAATCAGGATGACTGGCGATAGCCTGGGACGCAGGGCAGGGCCTTGGTATCTCTGACGTCTGACCAAGCTGTAAGCCTTCCATGGCATCTGCTTTCCACCACCTTCCTTCCATTTCCCACTTTTAATCCCCTCCTAGCTTGATCATCAGTAAGAGGGGATTCAGTTGTAGTTGTCAAAGACTATCTTTGTTATCTTATCATGCTCCTGGATTTGTTCTCATTCCCAGCTCATTGTTTGTCCTTCCTGCTCAAAGACCATGACATCAGGAAGGTGATGCCAGGACATGAAAGTGAATTGGATTACAGTGAGGGAGGGCTGTAAAAAGTCACCAGCCTCACTTTCTCCTCCAGAGCCATCTGAGTCCAGTGGGCAGATATGGATCAGGACGACTAGCGATGGCCTTGGAGAGGCAGGGTAGGCCCAAACTCCAAAGCGAGGGTAACTCTCAAGGCAGTGACATGTCATTTTTTGAGGTTTCCCATGTATAGAACCTGGAAGGTTCTGCCTCATCACTTATTTCTTAGGCATACTTTCCAATACGTTTCTTGCCACTCTCAGAAAATTTCCACCTTTACATAAAAGGGTGGAGGGACTGAGAGGACAAAGAATGAGGGCAGGGGTCATAAAGGATCATAAGGAAAGGTGGAATGAAAAAAGGTTGTGACCAGACAAAGAAGTTCACAGTTCAAAACAAGTAGGTATCCTGTGGCCTCATTAATAACCGCATTATTTCTCTTGGGTCCAAGGCTCCAGTCAATGTCCCAGGGACTCCCAACAAAGCTGTAAAATCTAATGCAGCCTCCATAGCCCTGGCCTTCTTTCCAGGGCCGGATTCCCTGAGATCCCGCCGGTGCAAGCTTGATGCAAACTTGCTGCCCGGGTCCGAATGAGACGCAGCTTCACCCGGAGGTTCCTGATTTCTCTTCCCATAAATAATAACCTATCCACTTAGTTTTATTTAAAAAACACAATCAGCTGCCATCTGCAGGCCTTCCCAAGGTCTCTGCCCCGAGCGGGCCCAGGAGGTGCCGTCCAACTCTTACTGCACCCATGTTCTCGAAGAGTAAACTGAGGCTGGGGGAGGAGGCTTGGGGCTTGGATTCCGAGTCCGAGGCCTCTGGTCCAGCGCAGAGACCCAGGCATGAGGGTATTGGTCAGAACCGCAGGGCAATGCGCAGGGCGGCCTCGGGGCAGACTGGGGGCCCGTCTCCGGGCCACGCACGCCCGGTTCGGCTCGAGCCGTTAGGAGGAAGCCTAGCCTATAGGAAGGCTGGCTTGGAGAGTGGCTGGGGGCGGGAGAGGAGGCGAGGGGCGGGGGGATGCGGAGCTGAGAGGAATCCAGGCTCCCGCGCCAAGCCGCAAGGCGGTAGGGGGCGGGGCTTAATGCTCAAGACGGCATCGGATTGGCTGGAGTGCCTCTGGGCCCGCCTCCTAGCCGCCTCCATCATACATATTGATGACTTGCGCCGAGGAGCGTATTGATTATTCATCACGTTTCGCGGGCTCCTCCGGGTCACGTGGGCTTTTTCGCGCGAAAGCTACTTGCCCGGGAAGGAAGGAACTGCGGGTCGGGTAGCTGAGCTGAAGCAACTATGGCGGTGAGCGGGGAGCACGGCCAACCTGGAGGCCGGGAGACGGGGGGAACGTGACGGAGGGAGACCCGTGAAGCGGATACGGGGGCTTTGAGGGACTCGGTTGGGGCTGCGATGAAATAGAGAAAGAAAAGAGGGGTGGTGGGGGAAATGAGAAAACTTTGGGCATGTTGCGCATGCGCAGTGAGCAGGCGAGGGGCCCTTGCGCCTCCTACGAGTGGGGGGAGGGGAAGGTTGTGCATTGGTTCCACAGGCATTTATTAAGCGCCTGTTGTTTAGGGCCCTGCAGTCTTAGTGGGGATGAGGCCCCCACCTGCAGACGGAACTGTAGGGACTAGCCCACTAGGTTGGGGGGGCAAGTGGGAAGTCATTATCGGGTGGAGGTAACTGGGTGGGTGAGAGGGGAAGCATGGGTGGGGGCGGGGCAGGAGAGTGGTCTTGGGGTGGGGGGCGGGGACAATCTGCAGGGGTAGAAAGAGAGTAGACTAGAAGTCTGTTCTTTCTCTTCTGGTCCAGTTTCCATATGTGTATATATATATGCATTGAAATGAGTCAGACGAGTTAAATGTCTCAAGTTGATTATTTCATTTTAGAGATGAGAGAGGAGCCCTAGGCCCTGAAAAGTGGGTGACTTGCCCAGGGTCATACAGTTAGTAAACAATCAGTAGAACCAGGATTCCTAGGGAAGTCCTGATCCCCGAACTCCAGGTGCCAGGGTCTGTGACTCAAAAAAAGACCTAGATAGAGGTAGTTTAGAGGAGACGCAGTCTTTGCTCTCATTGGAACGTAAACCCTAATAGGGGGAAAAAAACAAGTAGGCTAACAACACCTAAGTGCATTGGAGGGATGAGGCACCAGCCTGGGTGAAGGAAATTAATGGTAGAGTATCCAGGAAGACTTCTAGTAAATAAACGTTTATTAAGCACTTGTTAAATTACCAGCCCCCTCCTACCCCTGAACTTAGGCAAAGGGAAAAAAAAAGTCTCTGTTCTCAGGGAGTTTACCTGTTACTCAGGGTAAATGGGTAAATATACAGATAATTACAAAATATTTCAAAGAAATTTCAAATGTAGGGGGGGGAAGTACTAACAAGTTCAGAAAAAGCCTCTGGAGGGATGTGGTGCTTGAGCTGAGCTTTGAAGGGGGAGGAATGGGAGCTTCCAAGAAACAGGAATCAGGAAGAAGAGCATCCTGCGGCTTCCTGGAGGAGGGAGCATTAGAGTTTGGGCTTTAGAGAATGGATAGAAATTCAACAGGTGAAGAAGGAAGGGGGGATGGCAGTACACCCATAGGGAGCTGTGAGGAAGGGGGCTTCTCTTGAGTTAGAAAGACCTTGTTTAGCCAGGCTTATAAAAGTGAGGAGGAGGCTGCCGGGGCTGAGCAGACTAAAAAGAAGCATTCTACTCATTGCCTTAAAGAGCCTTTCCTCTGAGTCTTTGATGTACTTAATATTTTGTAATTATCTGTATATTTACCCATTTACCCTGAGTAACAGGTAAACTCCCTGAGAACAGAGACTTTTTTTTCCCTTTGCCTAAGTTCAGGGGTAGGAGAGAGCTGATAATCTAACCAGTGCTTAATAAATGTTTATTTACCAAAAGTCTTCCCGGATTCTCTACCATTAATTTCCTTCACCCAGGCTGGTGCCTCATCCCTCCAATGCACTTAGGTGTTGTTAGCCTATTTGTTTTTTTCCCTATATTAGCATTCTCACCTACAACTTGAATTGGCACCAGGGCTGAAAGTGCCCCAATTTATTATCTCCCTTTTATTTCTACCTTCTCTGCTTTGACAGAAGTTTTTTTTTTTAACCTGAAAAATAATTGATCTAAAAGGAAATCTCTACTTTGCAGGATTCTTTCCTAAAGTAAGGGTAAAGAAAACTTATTTCCTTATACTTCAGTTCTCACCCCATAGATCCTCTTCTTGACCCTAGCTTTCTTGCCAAAACAAGCCCTTCTGTGAAAGCCTCCTTGTCACTGCCTCTACACAAATGCAGAACTGTTGACCATTCTGGTCCTTTTTCAGGATTCCTCAGAGTCTTTAAATATAGCCTCCTCCAGTCCAGCCCGAAGATACAGACGTGTCAGTGATGGTTTGACATCCAGCCCGGGGCGAGGTTCCCGGCGTGGGGGCACTGATGCTTTGACCTCCAGCCCTGGCAGAGACCTGCCACCATTTGAAGATGAATCAGAAGGTCTTCTGGGCACTGAAGGGCTTCCTGATGAAGAGGAAGAGGATGGAGAAGAGCTTATTGGGGATGGAATGGAGAGGTGAGAGGTTTGGGGGTGGGAGGGGAGCAGAATTGGTGGTGGGAGGATCAGGGCATTTGAGAGTATTCTAGACCAGAACCCTATTCTTTAGGACTGGCTAGTCAGGTAGGATACCAGGGATTAATTCCATCTGTCACTGCTTTTTTAGCAAGTTTCTTCTCCCTGTGTCAGTTTCCCTTCCATAATATATGGAAATGATGATAGCACTGAAACAACATACTAGAATTTTTTGGATGTAGCCTTAGCTATCCTTAGGGGGAAATGTATGTCTCTTTATCTGGTGTATATCTGTATATCTGTTGAGGTTTCATGGTGTGTTGTGGTGGGACCATCTCAAAGAATTCAAAGTCAGACCACCTCTAATCCAAGTATAGGCGTTTATTGAAAATTGACGCCCCTCAGAAGCAGGCTAGGTTCCAAGAAGAACCAGCAACTTAGTAAGGTAAAATAGGCAATTTTATAATGTAATGATGCTGATTACACAACAAAAACTATGAATATTAAAAAGGCAGGAGCAGTTTGTTAACGGATTAGGTAATGGGGAGGGCTCCTTTCTATGATTCAGTGATCAAACATCCTGGTGGTGTTGCTTTCTGATTGGCTACCTATTATGGTCATGTCTAGTCAAGGTGAATAGTTAGGTATTGTGGTCCTGTCTTAGGCTAAATGCTAATGTGATTGTGGTTGAGTACAAGAACATATCTGTTCAAATATATGAACTGGATCTGGGGGCAGTGGCTAGCTAGGGGCAGTGTCTGTATTGAGCCTGGGAGCCTATGATGTGGTTAAAGCCAGATTGTGTGGTCAAATCAGGACGTGCCTGTTGTTCAGTGAGGCCCATTAGGAAGTTAGAATATTGGGGCTGGGGGCAGCTTTATTAGGATTCCATCACTTTCATCAGCAGAAGAGAAGGAGCAGGTCAATGAACTGGACATGCAACTAATAAAAATTAGATAACCAACAAATTTTTAAAACTTAAACGCCAAAATGGAAAATTTGAAAGTCAAAGAAGAGATTAATAAAATTGCGAGTCATTTTCCCTTTGCTGAGATAATATATTATAGTTATTAAGCAAAAACTGCACCAAGACTTTTGGAACACCCTATATTTTGAGCATTATGTTGTAATTATGCAGACATACTGCTCTACAGACATCAGAGATTCTGTATTGGATCTTAGCAGTGCTTTTTTCATACAATATTCTTTCTCTGACAGCAGCATCAAAAGATGATGTGTGGGAGAGCACAACTGCCTACCTTGATACTGACTGTAAAGATTGATGTTGTCTAAACATCCCTAACTTTAAGTCATAAATGTCTGTATCCATTAATAAAGTGCTTTTTGATCTCTGGGGTCGTGAGGTCTTATGAATGAGACAATTACCCTTTGTAGCCCTAAGGCTAGCCACGTGAGCCCTCTGTGTCCGTGACTGTAGAACTTGCGTTGTCTTTCCTCTGCACTAACTCTACTTGCTCTTGGGTCTCCCTAGGGATTACCGAGCCATTCCCGAGCTAGACACCTATGAGGCAGAAGGGTTAGCCCTCGATGATGAAGATGTGGAGGAGCTGACAGCCAGCCAGAGGGAAGCTGCTGAGCGGGTGATGCGGCAGCGAGACCGGGAGACTGACCGAGGCTTGGGGCGCATGCGCCGAGGGCTGCTCTATGGTAAATACTTCGGATTTCTTGCTTTTTGGGACTAAGCGCCTAAAAGTGCTTGATTTTTATTATCTCTTCCCGTCCCAGGGCTTGGGGATAAACCTTTGGAGGGAAGAAGAGAAAGAGGGGAAGGAAGATGGTATTTATGCTCAGTTAAAGAGACTTGCCATTCAACAAGTCCATCTCCTTTGGGGCTACCATGATTTCCATGGTATTCAAACTTTTTTGCCCTTCTCAGCTGTAGGTTAATGGCTGCAGGTGATCTATTCACTGAATAATGGGAAAGGTGGGTATGGCCCCAGGGAGCACACTGGATTGGTGGTTGAGAGGGAATGATCTGGTGGAAGGAAGCTATGAATTAGACGAAGGGAGAGACAGAGGAGGCTGACCGGCTTGTTCCTTATGGTCCTCAGATAGTGATGAAGAAGATGAGGAACGGCCAGCCCGGAAGCGGCGCCTGGTGGAGCGGGGCACAGAGGAGGGAGAGGAGGAGGAGGACATGATAGAGAGCATTGAGAATCTAGAGGACTTGAAAGGCCACACCGTTCGGGAGTGGGTGAGCATGGCAGGCCCTCGACTGGAGATCCACCATCGATTCAAGAACTTTTTACGCACTCATGTGGATGGACACGGTCACAACGTCTTCAAGGAGCGAATTAGCGACATGTGTAAAGGTACATGGCCAGGGCTCCCTTCTCTTTCCCCTGCTCTCAGACCCCATCCCATTTCTCATGTTTTCTCCCTTTCAAAATACATTGCACATCTAGTTTTCTATTTTCTGTTCTCCTAACAAGATGCTGTTTTTAGCCCTTTAACGGATAAATTAGGACACAGGGCACTTCACCAAGCTGAAGTGAGCAGAGCTAGACCTTGAGTACATGGTTTTTGAGAATTCTTGCTCTGTGCTCTTTCTCCATGCGTGTTGTCCTGACTCTAGCATGGCCGAATTCGAGTTAGGGCCATGTTCTCCCCAACGTAAGTAGAAGGAAACCTGCCTGCATTGCTCAGGACCCTAGAGAAAAGCTGCCTTGGAATTCTAAAACCATTTTTGTGTCCCCCCTGCAGTTGCACCTTTCTGACCTCTCATACATGCGTGGTATCTCCTAATTAGTGGGTGAGCTCTATGAGAGCTGCGACTGTCTGGCTTTTTCTGCTGGCATCCCAGGACTTAACAGAGTGCTTGGTGTTAGTAAGCACTTACTACTTACTCTCCATTCGTTCATCTTTCCACCTCACCAGAGAACAGGGAAAGCTTGGTAGTAAACTATGAAGACCTGGCTGCCCGGGAACATGTCCTGGCCTACTTCTTACCCGAGGCACCAGCAGAGCTCCTTGGGATCTTTGACGAAGCTGCCCGAGAGGTGGTGTTGGCCATGTACCCAAAGTACGACCGAATTGCCAGTCACATCCACGTCCGTATCTCTCACCTTCCCCTAGTGGAGGAACTGCGCTCCCTCAGGTGAGAAGGAGGGAAGCAGAGCCAGGGTCCTCAGGGGAACGGGTGACGGGGATTGCTTACCAGTTTCTTCTGCTAGACCTTCTGAAAGCTGGGCCTCTGTGGGGTTTACTTCACCCTTTCTAGACCTGGATGGGATAGTAGGATGAGAAATTAAAGTCTACCTAGAATGCCTAGGGGAACAAATCCTGAAGAGTTCTGTCTTGTGCAGGGATAAATGAAGATAGATCTGGCTAGTTCTGCCCAGTGGGGCAGCTGAGGCTTTCGTTTTCTGGAACAGGATTTCTGTGTGCCCTGAATGAGAGTCCTCTGGTCCTTCCCGGCCTTGGCCTACTCTGAGGAGTGGCCCCGGCCAGAGCCAGTTCGCCTGTGGCCTCTGAGTGGTTCTTCTTCCTTCCCCACCCTCCTCTCCTTCCTATAGGCAGCTGCACCTGAACCAGTTAATCCGAACCAGTGGAGTGGTGACCAGCTGCACAGGAGTCCTGCCTCAACTCAGCATGGTCAAGTACAACTGCAACAAATGCAACTTTGTCCTGGGGCCATTTTGTCAGTCCCAAAACCAGGAGGTGAAGCCCGGCTCCTGTCCTGAATGCCAGTCCGCTGGTCCCTTTGAAGTCAACATGGAAGAGGTGAGCACAGGTGGTTCAGTGGATAGAGCATCAGGCCTGGAGTCAGGAAGACCTGAGTTCAAATCCAGTCTCAGACACTAGCTAGCTGTGTAACCCTGAGCAAGTCACTTTGCCTCGTTTGCCTCAGTTTCCTCATCTGTAAAATGGGGATAATAACAGCTCCTATCTTCCAGAGTTGTTGTGAGGATCAAATGAGATAATATTTGTAAAGTGCTTAGCACAGTGCCTGGTCATAGTAAATGCCCTATAAACATTAGCTATTATTATAATTATTCTATTACTACTATAGTCTGCCTGGAGGAAAACTAACTAGGCAGTATGAAGCAGTCATTTTGACTGCTCGGGGCATGTGGTGGGGTATTCCCTGAGTGTAATTGCCCTTCCTCTTAAAAAGAGAAATCTTAGCATGCATCCATAGCATGAGTGATCCCTTCCTGTGCTTCCTGGAGTGTCTGGGTGGATATGAGTGAGAGGCATTTGGCCAGCCTCACCTGCAGCATCACCAGGTGACCTTGGTTAAGTCACATCTTTTCTGCCTTCATCTTCATCTGTCATTTACACGTAACACTGCTCCCTGAAGGACTGGGAAGGATTGACCAGTAGAAGGAAATAATGAGAAGTCAGAAGGTCAGCAGTGATCCTCCATGACTTTTTTATTGGAGAAGCCTTCTGGAGAAGGGCATGTCAGGGTAGATAGAAAGTCTTTACTTTCTGTGTGCCCCTATATAGGGCTGTGGCATGAAGAGTGAGACATGGGTTCTTGTCTTGGCTCCCATCCTAACTAGTTGTAAGACTTTCAGCAAGTCATTTATCCTAACTATATTGGTTTCTTCAGATATATCAACATAAATATCCATATCTGTGTATCCTGGCCAATTCCACAGGGATATCATCAGGATAAAATGAGATAATGTAGATGAAAGAGCTTTGACAGATTAAAAGTGCAACATAACAAATATAAGGCATTACTGTCCCAGAGGCGGAGGGAATTATTAAGTTTGCTTTGTCAGTTACATTAAATATTAAGCACCTGCAGCATTCAACACTATGTGACAGGCACCGAAGGAATACAAAGAGAGGGTCCTTACCCTCAAGTAAGGTAGCTAAAGAAATAAGTGTCATACAAAGGAGGATACTGAGTGCTGTAAGAGGTTCAAATGTTTTGGGGATTTGGAGGAAAGCAGAGACCATAAATCCTGAGAGATTGGGAAGATTTTATGAAAGATGCTGCTTTGAACTGAAACTTGAAGAATGGGTAGGATTTTGATAGACAGTGATGAGGAAGGAGGCATTTCAGGTAGAAGGAACAGTGAGCAAAGGTGGGGCAGTGGGAAAATGAAGAGTTTTTAGGAGAATCGCAAGTGTTTGAGTACAGCTGGAATATATTGTATATATAGATGACAGAAGATAAACAGCTAGAGGCTGTTTGGGGCTAGGGCATAAACTTTGAATTTCCTATGGAGGTGGGACTTGATCCTGTATAGGCATTGATGAGCAGCCATAGTTTTTTGAGCAGGGTAATGGCATGACTAGAGAGCAGTGCTTTAGGATTCTCACTAGAGCATCCTTTGTCTTCTCTAGACAATCTACCAAAACTACCAGCGCATCCGAATCCAAGAGAGTCCAGGGAAAGTGGCTGCGGGCAGGCTTCCTCGGTCCAAAGATGCCATCCTCCTTGCCGATCTAGTAGACAGCTGCAAGCCAGGAGATGAAATTGTGAGTGAGCGGGAGAAAGAGGGGGGCTGAGCCACCTTCACCTCCGGACCACACACTGGGAAATGCAGAAGAGTGGGTACAGGTTGGGGGAAAGATGGGTGTGGCAGTGTTTGTAATGGGTGAAATGTGCATTTGCATATATAACTTGAACCAGTCAAATGAAGAAGCCTGGGGTGAAGATGATGATGAGAACAACAGAGTGGAACCTTGCTCTGCCATTCATTCATTGAATAATTTAGGGCAGGACAGCTTATTTATTTGTACCCTGGTTAGATAAATAACTTGGATAATGGAGTTTGGAATTATTTCCCCTATAGTTCTAAATAATTTTCTAATCTTGGTACTTCAGGATTAGAGGGCTTAAGGAAAAATAATAAATTGGTGGAGGCCAGCTGTGGGGTGGGATCTAACTCTTAGCCTTGCTCCTCCAAAAGGGCCATTGACCACTTCCTTTTTTCCCATTCAGGAGCTGACAGGCATCTACCACAACAACTACGATGGCTCCCTTAACACTGCTAATGGCTTCCCTGTCTTTGCTACGGTTATCTTGGCCAATCATGTGGCCAAGAAGGATGACAAAGTAGCTGTAGGGGAACTGACTGATGAGGATGTGAAGACTATTATTAGCCTCTCTAAGGATCAGCAGATTGGAGAGAAGGTGAGTTGGGTGGAGAAATCTTGTTGTGGAGATGTTTAGCAGTTAAAATCTTTTCACTGAATCACCTTGACCTCTCCTGTCTGAGTCTTTAATTCTGGATTTGTCCTTTCCCCAAAGTGGTCAGTGAGTATATTGGCTCTCGAGTGAACTGTGGGTATGTCCAAGAAACCCATAAGATAGGACAGAATGTCTCAGAGTTGCTGAGATCCCTAATTTTGGGGGCACATAACTGCAGATAATTTTATTTCCACTGTGTGGAGCTGACACATCACCAAACCAGAGGAACGGACCTTTGAAGGCCTGTAGTGCCTTAGTGTCTGCAGGCTAAGTGTATGCTGACATGGAAACCAGGACCTCTTAGGGTTCTAGCTCCTGTTTCCCCGCAGTGGTCCTTCACCGTATTATTATCTTCACCTCGAGAGATGAATGACTGTCTGTGAAGTGTCATAGAGGCTTATAATATTGCCATTGTTTGGAAAAGTGATAGTGCTCAAGGTTCTAGTTCCCATCATGCTTTCAGGATGCTTGTGTGAGAGGCAGAGGATCATTCTCCTGGGGGTGTGCAGAGGGTATATTACAAGGAAGTTTAAAGAACCCTGACACCTCAGGGGAGGGGGGTGTAGTCCATCCCACTCTCGTAGCATCTAGTGCTATCATTCTGCCCTAGTCTTTTCTATTGAGGAAGAAAGCCCTGTTAGGGAGTTAATGTGGTTACCTAGTTCTAGGAGTTTTTGCATTTTAATGTAGCAGCATAGGGGAGACAGTGAAGTGGAAGAGGCATCATGGGGTTAAAGAATTCTTTACTTGGAATGCTCATCCTCCTCATCACTGCTTCCTTCAGGTCCCAGCTCAAATCCCACCTACTGCACAAAGCCTTCCTAATTCCCCTTAATGTCAGTGACGTCTCTCTGTCAATCATCTCCGGTTTGTCCTGTCTCTGTCTTGTCTGTTCATTGTTGTTTTCTCCGTGTCTCCCCCGTGAGACTATGAGCTCCTTGAGGGCAGGGACCGCCTTGCCTTTCTTTGTATCCCCAGTGCTTAGACAATGCCTGGCACACAGAAGGCACTTAATACATGTTTATTGACTGGCTGATTTAACTGGAGAATATGCCTCAGAATTGCTTATTAGAAATCACCTGCCTCTCTAAGGTTAGCTTTTACTGGGGTTGTAGTAAGAGCTTCCAGGGGTTCCAAATGCTGTCAGCACCTGTAGCCTCACACACTGGTTGATTCTTTCAGGTCTTTGCTAGCATTGCCCCTTCTATCTATGGACATGAAGACATTAAGAGAGGCCTCGCCCTGGCTTTATTTGGAGGAGAACCCAAAAACCCAGGTAAGTGGTAATGTACCATGGGGCTGACTTGTGGCTTTTTCAATGTTGACTCTCTCATTTTAGTGCACGTTCTATTTAGAAGCAGTCTTATATGAGACCTGTTTGACAGAAGTGTATGTGTTTGGTAGTTTGCAATTTGAGGGTGAGGACACATGTTCAAAGGTAGCCTGTGTTGACGAGGGATAACTGGTAGCTTTTCGTGCTCTTCATACTGTAGCCAAAATGGTCTGAGTGACCCCCCCCCCCGCCCCATAATACCTTGATGCTCCCCTCTGTCTTTGTCCATCAACTGGTTATCTCGGTGGTATGGTGCTTCTTCTTTGTCCCTATTGCCCTCCTGACTAAGTGACAGTAAGGAATCAGTGGAGTTCAGCTGCCTGATAAGTCCCTAGTTCTTACCTTCCTCACTTCCTCACTCCAGGACAGTGTTACCTATCCCCCAAACATTTATCCCTTTCTCCTTTTAGGTGGCAAGCACAAGGTTCGAGGTGATATCAATGTGCTGTTATGTGGGGATCCTGGCACAGCCAAATCGCAGTTCCTTAAGTATGTGGAAAAAGTGTCTAGCCGAGCCATCTTCACCACTGGCCAGGGGGCCTCAGCTGTGGGGCTCACTGCATATGTCCAGCGGCATCCTGTCAGTCGAGAATGGACCTTAGAAGCTGGAGCATTGGTTCTGGCTGACCGAGGGGTGTGCTTGATTGACGAGTTTGACAAGGTGGGTGCTTGGGCTTTAAAGGTGTTGAAAACTGGTTTATGGGAAAAGCTCTTGGTTGAACCCAAGTCTGGCGTAGACGAGGGAGTGGGGATGTGGACTAAGAAGGACACTTGCCTATACTGCAGATGAATGACCAGGACAGGACCAGCATCCATGAAGCCATGGAACAGCAGAGCATCTCCATATCCAAGGCTGGCATCGTCACCTCCCTGCAGGCCCGCTGCACTGTCATCGCTGCTGCCAACCCCATAGGTATTAGGGTTGGGGGGTAGGAATGGTTCTTCCCCTTTGAATACAGAGACTGGCGAGAGGGCTTGACTCCCAGTAGAAGACCGTGTCGGAGGGATTCTGCCATCGTTTCTAGGAGTCCATATGGCCCTTCACCTTCTTGTCTCTACGATTATACCAGCTAGAAGTAGGTTAGGGCATCTGCTCCCCAGCTTTGGTTTGGGAAAGTAACTGATAACAAGAGGTGCAATAAAGCCTCTGATAATATATGTTCATTTATGTTAGAAACACTAAAAATAACAGCTCTCATTTACACAGCAGTGTAAGATTTGTGAAGCACTTGGCATACGTTATCAAGATTGAACCTCTTAACAGTCCTTTGAGGGAGGTGCTAATGTTATCCCTGTTTACAGAAGAGGAAACAAGCTCAAGAAGTTAAGCTAATTTGCAACTCACAGCATTTCAGGTGACACTTGAACCCAGGTCTTTCCAGGTTCAAGCCCACTGCTCAAGAGCCCACTATGTTCTGTAGCATTTCCCTTTTTTTTTTTTTTTTTTTTTTTTTTTGGTGAGGTAATTGGGGTTAAGTAACTTGCCCAGGGTCACACAGCTAGAACGTGTCAAGTGTTTGGTCTGAGGCCAGATTTGAACTCAGGTCCTCCTGACTTTAGGGCCGGTGCTCTATCCACTGCGCCATCTAGCTGCCCCTCCCTTTTATTTTATAGCTATCTTTTGATAACGTTTCCTTAATATGAGAGAAAATATTTGTTTGAAACTTAGAGCTTATAATATTTGAAATGGAGCAGGAGGAGATACTTTCTGACTAAGGAGGACAAAGGAAGGCTGCCTGTTGTCAACATTACTGTTCATTATAGTTTTAGAAATACTAGCTTTGCAGTAAGATTTTTTTTTTAATGGCATAGAAGGCAAAGACGATATCAAATATCCATTTGTGGATATACTTTGTTTAGAAAACCCAACAGACAACAAAATGAACCAAAATAATAATTCAAATGGGTTTAACAAGATACCAGAATATAAGAGAACCACACTAAAACCATAAGCTAATAAAAATAATCACAGCAATAAAATGTATCAAAGACTAGGTCTTTCATTTAACAAAGACCTATGTAAAGCCAACTGTAAAACACTTTAGACAATAGTAAAGGAAGAGTTAAGTAATTTAAGAGATGTTCAAAGTACATGGCTTAGGTTGAGACAGTAAGATGGTGATACTGTCTAAATTAATTTGTAGATTTAATGTAGTACCCAGATTAACAAAAATATTTTTTACACTTATACATCGCTTTTGAGATCTATAAAAAAAGGATGGAGGTGGCACTAGGAAGGCAATCCTGGGGACTCAATTGAGCATTTACATTTCATCGGCATCTACGCTCTGCTCTCTCTGTAAATGTGGGAGAGAGAAGTCAGGTTCATACTACCTTGCAGAGCAGGCATTAGGTTTCCATCAGGGCAGTTCAGGTGTTGCTACACATCTTTTTGTTACTAGCTTTTCTTCTCTGAGAAGCAGCTGGACCCTCTGAACTATTTTCCTAGGTCATTCAACCCTTACAGAAATAGCATGTCTACCTTTGTCTTTGCAACATCTATATGGACCATTTTGTCCTTGGGCTGGAGAAAGTGTTCTGAAAGCTGAGTAGAGGTACAGACTTGGGAAAGTAAGAATTAATTGAATCACCCTTATGTTGCAGGAGGGCGTTATGATCCTTCATTGACTTTCTCAGAAAATGTGGATCTCACAGAGCCCATCATCTCCCGCTTTGATGTCCTGTGTGTTGTGCGGGATACTGTGGATCCTGTTCAGGTACTGCTATTCTCCAAGAGATTTGAGCAGTGAGGCTTATTAATAAGGAAAACTCACATTTATGTAGTACTTTACAGTTTATATAGTGCCTTCCTCAAAATCCTGTGAGATGAGTGATTATAGGTAATTGTCTTCCCATTTTACAGGTTTCCTGAGGCTTAGAAGGTTAACTGACTTGCCTAGTCACATGGCTAGTAAGTGTCAGAGCCAGGATTGAAAACCAAGTTTTCTGACTCCACATGCAGTGGAGTGCTCTTCCCTCAGAACTCTCCAAACTAGGGGTTCTTAACATTTTTTGTGTCATGGTCCTCTTTGGAAGTCTGATGAATCCTGTTGCCCCCTTCTCAGAATCATGTTAAATGCATATAGTAAATTGAAGAGGAAATATCAAAATAGAAGTTAGTGGTTAGTGAAAATAAAGATGTAATTTTTTTAGCTAGCCAAGCTCACAGGAATCTAACCATGCATCCTTCGGGAATCCAGAGACTCCAGGGTATGAACCACTGCTACTCCTGACTTTGGTACTTGGATGGTGCTTGGGAATGTTGGGTTCATTATGGTAGTAGTACTGAGCAGAAGGAAAGGGATGACCCGATTGGAGATATCATTCTGGTGGTTAATTGGTTGCCTTCTCAGGGTCATTTCATCTCATTTCTTCTATCTGGCTTCCCATGGTTAAGATGATTGAATGACTTGCTGCAGGATATGGATTTGGTTTAGAAAAACAAAGTGTCCTAACTGACCTTTCCCCTCACCAGGATGAAATGCTGGCCCGCTTTGTGGTTGGCAGCCACGTTAAACACCACCCCAGCAATAAGGAAGAGGAGGTAGCCAGTGGTAGGGCACCGGAACCAGCCTTGCCAAACACATATGGTGTGGAGCCCTTACCTCAGGAGATACTGAAGAAGTACATCATCTATGCCAAGGAGAAGGTCCACCCAAAACTCAACCAGATGGACCAGGATAAAGTTGCCAAGATGTACAGTGACCTAAGGAAAGAATCCATGGTGAGAACCCTAGGGAGTAAAACTCAGACTGGGAGGAAAGGTGATTTCGGTTCAGTTCAGCAGGCATTTACCAAGAACCTACGATGTGGTAGGAACTGAGTATACAAAAACAAGAAGTAGTCACTGCCCTTAAGTTCATATGCTACTGGAGGACATAGCATATAGACAGGGAAGCAAGTAATAATTTGAGGACAAAGAGAACACTAAGGTCTAGGAAAGGTTTCTTCTACGTGGTGGCATCTGAAGTGAGGAGGAAGATCATTGGGCAGAAAAACCTGGATGAAACAAAAAAAAGGTGATGCATCGCTAGGTTTAGGAATAGGGGAGTAGGCTGGTTTGGCTGGAAGCAGAGTGTAATACTAGATTTAAATGTAATTGGGAAATATTTAACGAAATACAAGAGCATATTTAATGTTAACGTGATTTTCTAAGTCAATATTCAGCCCATAGGGATCCCATTTCTACTTCACTTTGGTACCACTGTAGTAGGTGTAAAGGGGAACAATATGAACTAAGTCCGGAAAGGTGCAGCTGGTGCCATGTCACATGAAGGGTTTTAAATGCAAGGCTTGGTGATATGGACCTACTCATCACCAAGATAGTTTTTCCAGACTTGTTGGACATGTAGGGAGTGTTTCTTCTGTTTTCTTTGCTATTTTTCTTTACTCCTCTAAACACTAGTTTACTAGATTTCCCTCCAGCTAAAAGCCTGAACATGATCTCTCTCCGGCAGGCCACAGGCAGCATCCCCATCACGGTTCGGCACATTGAATCAATGATCCGAATGGCAGAAGCCCATGCCCGCATTCACCTTCGGGACTATGTGCTGGAAGATGATGTCAATATGGCCATCCGGGTGATGCTAGAGAGCTTTATCGATACCCAGAAGTTCAGCGTTATGCGCAGTATGCGCAAGGTGGGATACAAATATGGGTTTAGATGAGGAACAGTTAGACAACTAGCCTTGCCTGAGAAGGAATTCAGTGGGGGGTTGGGGGACTCATGGCCCTACAGGTGGGGCCCTAACCCTGCCCCAGGCTGTTCTAGTCAATGGAAGCCGGACTGGTCTCACTGCTGTGAGCAAGTAAGAGGAGGTGGGGGCAAGGGACACAGCAAAAAAACCTGGTTAATGGGGAATGTTAATGCTATGGAGAAGTGGTTGAGAGCACATGGGTTGATCTTGTGTCCCTTTTTTCTTCTTAGACCTTCGCCCGTTACTTATCGTTCCGGAGGGATAACAATGAGCTATTACTCTTCATCCTGAAGCAGCTAGTGGCAGAACAGGTGATCTACCAGCGCAATCGCTATGGGGCCCAGCAAGACACCATTGAGGTACCTGAGAAGGACCTAGTGGATAAGGTAGGGACCAAGAGCAGGGATGTGCTGTCCTGGGTCTTAGGGCCATGTTTGGGGAGCATGGGCTATCACATAGCATGCTTTAATTCCCTAATTTTGTCTTTCTTAGGCTCGTCAGATCAACATCCACAACCTTGCTGTTTTTTATGACAGTGAACTCTTCAGAATGAATAAATTCAGCCATGACCTGAAACGGAAACTGATTATCCAGCAGTTCTAAGACCTCAGGACACTGTAGCTAATTATGTACTTTGCTTCTGGAAGGTCAAGACAGCTTTGAACACCCTGTTTGCTTTGTGCCTTAGGGAAACCTCACCCAAGAGCTTTGTTAAACCACCAATGGACATGGGAAAATGGTGGAGTCCTGTTGGTTCAGGATTCGGACACCTTAACTTGGCCACCAGGGTCCCCTTGGCTGTGGTTCTGAAGGTCACTGGTTGTGGGCCGGAATGGTCATTTTGTATGTTCTCTTCCTTTGCTGCTTTAGATGCCTCTATTTTGTATTTTTCTTCCTAGCTTCTCTGGAGCTTGAGCTCAAGACCTTGTGATCTAAAAGATAGTGCCCTCTTATTGATTTTGGTCAGAGAAAATTTCATATTTAATAATATTCTGAAAGCATGAGATACCCTGGCCCTGCGCTTAGTTGACTTTGGCCAGATGACGTATTAAGACTGGTTTTTTTCCACTCTGGCATTTCATTTATCATCTTTAGTTATTTGTGCCATCCTCTGCTTAATAGCAGTTACAAGTGAGTAGGAAAAACTAGTGTATATCACTTCTAGAACTGTCTGCCTTACACTCATCTGGGTAGAGGTGAATATCTGTATAGAACAGAAATTAGAAACCTAGCAATATAAAGTGGATAATTTTGACCCTGCCTGGCCCTCCTCAACTGAGGAGAGTCAAGCAGCAAATATGTGACTACATTATATGATCATGAGGGCCAAAGGTTCAGTCGTTTTTGCCACATCCACCTTTTCCCATCCCAGTTGTTTCCTTTTTACCAATGGTTTTTGTACATTGTGTTTTCACTTTTGTAGTTTTCATTTTGCATAAGATGATTAAAATGTTTACTTGGAAATTCTAATGTCTTAGTTCTCCTTTGAGGCATCAGAGTATAGTAGAAATAGTGCTAGAACAGAAACTCCCGAGTTCTGCTACTTAACTAGCAGTATAACCTTGAGCCTTCAGTCTTCTGATCTTTGGGGATAGTACCCTGCTTTGTCTACCAAGGTCATGAGACAGCTTCAGGGGTCAAATGAGGAGGCAGTATGATAGAGTGCTGGACTTGGAATTGTGAAGATAGTGGGCTTTAATTCTGTCTCTGACACCACCTATGTGATCACAAGGAAGATACTTTTCTGAGCCTCAATTTCATTATTTGTAAAATGGGGATAATACCTGTAGTACCTGTCTCACAGAGAGTTATGAAATGCAAATGAGACAGTGTATTGCAAAGCTTTTTGCAAACTCAAGTGCTGTATAAAATCCGTTTCTAATTATGATCATTACTGTGTCTTAAATACACACTCTTTAGGGTTCTAGCAGCCTCTTTTGAGGATTTCTTTCTTTAGGAGATCAGTCATATAGCATGCCTTGTTTAGCCTATATGTGGGTAAGGACATTTAACCTAGGGCTGATTGAGGACTTTACAGTTGCTGACTGGTAAAGTGAAAAGATCTCTGACTTTGGAGTTAGAAAACCTGGGTTCAAATTCCTATCTCTTGACTACCTGAGTAACTTTGGGGAAGTCACAGCTTTTCTAGGCCTCAGTTTCCTCATCTGTAATATAAGCAAGATAAGACGAGATGGCTTCAAAGGTCCCTTTCAGCTCTAAATCTGAGTCTGTTTGAAAAAGATTGGACATTTGAGATGGCATGGAAAAGACCATAAAGCTTATCTATTCCAACCTTCTACCTTCCATAGTAACTCTTTTAATATCTTAGTCCCTCCTTGAACACTTCCAGTGATGGGGGAGCTCACTACTTCATTCCACTGTTGGAACAGCTCAGAAATCTTCATCCCTATATAGCTTCGGCCCACTGAATCAATGAATGTCAGAGCTGCAGGGGACATGGGAAGTCATCCAGTTCAACACCTTCATTTTTACAAGGGAGAAAACAGGATTACAGAAAGTGAAATGATGTTCCTAAGATCAGAGTGAGTGGGACTAAAACTCAAATCTCCTGACATCTTCTGCTCTACTATTGCAGTGACTTGGTCTTTGTTCAGCCATTTGGAACAACAAATAATAGCTGACCTTTATATAGCTCCTTATGGCTCCACAGTGTTCTGCATACATCTTTTGGTGGATACTTAGGCTCCTGAGCACTTGTTTATTACTGCTAAAAGGGTGACTTTCCCATGGGTGGCAGAATCCACCTAAGCTGCTTCTATAAGCCATTTATTCACCTGTCTGCCACAGTCCCACTGCTTAGAAGTCCTATCATTGCTAGGCCACATTGTTTCCAGGGTACTTTCAGCTGTTCCCTCTAACGGTCTGGAGCCACACAGGAATGTAAGGATCAGGCTTGTTCTGTGTGGCCCCAGGCCTCTGAGGAATGGTACTGGTGAAATTTGGACGGACATAAGAAAACTCCCCTCCATTCCTGCGGAGACTTCGAATAAAGGCTGAATGAAGCACCCCCCCCCCCCCCCCAGGGATGTGTTCGGAGGCCCTTGCTCGGTGCGGGTTGGCCCTAGGGGCCCCGGGGCCTGCTGGTTGGAATGTTCCAGCCCTGGACACACGGCTGTGGACGAGGTCGGCCTCGCCTCCGTGCTACAGCAGCGAGACTAGAGGGACCAGGTCTCGGGCCCGGGCCCGATGCCTCCCAGCACAACCGTGGCCAAGCAAGGCCTCGTTCCTCGACCGAGTTAACCATCCCGAGGCTGGGTGTGTGCCTGGCCCCTGAACCCTTCAGGCGAGGCCCGCTTGGCCTGCGGCTCCTCTGCCCCTCCCCAGGTTCCACCTCCTTCTTCACCTGCCCCAGCAGGGCGCTACCCGACGAAGTGGCAAGGAGGGCGCGAGGGAAGACCTCTAGAGCCGTTAAGGAGGTTAGGGCCCTTAGAGACGCGAGGCACGTGAGAGCAGCCTCAGCGCCTGATTGGTTCGTCCCGACAGAAAAGGGCGGGGTTGGGGCGGAAGGGGGTCGATTCCTTCTGTACCCGCTTCCTTCCGGTCGAGGCGTGAGGCACGAGGCCCGGCGAAAGAGAGAGGGAAGGAGAGAAGGGGCGGGGTCCAGTGTGAGTGACTGCTCAGCGGCCTTATTGCGCTCGCCCGGCCGGCCCCGCCCTCCGCGCTCGGTTACGCCCGAGGCGAAGCTCCGGGGTTGCTGCGGCTGCGGCGGCAGGAGGACGCCCGGGGCGTCTGTGGGAGCCGAGCGAGGCTGCACCATGGGCCCGCTACTGCGCGCCGCCCTCCTGCTGGCCTGGGGTGAGTGTCCGGGGCCTACGGGCATGATGTCTGGGAGGCCTAAGGAGGAGAAGGGGGGAGGGGAAAGTGAGAGGGGGAGGGTCGGTGACAGACATAGTGCTGATGGACAGCGCCCGGGTGTGGGTGTGTGTGTGTGTGTGTGTGTGTGTGTGTGTGTGTGTATGCATGCATGCATGTGTGTGTGTGTGTGTGCGCGCGCGAGTGTGGATGTGTGTGTGAGAGACAGACACTGCTATACGGAGTGTGTATGTATGTGACACGCTGCTGGATAGAGCCTGCCTCTGTGTGTGACATACGGGGTGTGTGTGTGTGTGTGTGTACGCGCGTGCGTGTGACAGACACTGGTTTACGGGGTGTGTGTTTGTGTAACACACTGCTCTATGGTGGGTGGGTGGGTGTGAGAGAGGGAGACGCTGCTGTACGATGTGTGTGTGTGAGATACTGGTTTACAGGGGGGTGTGTTTGTGCGACACACTACTGTTCAGTGTATGTGTGTGTGTGTGTGTGTGTGTGTGAGACGCTGCTGGACAGCTCCCGGGTGGCCTCACCCACGGGTGTGCGAGGGTGCACGCCACAAACCCTGCCGTGCTGGTTCTTGGGTTGTCTCACATGGGGTATACGTGCACAGTTGGTGGGGGCAGGGAGGTAGAAGCGGTCAGTCGAGCTGCTGGACAGCGCCTGTGAGGCTTCGCGCAGGGGGTGTGTATGTGTCTCTGCTCCCATATGGCCCCCACCAGGGAGAGGTGTTCATAAGCATGTTTGTGTGACTGACACGCTTCTGGATAACGCTTATATGGCTTCATACAAGGTGTGTGTGACAGACGCTGCTGGACAGCTCCCGTTTGCCCTAACTTAGGATATGCGTGATTACTAAATTACAGCTTGGTGTGTGGGGCCACTGCTCAAGGGCGTGGGGTATGTGTGTGTATGTGAGAGACACAGACATGCTTCGGAGATATGATGCATGTCATACACACTCCCTAGTGGCTTTGACCCGGTGACACCTGGGGTGTGATCTTACGTGAGAAACAGACAGATTCTGCTGGACAGCTCCTGGTACAGCAGCCACTCAAGGATATGGGGTGAATGCATGATAGAGTAACAGCCAGTTCTGTGGCTTTTACACAAAAGAGAAGGGAGAGGGGTGTGTAACATAGTAGCTTGTACATAGTAGGTGTGAATGGTAGGTGCTTAATAACTACTGATTGAATTGAATTGAATAACTATTGATTGAATTCACATTCAGTAGCCATACAAATGTAAAGAATTATGTGGCAGTGAGTGTTTGTGTATGATATGTACCACCACCTTGGCCTTACATTCATGTGATGCTTTACAATTTTCAAAGTGTGTTCACATATATTATCTCATTTGCTCCTCAGGACAGCTCCTGAGGTATCTCAGTTTTACAGATGAGAAAACGAAGGCGTAGACAGGCTAAATATCTTGTTTATGGTCACATGGCTGGTTAGTATTTGAGCTGGGATTAGATCTCAGGTTTTCTAACTCAATCTATTATTGTTTTTGTTACATCACATTATCTCATCCACTGAGGAATAGTTCCTATATGATTACTACACAGGGGTGAAAGCTGTATATGTGCATGTGTTTGTGTTACAGATACTGTTGGATCTTGTGTAGCTGCTACCAGAACAATTAGGAAGGTATGATTCTGTCTGTGAGCAGACACTGTTGTACAGTCTGGCATAGTTGTCATACAAGGGTATAAATGTGAGCTTTTGTATGTCATAAGTGATGCTGAATAATTATTTTAAGGTACATACCGCTCAGGTCCTCTTTATATCCCTGTACTGACTGCAGACTGTCCCCTAGCTTAACCAATCAAGGCTTTGCAGAGAAATGTAAAGCAGAGTAGAATAACTCATTCCCTGTTTTGTCTTGGGATCCTATCGTCCTGACTTAGTGGTAGTGTTCTTTCACTGCCCTATTTTGCACCCCCAAGTGGGGACCTCCTAAGGGAATTGATCTATTTGTCTCTGTGTGTCTACCAAAAAGGTGCTTAAAATGAACTGGATTTCAGAAGCACTTACAGAAAAACAAAAACAAAACAAGATAGCTCTCTTTCTGAGCTGACTGCTGGAGCCAGGAGCTGACTACTGAGACAGAATTTGGAATTTGGGAATGAGCTGGGCAATTGCTAGGTGACATACCTCCTTCCCTTTTCTGTGTGGGATGATCAGTTAGATATTCCACTCTTTGGGGCTGTTACCTTAAAGAAATCTGTATGGGATCATAGTATGACCAAAGATCTAGAAGGGACCCCACAGTCCATCTAGTTCACCCTTACTTGCACAAGGTCACATCAAGTATCAGAGGCAGAATTTGACCCCAGGCCCTCTGACTCTAGAGTCAGTGTTCTTTCCCTTGTACCAATGTGCTTTGTGATAGCTTCTTTTACTCTACTCACTCTATTTGTCAAGCATCGTAAAGTAACAAAAAATTTAAAGTGCTTAGGGGTAAAGAAAACCAACCATTCAGAGTGAAATCCTGAAATATGAAGTTGGGTGTGGCCTTCATTAAGGCAGATTAATTGTTAAGTGTGAAAGTAATTATACTTAGAATGGTTAGGTCTGTGCTACTATTTTGGTGTAATCTTTTTGTAGATGTATTTGAAGAGAAAGGACTCTCATCTAATTACCTAAATAATTATGTACTGTCAAGGTCTTTGAAAATATCAAGGTCTATATAAAGGCAAAATACTCATCATAGAAGCAAAATAACCAAAGAAAATGGGATGCTTCCTGGAGAACATCAGCTAAAACCTAGAGATGAAAAACCAGGAAAACAGATTCTCTTACACGCACACACACACACACACACATCATTTCATTCAAGTCGGTCAAAGCCCCTGGTTATTTCAACTCATCCAAAAGAGATAGGAAAGAAAGCAGGGCAGGAAAGAGAGATGTGTTGCAGAGAAACTGACTCTCCTTACTTTACAGGTGAAGGAACTGGGTCAAGGAGAAGGAAGTGACTGGCCTGAGCCTCCACCTGAGTCAAGAATGGAACAGAGAATAGTGCCCACAAGTCCTTCAGTTGGACATTCTGTCCTGAATGCTCTATACAGGACTCAATGATCATAAAAATAATGGACTTTTTAGAGTTGAAAAGGACCTCAGAGGTTATTGAGTCCAACACGTGACTGAAATAGAGTATCCCTCACCAATGGTGGTTCAGTTTCCACATGACCACTTCCAGAGATGGCAAATCTAGTGCCTATTGAGGCAGTCTGTTCCACCTTTGGGTAGTTCTAATGGTTAGGAAGATTTGTACTCATATTTAGCTGAATTTTCTTTCACTGCTTCTCATTCTGCTTTCTAGGACCAAGCAAAACAAATCTAATCCTTTTTCCCATGTAGACCTTTCAAATATTGAAGATAGCTATATATCATGTTGCCCCCTGGTTTTATCTTTTTCAGGTTAAAAATCCTCAATTTCTTCAATATCTTCTTGTTTCATGGCTTCTAGTTTCTTTACTATTCTAGTCACCCACTTCATACTGTGTCACAGTTTATCAATATCTTTCTTTAAATGTGTTATCCAGAACTGAATGCATACTTCCTATGTCATCTGACCAAGGAAAATTACAATGGAAATATAAACTTCTTGCTCTAGACATTTCTATTCATGTAGCCTAAGATTGTTAAGAGTTTCTTTTCCTTTCCTTTTTTTTTTTTTTGGCCACAACCTCACACTATTGACCAATAATGAACTTGCAGTTCACTAAAGCCTCCAGGTCCTTTTGACTGAAATATTGTCTAACATCTTCCTCCCATGCTATATACCTATACAGTTACATTTTAAACAATTGCCTTTATTTTTAGTCTAAACTTCATAAACACCAAAGAAAAGATCATTTCCTCCACATAGTAGAGCAAAAAAAAAGAAGATTGTATGTGAAATGTACAGTTGTTTTTTAACCTAAGTATGAGACTTTTATGTTTTTCCTTTTAATTTTATTAAATGAAATTTATATCAGCCTGTCAGAAGCTTTCTAGATCCTATTTCTATCATCCAACATGTTATTTTTTCTCTCATCTACACAATGAATGAGCATACCATCTATACTTTCACCGAAGTCATTGATAAAAAATATTAAATTGAATAGTGCCAAGAATATAGTGCTGTGTCCTTGCACTAGAAATAGCCCTTCAGTTTGACCTCAATCCATTAATATCTTTGGGTCTGGTCATTGAATCAATTCCAAACCCAGCAAATGAAGGATCACTCAATTCACACCTTTTTCTTTTTTCAGCCAGGATATTGCAAAAAAAGATATTTTGCCAAATGTCCAACCAGACTTCCTAGAAAGATAGGGAAAATGAATGACTCTTCCTATCCATTCAGTCATTTCACAAACATTTATTGAATGTCTACTGTGTGCTAGGCCCTATGCTAGGCATTGAGGAATATAAAAAAATAAGTTTACAACCCAATGGGAGAAATATGATTTGTATGAAAACAACTAATGCAATTTATAGTATCCTAAATTCGAAAAAAAATAGTTATATCAAAATACTTTGGGATTACTAAGGAAGATTTCTTGGAGGAGGCAGGTACCTTTCAGAAATGTACCTGGAATGTGTAGTAGTTAATTCCCCTATCTTGACCCCCTCCCTGCAAGTTTGCCTAGTTTGCCTTAGAAGGTGTAAAAACTGCCTTCAAGATATAATTGACTCATTGAATAAAAGCTTGAGCCACTGAGGGTGACCTGAGTATAAAGCATCCAGGACATGAAGGGCTAGAGGTCCTTTCTCTGGCTTATGACTATGGACTGTCACCATGAACCACACTGGGAAGCTGTGTCCAATTGAACCAATGCTTTATCCTAGATGAACTCTGTCCCTTGCTCTGACTGCCTTCTCCTGCCATGGCTAAGTAAATTTCTTTTTTGCTAACTGTTAGATGGATTACAAGAGTATCATTTCATTTTGGTTTTAGATCCAGACAACCAGGATATTAGTCTTAATCAGAGCCAGCCCATGTCAGACTTCAGGTTTTCCCTAGGTGGATATAGGAGGAAAAAGACATTCAAGGAAGCAGGAATAACATGAGCCAAGGTATATAAGCAGGAAAGTATGGCATGCATTTGGGGC
The DNA here is from genome assembly GCF_900497805.2 of Vombatus ursinus. NCBI lineage: Eukaryota > Metazoa > Chordata > Mammalia > Diprotodontia > Vombatidae > Vombatus > Vombatus ursinus. The sequence goes on from NW_020954551.1 coordinate 42,277,479, forward strand.
ATGTGAAATAGTCCTATTTTACTGGACAGAAGGATTTGTTTAGAAGAGTAGTGGGAAGATGAAACTGGTAAAAGGTAGGTTGGGGAAAGATTGTTCAGAGAATTAAACAGATCAAGGCGTTTGGACTTTATTCTGTAGGCAAGCAGGTAGCCGTTGACAGTTTTGTTATTTTTCCATTTACATGTTTGTGGGCATTGTGTATGTTGTTTTCCTGACTTGTCTTATTTAGTTTTCTTTCAATTTATTTGTCTTCTTGTGCTTCTCTGAATTTTCTGCTTTCGTTGTTTTTTGTAGTATTAATAATATTGTATTGCATTCATGTGTCACAATTTGCTAGCCACAATAGTCCCCAAAATATGCTACTATGAATATTTTGGTGTTTATGGAATATTTCTTTCTATCTTTGACTATATATAAATGTGTGTGTGTCTCTGTGTGTCTATGTGTGTAATTTCTCTATAAATATGTGAAATATATCTAATATATATTATTATGTATTATAACCTTATATAGTATACAAAATATGTATTTCATATATTTATAGAGAGATATATTTGATGTTTATATAGAAATAATTTTATATTCTATTATAAATCATGTATGTAATAATTACATAATATATAATATTAATTATATAACAAATATAATTATATATATACATACTTAACAATAGGATATCTTAGTTAAAAGGGTAATTTTAGTCACTTTTTGGCACAATTCTAAATTGCATTCTCGAATGGTTGGATCATTTTATGGCCTTTCAACAACAGCTGTGTTCTGCAACCCATCCAACACTGATTATTTCCATTGTCATCTTTGCCAATTTGCTGGATATAAGGTAGAATCTCAAGTTGTTTTGATTTGAATTTTTCTCATTATTAGTAATCTCTCTACTTAATGCTTCTACTTCTCCTCTTACTCTCTTCTAAGCTCGATTCAGTCTGGCTCCCAACATCATCATTTAAATAAAACTGCTTTCTCCAAAGTTACCAATAATCTACTAATTGGCTAAAGCTGATGGCCTTTTCTTAGCCTTATTTCTTAATCTCTCTGTACCATTTGACACATTTGATCACCTCCTAGATCAGGGGTGGGGAACCTGCGGCCTTGAGGCCACGTGTGGCCTTCTAGGTCCTTGGGTGCAGCCTTTTAATTGAGTCCAAGTTTTACAAAACAAACCTTTTATAAAGGGGATTTGTTCTATGAAGTTTGGATTCAGTCAAAGGGCCACACGTGAGGACCTAGAGGGCCTCAAGGCTGCAGGTTCCCAAACCCTGGAGCTCTTTCCTCTCCAGGTTTTTCAGGACATTGTATTCTCTTCTCCTCTTAATTGGTATGACAATTCCTTCTCAGCTTCCTTTGCTGAAGTGTGTATGTCATGCCCACTAACCATGACTGTGTCTCCTCAGGCTCTGTTCTGGGCTTCTCTTTTCATCCCAAACTATCTATATGCCCTCATTTAGTGATCTCATCAGCTCCCCTGGGTTCAGTTTCTATGCAGATGATTCATAGATCTGGCTATCCAGTCCTAGTGTCTTTTTTGAGCTCTACATTTTCATCACCTCAAATTAGATGTCCTGCAGACATCTCAAATTCAATATATCCAAAACAGAACTCATTAATTTTCCATCCAAACCCTCCCTTCCTATTGTTATTGAGGGCATTACCATCTTTTTTAGTTACCAAGGCTGGTAACGTGGTGGCATTCTCAACTCCTCACTCTCAATCAATATACATATCCAATCTGTTGTCAAAATTAGTCATTTGTGCCTTCAAAACATCTCTCCTATACCTCCCTTTCTCTCCACTCCCACTTCCACCAAGAGATGATGAGGACTTAGTTCAGGCCCTCATCATCTCTTGTTTAGACTATTGCAATAGTCTTCTAATTGGTCTCTCTGCCTCTAGTCTCTTTCCCCTCCAATCCACTTCTTCTTCTTCTTCTTTTTTTTTTTTTTAGGCAGTTGGGGTTAAGTGACTTGCCCAGGGTCACACAGCTAGTAAGTGTCAAGTGTTTGGCCTGAGGCCGAATTTGAACTCAGGTCCTCCTGACTTCAGGGCCGGTGCTCTATCCACTGTGCCACCTAGCTGCCCCTTCCAACCCACTTCTGCTCCACTGCCAGTAGGATTTTCCTATACTTTAGTACCTTTTGCATAGGTATGACCTTGTCACACACACCCCATTCCCCATCCCCATTAACTGTAGTGGCTATTACCTCCACGATCAAATTTAAAATCCTTTGTTTGTCTTTATAACCTGGCCTCTTTATACCTTTCCAGTGTTCTAACACTTTACTCTCCATAAATTCTATGATCCAGCTACTCAGGCCCTCACACATAATACTCCATCTCTTGTCCATGTGCCTTTACACTAGCTGTCTCATGCCTGTAATGTTTGTTCTCTCTCCCCACCTCCATCTCTTACAATCCTTGGCTTCCTTCAGAACTCATTTCAAATGCTACCTCCCTCAGGAGGCCTCTTCTCATCCTCTAACTGCTAGAGCCTTTCCTTCTAAGACTACCTCCTATCTATTCTATGTGTTTCTTATATGTGTCTATTTCTCTCCATGTATAAGAGTATAAGATCCTTGAGGACACAGACTGTTCTTTTTGATTTTCTTATTTATTTTTTTGATTATTCTTTTTTGATTTTCTTCCAAATGCTTAGCACACAATATGCTCTTAAATAAATGCATATTGAATGACTGAAACTATGAATATTATGTACTGCTTGCCTTTTTAAAAGTATATTTCAAATCTAACAAGGTAATATCCACACTACCCTGCTTGTCTTCATCCCCTTCTGAATTTTCTTCTTTTCTCTTCTGTGCATTTAAAATTGTCTCACTAATGTCTTTTTCTTAATTTTCTTGAGTCATTTTCAACCCCTTAGTCCCCCTCACAATTCTATTACCTCCAAAAAATGACAGACTTCCCTTGTTAAAAAATACATATAGACAAACAAAAACAATCTATACATTGGCCATATATGAAAACATATCCTACTCTGCATTTATAATGCATCTCTCAAGAGGTGGGAAGTATAGTTTATATCATTCTTCCAGAGTTTTGATTGGTGAGAGTTTTTAAGTCTTTTAATATTGTTTTCCTTTACACTATTATATTCATTGTTCTCCTCTTTCTCTTCACTTCCCCAGGATTCTCTAAATTTATATCTTTTATAATTTCTTAATAATATTTCAATACATTCATATATATGATTTGTTACCCATTTGATGGACATTATCCATTTGATGGGAACCCACTTTATTTCTAGTCCTTTGTGCCAACAACAAGTGCTGCTATAAAATTTTTAAACTTATGGGTGCTTTTCCTTTTTCTTTGATCTCTTTGGGGAATATGCCTAGAAGTGGTATAACTGGGTCATAGAGTATGCACAGTTTAGTGACTTTTGGAGTATTGTTCCAAATTACTTTTCAGAATGGCTCAACCAATTCAAGGCTCCATCAACAATGGATTAGTGTGGCTGTCATCCTATAGCTGCTCCAACAATTGTCATTTTCCTTTTTTGTCATCTTTGCCTATTTGAAGTGGAACCTCAGAGTTGTTTTAATTTATTTTTCTCTTATTAGTGACTTAGAACAGTTTTTCTATATGGTTGTTGATAACTTGCATTTTTTATGAGAACTTCTATTCTTTGACCATTTATATATTGGGGAATAGCTCTTGTTGGAGTAATAGCTCTCATAGTAATATTAATAGTAACAGGACCATAATTTAGAGGTTAAGGAGACCTTAGAGGTCATCTAGTCCGATCCCTCATTTTTTTTTACAGATGAGGAAACCAAGACCCAGAGAGGTAAAGCGACTTCCCAAGATGACACAGGGCCAGGATTTGAATCTAAATTCAGAACTCTTTCTACTATAAATACCCTACTTCCCTATTTATTGTCCATACTGCCCCTCATGTGCCTATTGCTCTTCCCTAGAGCAATGGAGATTAAAGATTTTCATCACACAATTTTCAAGGATTTACTGCTCAGGTATACGTCGGACCTATAAAATCATCCCATATGTTATTGCAACCTTTTCCCTTTGATATTTAGCCTAGAGATTTAGCCAGGATGATTTGCCTGGAGGAACTTGGATCACTGTCTCCAAATGCCCAAAAGAGAGTGTAACTTGTCCTGGGTAGCTCCAGAGAGCAGAACTAAGACAAGGGGGGAAAAGTTAAAGAGTCAGATTTTGGCTCAGGATAATGAAGAATAACATTGGGTTGATTTTACCTCTGTTTTATTGAACATTGTGCTCCAGATTTAACTTCTGTTTGCTTGATTCTTTGCCCCTGGATGATAGTTGTTCTACAAAAAGCAGTCCTGGCATCTAGGTGAATGGGGTAGTGGAAGTACTCATTTATCTATCCAGTATCCTGGGAGCCCCAGGAAGACCAGCACTGAAGAGAGGGATGGGGGATGGGAATGGAAGGAGGGAAAAGAGAGAGACAGAAACAGAGAGAGACAGAGACAGAGAGAGATGGATAAAGTACTTATTACATACCGGAGAGGCAGGTAGGTGGAGCATGGAGCCTGGAGACAGAAAAGACACGAGTTCAAATCCAGCCTCAGATACTTACTACTTATGTGATTCTGGACAAGTCACTTATGTTTTTCCTTAGTTTCTTCAACTATAAAATGGGGATCATAATAGCACCTAGCACTCTGGGTTATTGTGAGGATCAAATGAGATGTTTGTAAAATGCTTAGCACAGTGTCCAGCCCATACTATATAAGTGTTTATTCTCTTCCCTATTTCCCTACCAGGTATTCTGCTAAGTGCTAAGGGTACCAAAACAAGACAATTTCTGCCTTCAGGGAGCTTACATTATAACAGGGGAAGACAATATCCAGGGGAGCTAGAAGGTGGGAGGTGGGGAAGAATGAGAAAAAGGGGAAGGAAAAGAGAATCCCCACATAGGGGCAAGGCAGTCTACCTTTGCTCCTGGTGCCAAAATAACTTTCATTCCTCCCTTATTTCTCTTCCAGTGGCTAGGATGAGATCAGAGATGTCGTAGCATGGAAGAGAAGACACTAACTATACATATGCAGCTATTTCTACAAAGGGAGGAACTGGACCCTCTGGGATATGGCAGAGGTGTACTGGAGCCAGCTCAAACTGCCTTATGAGCAGATTATCAAATTTTCAATATGAGCACTTACAACTCAGAAATTGACAAAAACTATGAATCAGGCCTAGATTTATTGCTTTGTTGTTTGTTTAGACTTAAGAAAATGATGGAAAAATGTTAATAATTCAAATCAAGCTTAAAAATGTATCATGGCTGCATTTTTTTTGAGAACCAATCATTAAATATTGACCAATGTACTCCTGGAAGTAGATGTGTGTTTCCAAAAATGATGATATGTATCCACAGATGGCATCTGGAGGGAGATCCCTCACTAAGGATTAAATGGAAAAGAGATATGTAGTGGTAATTAGTGACTCCTAGGTGAGAAATCCTCAGGCAGCTTTTTGTTGGCTTGACATTAACAACTGATGTCCATCTTCCCAGCTTACATATCCAGCATATGATGAAGAGTTTTCCAAGACTTGTCTAACCTGGTGACCATTGCTCATTGCCAGAAATTCAGGTGGGGACAAATGGTACTTCAAGAAGAAATTGAGAACATATTTCTGAAATGATGAAGTATTTAGCAAGAAAGTGAAGGCCTCAAAGAGCACAAGTGATATTTTCCCCATGGTTACTAGTTGAAGGTTGGGGCTTTGATAAAGAAAGGCAGATTTGGGAAGTAAACTGCTGGTTAAGAAGATGGGGGTCTAAGAACACAATTTAGAATCCTCTATAGCTTAAAATAGAAGAGTGATTGGCTTTTGACTGGGGATGGAATACACTCAGTGAGTGATGTTAAAATATACTTTTCTGGAGTCTTTTGAATCTGATTTAGAGGATGTTAAACTAAAATGGGAGGAAGAAGGTAAAAACTTGCTATGTATCACTCTAAATACCAGAGAGTAGCAGCTACAATATGGGCAGAATAACAGTAGAAACATTTAGTAATTCATATTCAATAAACTCCAAGAAAGGAGCCAGTAATAAAAGCTGACAGCCCTAGATTTTTGCATACAAATGCAGAAGTATGGGTGATTTCTAGAACCTAACCAAAGGATGCAAGTTTGACCTCATAGGTACCACTGAAACAGTAAGACAGGAATCAAAACTAGAATATGTCTTGGAAAGATTAGACTTTCTTCTAAAGGAACCATTACCCCACCAGCATATATTAAGTGCTTACTGATTTCCAGTATTTAGTGTTGGAGATGAAAAGAAAAAGCAAGAATGGTGCCTGCCCTCTAAAAACTTAATTCTAATAGGGGAAATAGCATATATAAATGAGAAAATGCAAGATCAACATAGCATAGTTGGAAGGTAACCTTAAAAGGGATGGCACTAGCAGCAGGCAGAAGAAAGGTCTCATGGAGGAGGTGGTCCTTGAACTGAATCTTATAAAAAGTCAGGGATTCTGCGAGGTGGAGGTGAGGAGGGAGAGCATTCCAGGCACAGGGAACAGCCAGTGCAAAGTCATAGAGACAGAAAATGGAGGGCTGCATATGAGGAGCAGCAAGTTGGCCAGTATGGCTGGCTTGTAGAGAGTATAGAGAGGAAAGTGGAGTGTAAAGAGATTGGAAAGATGGCAAGGGGTCAGGTTGTGAAGAGCTTTCAGTGCCAAAGGACTTTAAATTAGATCTTGAAGGTAGTAGGAAGTCGCTGAAGTTGATTGAGTAGGAAAATTATGAAGTCAGATCTACAGCTTCGGGGAGATTGCTTTGGAAGCTGAATGTGGAATGGATTGGAGTGGGGAGAGACTTGAGGCAGGAAGAATGGCAGTCCCTGCTGTGTATTAGGGAGGCCCAGGCTGCCTTTGCCTTACCTTGAAGTTACATCCTCACATATGTCACCATCCCCAGGTTATCTTTCTTTCTTTCTTTCTTTCTTTCTTATTTTTTATTTTTTGAGGCAATGGGGTGAAGTGATTGGTTCAGGGTCACACAGCTAGTAAGTGTCAAGCGTCTGAGGTCACATTTGAACTCAGGTCTTTCTGAATCCAGGGCTGGTGCTCTATCTATCTAGCTGCCCTTCCCAGGTTATCTTTCAAGTAGTGGAAAAAGCAGTGAGGAAAACTGCTATTCCTAATCTGATTATGAGATCGATGATGACTCTAAAGAATGACAAGAAGTGCACTTTAAAAAAAAGTCATGCTGGGGAAACAAAGCAAGGAACAGAAGGCAGCCCACTACACTGCTCAAGCGACAGTGAGAGCAAACAAGGGTGAGAAGTGACGACTGCTCAACGTGGCTTGTTTCTGGTTTTCTGCCAACGAGAGTGATCTGGGGACTAACAAGGATGAAACAAGAATGATTAACAGGGAATTGAAAGCCAGTTTAAGGGAGGAGATAGCAAGGAGAGAATCTACTTGCCATCAAGGAGTATGGAAGAACTACATTGTAGGGTAGTGAAAAAACCAACTAAACTGGTCGCTGAGCTACTGGCAGTGATCTTTGAGAGATTGGAAAGAAGGAGAGAAGTGATGCAGGTCTGGATAAGGACCCGTGTCCCACTGTTCAAAAAAAGGAAGAGAGTAGAGTCTGTGAATTAATCTGGTAAACTTCAATTCTTAACAAGGTTCTAGGGTGTATTTTTAAGTTACTTTTATTTATTTTTCATTTACTTTTAATATTTTCTTTTTCCCCAATTATGTGTAAAAACAATTTTAACTTTTATTTTCAAAATTTAAGTTTCAAATCCTCTCCTTTCCTCTCCTCCCCCCTCCGTTGGGAAAGTAAGCAATTTGACATAGGTTGTACGTTGAGTCCATTATTAAAAAAGATAATTTGTTATTATCCATTTATAAATGAAAGCTGTGATCATTAAGTGATGAGTCAAGTCACACTAGCTTATTTATTATTTTTTAAAAATGTAACCAGATCAGGAGAATGCTATAGATACAGTGTGCCTATGTTTCAGCAAAATATCCTACAGTCTCTCATGCTATCCTTATGCACAAGATGGAGAGATGTAGGCTAGGTCATCTTAGTTTAGATGGATTCAGACCTTGTTGAATGGCCATCCTTAAAAAATAGTCATTAATGCCTTGATAACAGCTTGGAAAAATGTCTCCAGTGCAGCACTCCAGAGATCTGTCTTTGTCTTTGAACTGGTTGACATTTTTATCAATGATTTAGATGAAGACAGATGCCACAAAGCTGGAAGGAATAGATAACACATTGGGTGACAGTCATAGAAGACCCTAAAAATAAACTGGGTAGCATCCAGAGGAGAGCAATTGGGTTGTGCGAGGGCCTCAAGTCCATACCCTGTGAGGATAGGTTAAAGGAACTGATAATGGTTAGCCTGGAGAAGAAAAGTCTGAAAACGTGATAGCTGTGTTCAAGTATCTGAACACATGTGGAAGCAGGGCTAGATTTGGTCGGGCTGGCTGCAGACGACAGAGCCAGGAGCAAAGTGAGACTTGATGTCCCCAAAAACTTCCTTCCAATTCAGGTTTTCCAAAACTATAATGGACTGCTGGATGACCACTTGTAGGGTGTTTCATAAGGAGGATTCTTTTAATAAAATAAAAATTTGTGTAACACCAAATTTAGGCCCCCACTGTACACTGTGCTACCAGTACAGGGATGAAATGGGCTAGATTGCTAGTGAGGTCCCTTTTGTCTCTAAGAGTCTGTAATTTTCTGATCTCAACAGGCTAGAATTATAGACTTAATCAAAGAAGATATGGTGGGAGGTTGGTCAGCAATAAGTTATTTGAGGGCAGGGACTGTTCTTGCTTTTTCTTTGCATCTCCGGCACTAAGTACAGTGCCTGGGACATAGTAAGCACTTAATGTATGCTGGTGGGGTAAACAGTTCCTTTAGAAGAAAGTCTAATCTTCCTAAGACATATTCTAGTTCTGATTCCTGCTGTAGGGCATTGGGCCTGGAGTCAGGAATACCTGAGTTCAAATCTGGCCTCAGATACTAGCTGTGTGATCCTGAGCAAGTCACTTACCTCTACTTGCCTCAGTGTCCTCATCTGTAAAATAAGCTGGAGAAGGAAATGGCAAACCACCCCAGTATCTCTGCCAAGAAAACTGAATGGAGTCGTGAAGAGTCAGACTCAACTGAAAAACAACTGAACAACAACAACAACAAACACTTGTGCTCATTGGGACTTTGATAATTTTTCTCTGTGAAGGGCAGAGACAGTCATTTGACTCATTCTAACTCAATGTGGAGTGATTGGGGATAAGTTGGTTGGCTCAGACTTAAACTGGAGTCTTCACTTCCCTTCCTCCATTAAAGCGCAATCTCTCTGAGAGTAGAGATTGTTTTATTATTTGTATTTGTGCGCCTAGAGTCTAGCACGGTGGCTGGTACATAGCAGATGCTTAATAAATGCATGTTAGTTGATTGATTGGAGGCTTGCCTTTTCTGGGGAGTTGCTGAGAAAGCAATATGGATAAAAGTGAACCTGAATCCCGGGGAGTGGCGAGGGATAGTGGTGGGTGGATAGTCGGTGCACGCATATAACCTCACCAGGATTAGGTAACAACTGTTTCTGAGACAGAAGCATGTGGGAGTTGCATGTATGTTCAAATCTATGCAGCCAAGAATGCCTGACCTTCAAGTAGCTAGACTCAGCCTAGGTATAAATAGAGGAAGTGGAATAGCCTCTCAGCCTAAGAGATAGCCGCTATGGAGAGGGGAACCATGTGATCTGAGTACCAGGAGTTCCCAAACCAAATTATCTGGAAAAACGTCAAGAGTTCCTGGACTCCAGCCTTCTGGATGAAGTGGAGATTTCCTGGGCAGCATGATTTTGCCTCTTAGCAACAGAAGAGAGGAGCCTCTGGGTAATGTCAGCCTTGACAAATTCAAGAATTTGGGGATCCAGAATTCTAGAGAGAGAATGGGCATAGGGGTTTTCATGGGCAGTACTGGCCTCTTGGATAAAAGAGAATCATACATGTGCCCACCCACCTGCCCCTGAGCAGCAAGGGCCTAAATATGGGGAAGCAAAAGAACTGAACTCTCTGTTGTTATTATGAGTTATGTGAGACAGCATAGGTCTAATGGGAAGTAGGCTGCCTTTTTAGCAACTCTTACATTTGTCTTTCTACTTAGGAAAATTCAAACTGTAAAAGTTATACCGTAAAGCTGGAAGTTTTCTTATTGTTCCCAAGTCTGGGACTTGTTTCCTAAGAGCATTCCTATAGGTTCATAGGCTCTTTTGGACTCTGTGTCTCTTCACTTTTGCCAGATTTATCATAGAACCGTAGATTTATAGCTGGAAGAGGACCTTAGAGATCATTTAGTCTAGGCTTCTGAGTTTAAAGATGAGAAGACAAAACAAAAGAGAGCACCAAAGAAATTAAATGACTTGTCTGGCTAGGGACACACAGTAAGGAGCAGAGCTGGGATTTGAACCCAGGTCCTCTGCCTCCAAATACAGGACCCTTTTTACTGTACCACATTCCCCACGTTATGTTCATCACCCTTGCTTCAAGGGCAATGGCGACCCAGGAGACAGAGTTTTACCCACTCTACACAACCCCCATAGCTATGGAGCCTACTCAGGTAGTCCAGGTAAGTCAATCCCATAGTGTGCTGGGTTTTCCTTAGGAATTCAGGGAGCTGACAAAAGTAATCATCATTCAATATAATCCCTCACTCCAACAGAATTGACAGTGTCAGCAGCTTCTTCATGTTATTCTTTTTCTTTTTTTTTTTGGCTAGTCAATGGGGTTAAGTGACTTGCCCAGGGTCACACAGCTAGTGAGTGTTGTGTGTCTGAGGCCAAATTTGAACTCAAGTCCTCCTGATTCCAGGGCCAGTGCTCTCTCCACTACGCCACCTAGCTACCCCTTGGCAATGTTATTCTAATGGAGTTGGCCCTTGCTGATCCTCAGACAAGGAAAACATTCTGCTCTCTGAATCTGACCTGTCAGCCTCAAGGACATCCACCCTATGTCATCTCTTTGGGTCTCTTGGCCTGGGGATTATAGTTAATTGAAAGGTCCCTCATGCGTTGAAGACAAGGAAGGAGGAGGGGTTTCTTGGTAGCTATTTTTTGCTTCTTAAGCCCAGAGACCCGTACGTAGACTTCACACACAGACAATAGATGGAGAGTGTAAGACATGATGCTCTTTACAAAGATGAATACCCATCCTCCCACAGGTAAACAAAGGGAGGGAGACCAACCTTGTCAATTTTCACAAAAGATTGGAATTCCTGACATTGAGAGCTCAAGGGAAGGGCCAGCTTCTGGCTTGCACCAGCTCTACCCAGGAAAGAAAAGTCAGGTAGCTTGGAGACAAGAAAACAGCTCATCCTCTTGTAAAAGACCCGGTGGGATCCCTTATGGCATCACCTTCAATCAGCTTCCTAGTCAGTCTTCAGCCATCACCTTTTACAGAGGAGGACACTGAGGAACAGAGGGGTGAGGGGCCCTACATAAGATTGCAAATAGTGGAAGAGGTACTTATGGAATAAAACAGACAAGCACACTTGCAGTTCCATTCTGAAGAGGAATGAAAAAGCGAACAATTTGGGGGGCCTTACTAATTTGTATATTACATTGAATAAAATGCAAAGTGAATCTCAGAACCACTCATCAGTTTGTACCACAATTCTTTTTAAAGAAAATATTCAGGATACTATGCAGCCAAAATACAGAGCAAGTTTTAAAAAGTAACCAATTTAGTCACATCCTTGATCAGTAGAAAGACTTGGGGAGACATGACTGTGGATGGAGTTAGTCTGGGATTCAATACTAATTTTCTCCTTACCCTCCCCCACACACTAGCACTATTTCCTAGGCCTTAAATGCTCTCCCCCTCTCCCTCCCCAAAAGAGCTGAACAGCCATTTGTCAGGAACTCCCCAGCCCTGCCTAGAGAGAAAAAGGAGGCCCAGCCTCTTCCTGCAACTGAAATGTGCCATCCTGCTGCCTCTCCTCAACTCATCCCCCATATACATGTATGTGAACCTATTCCATACCTCACTCCACCTCCCTCCCCAAATTTTGTTCACTACAGACTAAATTGATAAGGGTATTAATAAACTTGTATAAAGTTTGTGCTCTTGAGTGATTTTTCGGTCCAGATTCCTCTCTTCTGTCCCTTCCAAACTCCTATGGCCTCTTTTCTTTTTGTGTTTGCACAGGTATGTCCTTGGGTATGTGCGTGATAGGGCTTGAAGAGCCTGGCCCTGAAGGGCTCACTTCTACCTCTCTGTTGGATCTCCTGCTGCCAAGTGGACTAGAGTCAGTAGATTCAGTTGAGCCAAGTGAGGCCATCGGGCCAGGAGTTGGGTTGGGAGGCCCTGGTTCAGGCTTCACCAGTGAAGAGAATGAAGAGTCTAGGATTCTTCAGCCGCCACAGTATTTCTGGGAAGATGAGGGAGAGCTTAATGATTCCACCTTGGACCTGGGACCCACCGAAGGTAACTTGTTACCAACAATGCTGATTGAGTGCTAGCTACATGTATGGCATGGTTCCAGACAAGAGTGCAGATGACTTACTCCCCTTAGGTTATTATCCACACTCTCCCATCCCCCACACCAAATTTTTACTGTCAGAGTTATTTAAAGGTCCTTCCTGTCCATGTCCACACTAAAGGTGAACCTGTTCATCTACCTTTGAGACTCAGGTGGTGACAGGGGCAAACATAGGAAAGCTTATATATTACTGTATTACAATACCTAACTCATTTTAATTCTAAGGGACCAATATAATGGCTCCTAAGGTTCACTTTATTCTATCCTTTTTCACTGTAGGAAATTTATTTTGGATGAAAAGTTCTAAGTTCATTCACAATTCCTCCAAACCCCCAGTTAGGAAATTTCCTAACATTTAGGCAGAGGTTGGCCTCTGGCCTAACTTTACATTTATATCCATCTCTAACTAGCCTATGGCTTCTTGGTGGTTGACAAAGTTCAGTTTTCTGGAAACATCTGGGTAACAAAGCAGTAGCTTATATTAAAATGTTTGTGGATAAACAGACAGCAGAAGGAAAAGTTGGGGAAAGAGCCAATCTTATCTGGGGACTTCCCTCAGCCTGGGTCTTCTGCCTTTAAAGCTAATACCCTTGCCAGTTCTACCATTGCTCTTCAAGGATGTGCTGAAAAGCCACAGATACTCCAGCTTCTTGAATGAATGTGGTTCTAACTAGTTTGATAATTTATAGATGACCCTGAGTCATGGCCAAATTTCCTCAACCTATCCAAATATGAGTCTTGTATCACTACAGTTTGAAGGACTTTTCTACACTTAGTCTAAGGCCTATGAAATTGATTGATTGGCATGTGATCACTTACTTTAAGTGGGGTAAGTTTGGGTACAGGATTTTATTCTGCACTGGGTTGACAGGTTTGGGTTGTGTTCCAGGGTCCACCTTGTTCCAGGACTTCATAATTGGCTAGCTCTCAGTAGTCTTTCAGCTATCTGTGGTCATGGAGGATACCTTCCCTAGGCCTGCCGTAATCCCTCCTCCCAGAGACACTCTGAGATCTGGTGAAGGTGAGCTGGAGCACCTAGCAGTTCATGTGAATGATTTAAAAATTACACAGCACACTGTTCTTCAGCTTTGTTCTAGCAGCTGTGCAAATGTGCTTGGTTAGCAAGAACTCCTTATAGATTTCAGGCTATTGAAATTCTAGAGTGGCAATTTGGTAAGAGTATTGAGCCTGAGTCAGAATATTAGCGTTTGCATCCTGGATTGACTGTTTACTAAACCTGGGACTGGGTCTTACTCCCTCTCTGGGTGCCAGTTTTGACACCTGGAAAATGAAGATAATAATACTTGCACTACTTGCCTCAAAGGAACACCAGTTATGGGCTATAAAATGGCTGTATAAATGAGCTATTATTAAGCTTGAGATGGAAGGCCCACTCTGAAGACCCCCCAGAAGAGGAAAATCTAGTGTTGAATCTGTGCTTCCTGTTTCCCTCCCCACCCCCCATCCCCCAGGGACCTACTTCTGAGAAGTTAATGGGATGGATTTTTATCTTAGATTATGCAAAGTTCTCAATGCCTATCTCTTCCTACTTTTTGTTTCTCCTCCTTTTCCCCTCTTACCTCATAAGCTTTTCTTCCTTTCTTTCCTCAGTGTCTTAAATAGATTTCATATGTGTGCACAATACACACATATATATGAGGACATATATGTATGTGCATGCTCGAACACACTAATAGCTGTGTGTCTGAAGGCTTGTATTCATCTGCATGTCTTTCTCTCTGAGTCACTCATTCTCTTTTCCTGAGCATTGCATAAAATCTCAGAGTTGTAAAGGACCTTAGGGAACATCTAGTATAAACTCCCACACAATATAAGGATCTGCTCTATGGCTTCATGACATGTGATCATAATACTTCCAGTGACAGGTAGCTCATTACCTTTCTGGGTGGTTTATATTATTGTTGGCCAATTCTAATTCATGGTACCATGGAAAGAACACTGGCTTTGGAGTCAGATCCTGGATTCCAAACCTCCCTCTAATGTTTACAATACCATCATGACCTTGGACAGGAAGTCCCTGCTTCCCTGGGTGTCAGTTTCATCATATGTAAAATGAGGAAATTGAACTAGATGTCCTTGGAGGGCCCTTTTAGCTTTAAAGCTAGAGATGTAACATCTTTTCAAATCGTTAGAAATTTCTCTCTTGTACTGAGTTGAAATCTGTCTCTTGGTAACCTCCACTCATGAATCTTAGTTTGCCTTCAGGAGTTACACAAAATCAGTCATAGACTAAGAATGTTAAAGCTAAAAGAGACTTTATAGAAAGAGACTTTATAGATCACTTAATGTAACTGGATCTTCTTATGCATAAGAAAAATGAGACTGTGTAGATAAAGTGACTGAGCTCCATCTTGTCTGGTTTTGTCTTGTTTTTGGTTGGGTGAACCTAAAAAAAAGGTCTACTCAAAATAGTCCTGGGAAGATTTTTGACCTCTGTAGTACAGTTTAAAAAAATTTTTTTTTCAAAAGGGATCTTGCCCAAGATTTTTATATTCTAAGCCAATGTTTAACTTTTCTTTAAAATATCTTCAAGAGAATTTATAGCTAGTTGTATGTGTCTGAAAAGAACAAAACTGAAACTATAGTTTTTAAAGTCTGTCTGTTGTCTCTTTCAGATGATTTCCTTTGAAATCAGCTCTAAATTCCCTCCCATCCTAGTCATCTCCTCTCCAGGCTAGACATCTCTAGTTCTTTTAATTATTTCTTCTCTGACACTGAGTGGGAACTGCTGGGTTCTACTCTCAGTTCTGCTACTTAGGCAGACAGTAATCTCTTTCTTAGGTCTTCATTCTCATAGCTCAACTCAAGAGGCCCTTCCTAAGTTTTCAGCAATACTTTAGAAAAACATTCCCAGTTGTCTTTGCTTCCAAGGTCCCCGAGCTCAGAGTAGAAAATCAACACTACCTCCTCTAGCTTCTCTCTTCTCAGAGACAGAGTCCTGACTTGATTCAGGTCAACTTTGGAAACTTAGAGTCTTGTTAGGGTGAAATTATTATTGCCATTACAATGATTTGTACATTGTGGGCTCTTAACGTTGTTTTGAACTGAATTGGATCATTATCATTATAATTGTATAAATTTAAGCCTGAGTTGGCTCAAGTAAAGGGCCATGTTGGGGAATAGTGGGAAGTAGTAAGTCTGAAGAAGTAGGATGTCTCTCTCCTTATATCAGTCTCACCCAGTCGTAATTCCTTCCACCTTGCAGCTGGAAAGAAGTAGGGTTCAGGGAGAAGATTACTTAATGGTTAAATGAATTAATGATTAAATATTTGGATTTAATTAAATTTAAAATAAAATACTTAATTAAAATATTAAATGTTTAAATAAATAAATGGTTGAGTAGATAAATGAATAAATGAACTTTTTAATCTCTCTCTGTAGACTCTATTTTTCCAGTCTCATCACATTTCTAATCTGTACATAGTGATACTCAGAGCCATAACTAGAAGTGATCAGAGCTTTGCCTTAGGGCCCCAACATCATGGATAAAGGAGGAGTGCTTTCCTCTCTAGGCACTGGAATGTGCTTCTTCCTTACAGCTCTCACTATGCCTGTGGCAATCACCATTTGTACACCTTGCCCCACCTCCCACTGTGTGCCAGTGACTCTGGAGCCCCAGAGGGGCCAATAGAGTTGTTAACACTTCTGCCAGTTCAAGTCTGTTCAATGTTGGCAGCATGTGTTAAGTGCCTTCACAGTGGAAGGTGCTAGCCTGGGCCTTGGGCACACAAATGCACAAGAAGGAGAAACACTTCTTGTCCTCAAGGGGCTGAAATTGTATCCCAGAAGCTTCCATTCTTCTAAGAGGCCAAAGAAAGAAGGTGAGCAGACAGGCTGGCCCGTAGGCTTCTTAGAGAAAGAGACCACTCAGTTACAGACTTCTGTACCCCTCTACAGATAAGATACACTAGTCCAGTCCTTACATTTTACGGCTAAGGAAACTGAGGCCCAGCAAGGTAGTGACTTAATCAGGGTGAATTAAAGATAGGTTCAGAACTAGAACTCAAGTCTGCTGATCCCTAGTCAGGTGTTCTTTGATGTCAGCAAAGGATCTTGAGTGAAATGATGTGAGTAAATCAAGAGAGGCTAGGCCCCATAAACCAGTTAGCCCATAAAAGGGTAGCTACGGTCTAGATTACCCGGGATCATTGTCAGAAGATTATGATAGTATAGGAGCTCTCAACTCCACTCTATTCTTCCTGGGAGTTTTTGGCCACTCCCTGTGCTCTTTCAAGAAATGACTGTCGACCTCTAGAAGCCAAAAAAAAAAAAAAAACCCAAAAAACCTTGGTTTGGTGTTTAAAGCCCCACTCTCCCTGGCCCTTCTCCCTCTCCAGTTGTCTTATACTTTACTCTCCTCAACGCATGCTATGGTGCAGCTGCACTGGCCTATGTGCTGTTCCTCATACGGACCTCCTGACATACTACTGGCTTCCTTTAAGACTCAGCTCAGATCTTACCTTTTGGGGGAGGACTGTCCCATTCTTCCTCCCAGTCTCACTCGTGTTCTATCACTTTCCATTTACACAGCACATATCTTGTGTATATTATTTGTGTGTTGTCTCCCTGCATGGGAATGTGAGTACCTTAAGGGCAAGGATTAGGCTTATGCCTTTCTTTGTATCCACAGCACTTAGCATGGTGCCTGGCACATAGTAGGCACCTAATAAATGCTTGTTGATTGACTGACTAATATCTCCCTTCCAGTGGGTGTGCTCACAGAAACTCATACACACATATAAACATACACACATATACACACACATGCACAAACACATGTATACACAAACACACACACACACACACTCACACACACACACATACTCTTGCAGCTACAACATAGTATTAAACCAAAAACAGAGTAACCATCACAGGTAGACTTCCCAACTGCATGCAGACTCTTAACATATGCACATGTCTACTGGAAACTGTAGTGGGCCCTGACTCCGTCCCTGTTCCTCTTGGTTCCTTATTCGCAGGGAATCAGAAAATGCTTTCTGGCTTTTGCCAGGCATTTGGCCACAGGGACTTCTTTAAAATTACCTAGCCAGTCACTGTGAGCACTTTGGATAGAGTTCTGGAGCTTTGCTCTTTTAAAAAGTAATTTTTATTGATAGCTTTGGTTTTTACATCACTTAAATTTTCACTGGAATTCCTTCTCCTTCCCCCAAGAAACTTCTCATATAACAAAGACTTTTTTTAAGAAAAAGGAAAAAGAAAAAGAGGAAGAAAAGACAAACAGCAAAACCAATTAATACATTGAAAAAATTGCAAAGTCTATGCCATGTTCTTTTTGTGGAGCTTCTGCTTCTACAAAGTAGTCTGGGGAAGATGTCTTCTTCTATCTTTTTTGGGGGTCATGTGCTTGGTAATTTCATAACATTCACTTTCAGTTGTTTTGTGGTTGTTCTTTCCATTTATGTACAATGTTGTAGTCATTATGTATATTGTCATCTTGACTGTTTACTTCGAATTACACCAGTTCTCGTATGTCTTTCCATGTTTCTCTATATTCATTGTTTCTTATGGCACAGTAATAGAACGTTCGTTCAGGAACTGTCGCTTATTTAGCCATTCCCCAACTGATGGGCATCTACTTTGTTCTAGTCCTTTACTGTCACAGAAAGTGCTGTTATAAATATTTTGGTGTATACGGGTCCAAGTATTTACTCTTAACCAATAGAAGGATAGATTGAGAAGTTTGGGGCTGATCATTATTGCTTTTTACAGTTTCAGGAAATGGTATGTAGAATGGGTATTGTCATGGCTCCTGTCTCAGGAACTGACAGTTTAGTATGTCCAGGATGCTAAATTCTTGACCAGGAGCTAGTAGGGATCTTAGAGGCCATCTACTCTAACCTCTCAATTTTACAAATGAAGTTATTGAAGCCCAGGAAGATTCAGTGACTTGAGTCTTAGAACTTCAAGTTTGGTAGCCTCCTTCTAGCAACAACCACTCTGGCCTTTGAGACTTCCTGCCTCCTAATTGGTTTTGAGGAACAGCCTCTTGGGAATGATCCCAGGACACATGTAGTAGCCTTGCCCAGGCTTATCCTGATAAGGAACTTGAGAAACTGGAGATATTGAAAACCCATCTCCAAATGTCTACATGATATCTCCTCTTGAATGTTATACTGTTACCTCAAACTCATGGGACTTTTGGGACAACGTGTCTCAAAAATTGAGTTCATAATCTAACTTAAATCAGCACTCCCTTATAACATTCATTTTACATTAGGGCCCCAACCAGTCTCCTAGTCACCTGGCCTCTGAATCTTGGAGTCATCTTTTGACTCTTTTCTCTCATTTGTCCCCTACCTTCAGTCAATTACTAAGATGTATGGAGCATTCCTTCAAAATAGCTCCCAGACTGATCACTTTCGGTCCATCCCTACTTTTTCCACTTTAGTTAGATTCTCATCACTTTATCACTATTATTGCAGCGGCCTCCTTGCTAATTTCTCAGTGTCCACGTGTCCCACTTTTAATCTTCTAATCCATCATACATACCATTGCAAGACTGATGAGGTTTGTTTTTTTTTTTAATGCATAAAACCTTGAGTTGTTCCTCACCACCTATGAGATAAAGTCCAGATTTAGTCTGATTGTCAAAAATGTGGCCAAATATAGCATCTATTATTCCTTAAAATGATCCCTCCACTCTGGCTGGTCTTTTCTCCATTCACCAACAATGTTTTTTTACATTTCTTTTGTAGCACATTATGGTTGATAAATAAATCATGAATGAATGAGCTAACCTTTTATCTCTATCTTCAGACTACACCTTTCCACTCTCACCACAGAAAGTAGCACCAGGAGAAGACAAGAGCCAGGACCAAGAATCTCCAAGCCTCTCCTCTCCCCTGCCCACGATGAATCTGGCTGAGCCACCCTGGCATAATCCTCCTGAGGATTTGGATGAAGAGGAAGAGGAGGAGGAGGAGGAGGAGGAGGAGGAGGAGGAGGAGGAAGAGGAGGAGGAAGAAGAGGAGGAGGAAGAAAGGGAACCAAAAAAGGAACAGGAGGAGGGATTGCTTCCAGTGAATGGGTCCCAGGAGACACCCCAATCTCAGCTCCCTGGCCCCTTTTCTACCAGCACTACCCCACCTGGCTCAGCAGCAGGGGCTCCCAGAAACAGACATGAAGATCCTGCGGACCAGGGTGTGGAAGTGGGGAGCAGCGTGGAGCCAAGCTTATCCCCACTTCCCATCATCCCAGCTACAGTGGCCTTGGGCAGCCAAGACTTTACCAAGCAGGAGGCAGAGGGGACTGTGGGAGTGTTAGAACAAGATATGGGGCATGCTACAGAGTTAGAAGTCCGTGGGGGAAGAGATGAGGAGGCTACAGTGGTAACAAAAGGACCAGTGGTCAAGCAAGGGGATGAGGCCCCTTCACTGTCACCTACTCAAAGAAATGTACCATTTGGGGGTCCTTCCCAGACCAGGATCTCTGCCTCTCCCACCCTGGACCTCAATGGAATAGAACTCACTTCCTCTGCTGCTGCCACAGAGCAACAAGACCTTCCTCTTCAAGCTGAGGATGGGAAGGCTCCTGGGGTACCCACCAGAACATCCTGGGACCCAGCTCAGGTAACATGAAGGGACTTACTGACTGGGAAATAGTGAGATTCTGATACCATGTGCTAACATTCCATAAAGGAACTCTCAATAACCATGCATAATATGCACAAAATATAATATAACTATAACACAAAAAATAATGTTCATAAAGACTGGCCACTCCACTGGGTCTCTTACAGGGGAGCTAAAGCTTTTGATTTTGTAGGAGTAAATCTTTTAAATCAGTTAAGTGACAGCCCAGGGGTCGGGGTGGGTCAGGAAGAGAGTGGAATTTCAACTCTGAGAGACCCTCTAGGGAGATCCTCATGGCTTGCTGATGATTTGGTGGGGGGGTGGGGGGGGGTGGGAGGGGAAGGCAGGCTTCTACTCCATTAGCAATGGCATCCTACATGACGCATACCACTTGCATCCAGGCTAGTTGTCACTCTACTCCCTACCTCCTCACTTCTCTCCCTTTCAATGTCCAGGTTATCTGCAAAGACTGGAGCAACCTGGCGGGAAAGAACTACATCATCCTGAATATGACAGAGAACATAGACTGTGTGAGTGGTGGGTCTTGGGTAGGGACTTAGGAGAGAAGGTTTACCTCAAGAGGATTTGGGGGAGCAGAACAGAGGTTCATAGCAGGTGGGAGATTTGGCTGGGGATCAAGAGAAGGCAGCAAGAGGCAGGTTATGGATATTCACCAATATCATGGATAAAAAGTTCTCATACATTATTTTGTAAAATGTTATTCATTCATTATGCTTAATAGAACTAACAAAGGTTTACATCATCCATTTATTCATTTGCATACGAAATTTAGTTGTTATTTTTAATGATCTTTTTATGGCATTTGAAAATACAAAGTAATTTGTAATGGCATTTGTTTTCCTTCCTTCTCCTCACTTTAAGGGGCACACTTGGAGCTCTAAACAGCCACAGGCACCCTCAGAGCCAAGGGTTGGTTACTCCTGTTCTAAGTGGTTGCCTTTGGGAGAGTGGGAGTGGCCATGAAGATGGAGCCCACATTGGGTTGATGTTGGGCAAATCAGTGCCCAAATACTGGACGGTCAGAGGGGGTGAGCACTCTGTGGGCCAGGCATAAAGAAGATAATGCCACTGGGGGATGGGGCTCCAGAAAATATGCTTCTGAGGACTTTCCATTTTGGTGGGGACTTTGGGGAGAGGAGAGTGGCAGTGCTTTTACAACTCCACCCTTTGCTTGCCTAATCCCTGATCCCAAATCTGCCAACCAACCTTGACTTGGGAGTCTGTGCCTTGCCTCTAAGTCCTAGGAGGTTTCCATGAAGCGAATTCACTCTAGGAGGGTGTCAGTTCTTCCCACATGGTCTGCAGAGGGAACACTCCAAGCAGTCTGGACCTGAGTGGAGAAGAGGGCCCAAGCTAGATGGTGAAATATGGTTCCTGATCTCTCCCCAGCTCTCATTCCATCATCTAGTTGGCTCTGGGACTGCTAGGTGGCATTGTTCTTTCTCCTAATGTCATCTTTCTAGGGGACTGGAGTGACAAAAAATAGGTAGTAGGAGCTATCTGGGGTGGATGTTGTCTGACTGTTTCTGAGGGCCTTCAAGTCTGCCAAGCAAGGGTCCCTCTCCCTTCTTAAGTTCAAAATCAAGCCCTCTCTTCCCATTAGGCCAGGAAGAGCCTTGAACTTTTACCTTGGTAACCGGGGGGATGGTCAGGCCTGTGAATCATCTTGGTGGCCTTTGAGTTGGCATGACAACAGTAGCAGCAATATGGGCCAGAGAGGAGAAAGGAGGGGATGGGAAATG
Organism: Vombatus ursinus; assembly: GCF_900497805.2. Taxonomy (NCBI): domain Eukaryota; kingdom Metazoa; phylum Chordata; class Mammalia; order Diprotodontia; family Vombatidae; genus Vombatus; species Vombatus ursinus. The sequence continues at coordinate 42,299,389 of NW_020954551.1, forward strand.
GCAGAGAAACCCCAAGGGATGGATCTGAATTCAATGTCATGCATGTCTTCAGGCTCCCCCAACCCAGTCACATGGCACAGGAGACAGATAGAGATGAGCACTGTCACCTCACCTGGCTGCTACCCTGGAGGAGAGGCTGGAGTGGGGCCATTAGGGAGACATACCGAGACTGTGTTAAGTGGAAGGGAAAGGCCTTCTGAGTAAAACAGAAGATCTGGAGCTGAGGGACCAGGGGAGTGACAGGACCAAATAAAAGCATCTGTAGAACTGGAGGATGGTAACTCCCTATGGGGGAATGTAGGTTACTTGTCTCTAAACAGGGCTGGACATCATTCATTCATTCGTTCATTCATTCATTCATTCATTCATCCATCTATCCAGCTATTCACTCAACTAGCATTTTACAAGCCCATACTGTGTCTAGAGCTCTACTGGATATTGTTAGTGGTACAATGATAAGTAAGACATTCCCTGCCATAAAGGAGTCCAGGATCATCATCATTATATGATTAAGGCCCAAGCAAGTAGTACAGACAACTTATTGCCATGAGTTTGAAGTACATCAAAGCCTGTTGCCAGGCTTCTCTGATGTTTGTGCTCATAGTGGTACCTCCCCTACAATACAAGGATGGGGCTAGGGAGGAGACTGTGCTATTGGCCTGGTCACCTCTTTAGAGCAAATGGAACAGGTTTGCATGGTGCAAAGCCATTGAGCAGAGTTTCTAAGGGGAAGGACTGGAGAGAGATAGGTCTTGGAAAAAACATCTCACTCATGGTGGCTTTGCTCAGCTTAGCTCTTAGGGAGATCTTATCTCTTTGGCAGGAGGTGTTCCGGCAACACAGAGGGCTTCGGCTCCTGGCCCTGGTAGAAGAGGTACTGCCCCGACAGGGGGATGGTCGTCCTGGGGACTGGCACATCTCCCTGAGCAAGCCCAGTGAGAATGAGCAACATTTGCTGATGACCCTAGTGGGAGAGCAGGGTAAGTGACCAGAGCAAGAGGTGGGAGGGCTTAGAAGAAGAAACACTCACATGTAGTGGGTGGGACAGAAGAGAATCAGTGTGAAGGAGGGCACAGAGTAGAGGCTTAGGATGACAGGGAACAGGAGGAAGAAAAACCTATGGCAGGCAGAAGAGAAAAGGGCTAGGCCTTTGCTCTTCTTTTCTTTTGTTAGACACAGAACACAGCAGGAGGCCTAATTCATTCAGAGGGCTAGCATCTTATTATGGTGCTTTGTAAAAGTAACAACAATTTGGCCAATTCAGCATTTCCAGGGTCCTTGAGAGTTTTCACACAGAATGAATTACAAAATAAAAAATGTAAAACCTTGGGTTTTTACATTTTCTCTTATTTTAGGGCTTTTGGGGAAGGTAGAAGAGAAGTCACTGATTAGATTTGTCAATCACATATTCAGGGTTCAGTGCGGGAGTTCTGGGATCTTGAGGCTATAGGGAAAATTTATAAGAACAGCTTTAGGGCACTGGAGAAGAAGAGGAGAGGATACATTATTAGGTTCATTCAGATCTATAAAGGCAGCCTGCCATAATGAACAGAAAGCTGGTCTCAAAACTAGAAAGACCAGGATTCAAGTGATATTTCTGACAGATCCTCATTGTGTGACCTTGGGTAAGTCACTTAACCTTAAGTACTGTAGGCACTCTCTAAGACTTTAAGTCAAAGAGAAGGTGCTGATCTGCAATTGTACAGAGGATACAAGAATTCCCTGTATCAATATAGTCATGGGTCCAATCCCCAATCCCTAATCCAGAGTCATAATCAGGCTGAGACAACCAAGGCTTTGTCTAGGTTACTGAAAAGTGCTGACATCACTTGTAGCTACAGCTCAGGTGAATTTCTGCCCTGGACTACTCCCAGCCTTGGCAGTAGTCTCCAGGTTCCCCACTTAGTCTGTAGAAATTAGGGAAATCTACAGGAGGAAAGAAAGGCATTTAAGTAGGAGAGAGGCATGTTTATAGGAGGAATGAAAGGAGGATGTGTGTAGAGTGAAAAAGGTGTGAGTGAGGAGTGTGGATGTATGAAAAAGAGTGGGAACTCAGTGGGGTTAGAGAGAAAGCCAAGGATAGAAATGGATGGGAGGCCCAGGAGCTGGGGCAATAGAGACAACCCTTTATCCTTCTCCTCAGGCGTGGTTCCAACTAAAGATGTCCTCTCAGTTTTGGGTGATATCCGGAGAAGCTTGGTGGAGGTAAGAGCCTTAGAGGATGGGTGGGCAAGGTGGCCTTCTTCAAATCACATAGCCATGTGGGCAAGGGCCTTACCAGGTAGACACATTAGGTATCTGCCTACACATTTGTGATTTGGGGGAATAAATGACTGTCAGCCCCAAAATATATCCTTACTGGTCTGCCACTGTCTGAAATTCCCACTATCAGCCCCTTCTTAAAGAACCTCCTGGAAGAGCCCAGTATTTTAGCTAGTTTAAGCCTCTCTGTTGCCTAGGAGGTATTTCCACATTCCTAGTAGACACATTAGTAGGAATTAGTATATCCTAAGTAATAATTTACTGCTCTATACATTGTTACCCAGTAGAGAACATAACCCTGAGGGGATGGGTGTAGTAGAAATCTGAGGGGGTAATAGCTACTTGGGGGAAGACCCTTGGTAGCCCACCTGAAGGCTAGGAAGGATTAGGGATTGTTAGAGAAATGGAGGAGAGTGAAGAGGACCTAAGAAAGGCTTTGTTGACATCACTGTTTGGCTAAGAATCAGCCTTGGCTCCTGGAAGGGTAGAGAAGGTGCTGTCTCCAAGTACAAAGCCAACATTTCATTCCCAGCTCAGGCCCTTCCTCTAATGAACTGCCTCTCAATGAGCCCCAAGCCAAACTTCTCTAAGGATTTTTCTACAAAGAATATAGCTGGAGATTTTCCAAACCCAGAAAATGGCAATGGAAGATTGAAATGAAAGAACTTCCTTTCTACCCCATTTTATTTTAGGTTATTTTGCTCCTTAGTATTTTAATCCTATTCTTTCTCAGTTGGATTGATTTTTAAGAAGACATGCCCTCAAGGAGCTTACAACCTACTGGGGAAAACAACAGGAGGTCAAATAAATTGGGTGTGAGGTAGAATATGATCAGGGCAACAGGAAGGTCTAGATAGGATGCTCTAGGAAATCTGAGGAGGGAGGAATGACCTTCAGTTATGAGGATCAGGGTGGGTTTCCTGGAGGACGTGGCACCTGAAGAGGGCCTTAGAGGGCTTCAACAGGCAGAGATAAGAGAGTGGTACTATGCCTATGGACTGGCTCATTTGAATTCAGAGAAAGGAGAGCTTAGGACCAGGTTCATGTCTAGACCCATGACTAAAGGGTGAGGACTGGTGGGCAGAGAAGGAGAGGGAGAACTGGGCTACTCTGGAGAGAGGGAGAGCTCCGGGTAGACAAAGTATTGGCCACCTAGGGTGGATACAATTCTCCTGAGAGCAGAAAAAAAAAGGGGCACATCTAAATATTACTTTTTGTAAATGCTCATGTTTTGTTACAAAATATTCCACTCTCCATGGTACCTACTATTTATTTTGTGATAAGTTAAGTTGTACATGTCATGGTGAGGCTCAAAACATCCATTGGATAACTACATATGATGGTATAACTTTTGATAGGAGGGAACCCAATTTTCTATCTTTGCCAAGGACATACAAATACCTTGTCTGTCTGCAAACTGACTAGGCAAGGACTGGCTTCACCAGCAGATTTATTAATTGATTGATTTTTAAAGAAAGAAGGGGTGGTAGCCCTGGAGCTCTGTGATATAGTCCAATAAGAGAGAATTGAAAAGGAAACTTCAGTTGGGACTGGATCTGAGCATAAGTTCCTTCTTGCTTGGGGGGGGGGGGCTGTTTATTAATAGAGCCTAGTTCTTAATGTTCACTTCCCCTTACTTGGTATGAATTTCCAGAGTCCCCATTATTCAGCTTTTGGATGCCTCTACGAATGAGACGCCATGGCCATCACCTTGTCACGTGAGGATTGATTGAAGGAATGGGAATACTTAGCCTGAAGACTTAGTGGGAGGTCTTGAGAACTGTCTTCAAGTATCCCAAGATTCTTAGAGAAGGCCTTAGACTGTTCTTTTTAGCCCCAGAACTAGGAACAATGGGTAGAAGTTGTAAAGGGACACTTAAAGTTGTATAAATGTTAGGAAAAATTTGCCATCAATTTGTGCTGTCCAAAAGGAAATGGGCTGCCCCAGGAGGCAGTGAGTTATCCTTCCCTGAGGTCTTTAAGCAAAGACTAAATGACGCCTTTTCTGAGTATTGTTCAGGGGATGGTCTGTGGGCACCCTCCGGATCTGCTACCCTGCTCTGCTATTTCCTGAGGATTCTTGCTTGAGGGCATCCTTGCTCCTCCCAGCCTCCCTCTGCTCTCTGACATACTTCTGCAGTGGACAGGAGTAGCTGGGAGGCTATTCTGGGGGTTCTCAAAGCCTCCCCATAGTGGCTAAGCAAGTGCCTCTGGTGCCTCAGGGGGGAATGCCCTCACATTTTTTTGTCCTCCTGTCTCTACTCTAGATTGGCATCCAGAATTACTCCACTACCACCAGCTGCCAGGCCCGGCCAAGTCAGGTCCGGAGTGACTATGGGAAGCTCTTTGTTGTGCTGGTTGTCATCGGCTCCATCTGCGTCATCATTATCGTGCTAGGGCTCATCTACAACTGTTGGCAGCGTCGCCTGCCCAAGCTCAAGAACATGGTAAGGGGCCAGAACCATCATGGGCAAAAGACCACAAAGACAAGTTGGGAATGGGACGGGCGAGCTAGTGGGGCAGGCGATGGCCAGAGAAGTGGGGAGTGGGCTGAAGGGCGAGCTGCTCAGTCATGGGCTGGGGCTAGGGAGGATGTGATCCCCTTCAATTCAGCGGATCTTTGTGGAACCTCTGCGGAATGCCCAGTGCTGGAGAGGAGCCAAAGATGAACAAGGTTCATGGTCTGCCCCCTCAAAGAGCTTACAGTGTAGTAGAAGAGGCTAGGCTGAGAAGCAGTACACAGCGGTATGTAATTGAGAGGCACACAGATGGTACAGACACTAAGTACTCTGGGGAGTCAAGAGAAGGAGATGTCACGGTGAAATCCTCTGGACCTCCATAGCAGGAGTCACGAGAACTTCATGGAGGAGAGGGGTTAAAGGACTGGTAGGATTTGAATTGGTAGAGAGGAGGGCATTTCAGGCAGGGGTGACATCATGAACTGGCTTTTTCTCATGGCTGGACATTCTCATCTCCTACCTCATGACAGTTCATGTGATTGATCTTTTATCTCTGACTTCTCTGAGGTAAGAGTGAGGAGGGGAGAAGAATGGGTACCCGAGTTCCTGTGTCCCTCCCATGATGGAGTGTAGTGAGCTGGAGATGAAGCTTACCAGGGAAAGAACTGCATCCTGAGAAGCTACTGAACACGGAGAGGGCTAGTTTGTTCAGAAAGGGAACAGGTTTCTGATCGATCCAGGCAGGAGAATAAGAAATGGGAAAGGGGGGGGGCAGTGTTCAGGTTATAACCAAGAGTAATTCCAAGGGACCTAGGAAGAGATCGAGCTTCCAAGAAGATTTCCAAAAGGGGCAGGAGGAAGGGTACATGGAGGCCACTCCTGTTGTGGTGCTAGGTCTGAAGAGTACTGTTGAGTCCAAAGACCTGGTTGTAGGTCAGGCAGTCCCAGGCAGTGCCACCTACCAGTGAGCCTATTCTAATCACCATATCCCTTGCCATGCCTACCTCACAGAGCTGTGGTGAGGATCCAATCAGAGAGTGTATGGGAAGTGTTTTGAAAAACTATAAAGCACTATCCAAATGGGAGGCTGGTATAAGTGAGGTGGTGGGAAGCTTAACTCCTAGTCATGGGCTGTAGGACAAGAAAGATGCAGGTCCTCAAAAAGAAGGGGCATCATTGTTCTCCTGGCTGGCCTGGGATGGCTCATTCTTCTTGCCTCCTCTTAGTTTTGGAGGCATCTGAGGAGAATTTTCCTTGATCCTCTTTCTAACAGCTTTGGTTTTTCTTATCTCATCCTCAGGCCCATGGAGAAGAACTTCGCTTTGTGGAGAATGGATGCCATGACAACCCCACATTGGATGTGGCCAGCGACAGCCAGTCAGAGATGCAGGAGAAGCAGCCAAGTCTGAATGGGGGCAGCACGGCCAATGGGCCTGGGGGCTGGACTGTGCTGATGGGCGGCAAGAGACACCCTGAGGACTCTGATGGATTTGAGGAGGACACACACCTGTGAATTGGGTGGGGGGACCAGTCCCCTCCCTCCCCTCCACCACAACCAGGCATACTCCTTTCTTTCCACCCCAGGACTTTGGACCAGCACTCTGGACCAAACCAGAGTGATATTGTTGATGGGGTGTGAGTGGAACATGTTCAGGTCAGGTTAGGTATGTCGGAGAGATAAGTACCCAATTCTGTCCTGCTTTAGAGACAAATCTGTATTATTCTGCTCGAAGCCCACCACTAGGTCATGTCTCTTTCTCTTCCTCTAAATCACCTTTCACCCTTCCGTCCCAGCCTGGCATCTGCCTCTCTGCTGGCCCTGAGCATCCCAAGCAGAGAGCTGATGACTTGATCTCCGCCCATCTCCAAGAGCTTGGGTCTGAACCTACAATGTCAGGCTTGAGCACCTGAGACAAAGAGAAAAGAAAGTCCAGGTCAACCTTCATTTTCTGTTCCACCAGAAAGCACCACCAGGAAACCCGAATATACTATACCCCTTCCCCCACCTCCTTCCTGCACCTCCGTTTCCCACATCTTGCTTTGGCTAACCCCAAAGCACAGAAGGGGTGGGCCCAAAGCCTGGTAGGGATTAGGACAATGCAGCCCACTCTCTGCTTCTCACAGCCCTCATTTCCCCTTTGCTGGTGTGGACCGGATGGGAAAGCTAGCAAATGAGGTTGCCCCTTCTCCTTTGGGAGCACCCCCTCCCCAGGTATCCCAGATGCCACTGCTACTTCCCTTGGTCTATGCAACCAAGGTTTATGAACCAGCCCACAAATCTTGCCTGGCCGTTTTCCCAAACATGGGTTAGAGAAAAAATGCTTCACTTCTGGACACCCTCGATCTGTTGTGCTGTTGCCAAGCTGACTTCTCATGTGCTCTTGATCAACCGCAATTTGCTGATGGGTGGTTTCTCCAAAATCACTGCATACTGCCCCAGTAGCAGCTGTGATTCATTCTAAGCTCTTCAGGGCAGGCAGAGAATGCTGTTCCCCTGGGGATCCAGGCAGGGTGCCTGAAGGTGGAAGCTGCTGTTATTTATTTTGGGGGGTGGGGGGGAGGGGGAAGGAAAGGGCAGATGATATCCTTTCCCTATTCCCAGTCAGCTCTCCTGCGGGCACCGTGGAACTGATTAAACTGACCCTGGATTAAGGATGCTGAGCAGAAACGTGCCTCCTGTCCCTTTTCTCCTCGGCAGCTAGGTCACTGGGCATTCCTGTGCCCAAGGAAGTGGCTAAACATGATGGCAAGAGCTGGCCTTGGCCAGAGACAGGGATAGCGAGACCATTGCGCCCAGAGCTGCGGTTTGGCAGAAGAGTCTCATCCAGGAGATTGTGTGCATGTGTGGGGCGGGGCCTCGTGAGGAGGCGGAGCGGTCAGAGAGCCAGAAGCCAATCAGAAGATGTGCACAGCTGCCAACATCTAAGGCTCCGCCCACGAGAGCCAGAATTCATCGTAACGCCCTGGGCTGCACATCCCCTGAGCTGATCCTAGTTTGGGGTTGGGGGACAGTGGGCTCGGGATATATTTTCTTTATTCGTTAGAGGGGACCTATCTGTGAGGCAGGGGCAGGGGAAAGAGGGTGGGGTGGGCGCCTCGGAGGGCGTTCCTGAATGCTTCCTAAGAGATCACCTAGGTACATCGCCCGCCCAGGTCTGCACATGCTCAGTTGGGCCTAGCTCCGGCCCGGTGGGTGATCAGGCAGCTGCGCATGTTCAATTGGAAGACTCTCCCGGAGTTTGAGCGAACGCAAATCCCTTTGAGGGGTGGGGGTGGGGGTCTTTCTTTCCACTTTCCCCCCGAAACTACCCCTCCCCGCCCCCAGCCCGCCATAACTGTATGCAGCCCAGCCGCCCACCTGGTGATGGAAACAGGCAGAAGCAAGGTTAGAGGTCATTATTTGTGGCCTCAACCCTAGATCGAGTTGTGGAGAAGGTCTGGCTTCGGAGAGAGTGCTTGATGTAGTCAGGAGACCAGTGTTCAAATTCTTCCACTCACGAGCTGTGTGACTCGGGCAGTTATGTGACCCCTGAGGTCATACTTTTCAACTCCAGCAGAGTCATAGAATGGCCAAGCTGAGAGAGGATCTTCCGGAGAATTTAACTCCTTCATTTTACAGCGAAAGAAACTGAGGCATAGAGAAGTGATTTGCCCAAGATAACACAATGGATCAGTAGAGAAAGGACTCTACTTCCAACTCAAAGCTCGTTTCCAACTCAACAGATCTCATAAAGTATCTACTATGTGTTAGGCACTGTGGCTACCTAGACAACAATTGAAGTAATTCCCTTAACTCAAAGAGCTTACGCTGTACTGCGTCACATGTGTATGTCTTCCATTGTCCCCAAACTACCTCCTTCTAGCTCTTGGGAAGGGCCATAGATCATACTAATGTCTCTAATTCAGGAGACCATGTTCTGTTTGGCATGAAATGAGGCCATGTTTTGGGTTTTTTTTGGACAAAGTTACTAAACTAGTAGATCAAGGATATGTTGTTTCTGCAGGAGTTTATCTGGATTTTAGCAAAGTCTCTCATACTATTATTGTAGGAAAGATGAAGAAATGTGAACTAGACAGTAATACAATACAGATGAATTAGGAACTAGTTGACTAGAGACACTTGACCATTGGTCTCCAGGGGAGGGCTTTTTTGATCTGTCCTTAGTCCTGTGCTTTTTAACATTTTTGTCAGCGGCTCAGACAGAGCACAGGCAGGCGTGCTCTTTGACTTTACAGGTGACACAATGCTAGGAGGGACACATTTAGCTGACTGGTAGGATCCTTGGCTGGGTCAGTGGAAGATCTCATCATTGTCCAGAGAAGAGGGATAGAGGCTGTTGCTCCCAGAGCTGTGATTTGGCAGAAGGGCCCCCTCCAGGAGATTGTGGGTATGTGGGAGCAGAATAGAAGAAGAATACATTTCCCCACTTTGCATAGATGTCACATTCCTGGACTATCGAGGAGGAAGAGAGGAGGTGTAGTCATAGAGACAGGATCCAAAGAGATCTTGAGAGATTAGAACATTGGATTGAATCTAATAAGAATTCAATAGGGATGAATGTATATACTTGGGTTAAACAAAATCAACGTCGAAAGTATAAGATGGGGATGGGCAGAGAGTGGGGAGGAGGCATGATTAGACACCTATTTGTAGGAAGAAAAGTTTTGGGATTCTTGATGGGCCTGCAAGCTCAATATGAGTCAGCAGTGTGATATAGAAGCGAAAAACAAAACGAAACAAAACCAAACCAAAAAAACACAAACCAACCAAAACCAAACCAAACCAAAACAAACAAAAAAACCTAATGTGAGCTTGGGCTAAAACAAGACATGTTTTCCAGGAATATGAAGATGATAATCCCTCTGCCCTCTGCTGTGGTCAGATAACAGCTGGAACATTGTGTTCAGCCCCAAGTGCCAGTTTTTAACAAGGGTATTGCTGTACACTCTTTGAGGACAGGAACTGTGGACTGTCTTTCGCCCTTTTTTGTATCCCCAGTGCTTCTTACAGTGCCCAGCACACAGTAGGTGCTTTATTAATTGATAAAGTAGAGAGTGCCCAAAGGAGAGCAAGCTCATCTGAAGGAACTGTGATTGTGTAGGCTGGAGAAATCTCGAGGGGAATAGGATAGTTATCTTGAGGTATTTGAAGGACTAGCCTGTGGGAATTGGCCCCACAGGGTAGAACTAATTATAATGGGGCAGAAGTGGCAAAGAGGCAAATTTAGGCAATGCCAGAAAGAACTTCCTAACAACAAGAGCCATCCCAAAGTGGATCAGGCTGGCTTGGGAGGTTGGGGGAGCTCTAAGGAGAAGCTGGATGACAATGGGCATTCCTTTTGGGTCCAGCTTGCACCAGATGGCTGTTGAGGCCTCTTCCAACTTCAATTCTGATTTCTTGTTCCTGTTTCCTTTCAGCCTCTCTCAGCTAGAGAGTTCTCTAAGGCCTCAGCATTTGCATCTGTCCTCACCTGACCCCCAAACCACCAAATCAGGCCTTCCCTGGAGAAATCCAACCTCAGAGAGCTTCTTTTGTGGTGCCCTGGACAGACCCTGAAACTTCTCTGAGGTCACCAAAGATTACTTAGTGCAGACATGTTCACAGGGTGGACAGGGGTGTCTAAGGTGGGTTTGATATGTCAGTAGCCTTCTCTGGATCCCCACCAGTTATTTTGTTGCAGTCTCCCTTATTCTACCTTCCTCAAAGCTGCCCAACAAGGTATAACTTGAGGACCCTGGACATAGGGTATTGTCTTCCAAAGACCTTGTGTCATGGTAGAAAGGATGTGGACTGGCAAGTTAGGAGCTGTGGGTGTAAATTGGCTCCACCACCAACTAACAGTGCTATTTTAGACACATCATTTCACCTCTCTTGCTAAATATGGGGGTCTGGGCTAGACAGTCTCTAAGGATCTAACATTCTATGAATGAGCTTAATTAACTTGCCTATCGTGGCCCTGAAATTCTATCATTTAGAAATTGATTCCTTTGAGTCCTGCCAGCTTTGGGCTCTTTCAGTACCCTTGGGAGGGAGAATACCCTGGAAGGAATTAGTTGAAAGCCAGCTGAGCCTAAGGGCTTGTAGTAACTGGTTTGGAGATGGAAAGGGGAAGAAGGCCCCTTACCCCAAATGTCAATCCCATATCCATGCCAGATCCTTAGGTGGCCAAACATGGTCAGAGCCCACCATCGGAGAACCCCATAACCTCTCGCCCCAAACTGTCGGTCTGACAGGTTCTCAGCAATAAGAAGAGATAGGGTGGGCTCTCGAGTTAGCATTGAATTGTAGAATTTACTCATTCATCAAGTGCCTACCAAGAGCAAGGGCTCTACTAGGAGCTGGATGAGATACAAGACAGCAACAACAAACATTTATTAAGCACACCTGGTCCGCTGTGGAAAGATACAAGCTAACCACAACAATTTCTAAGGGCGTGCAAAGTGAAGCTCCGCGTCACAGAGCTGAGGGGCTCCAGAGGTCATCTAGTCCCTCATTTTTGAGATCAGTGATTTGGCGAATCCCACAGGGATCAGGGAATCGTGGATTTGGGGCTGGAAGGGACCACAGAGTTTCTCTAGTCCATCGCTTTTATTATTACAGACGAAAAAACTGAGGCCCGAGGTTGAGTAACTAGGCGGAGGTCCACGTTGCAGAGCACAAATTCGAACCCACGTCCTCTGGCTCCACGTCCGTGCTTCCGTCAGTCAGTCAGGTGCTCTGGCCCCTGCCCTTTCGGAAGGCGCTTATAATCTCGTGGGGACGGGGGTCTTCCCTCCTGGCCCGCGCCGCGCAGCCTAGAACGCCGCCGCAGCTGCCGCTCTAGAACCCGGTCGGGCTCCCCGCACCTAGAACCCGGCGTGAGGGCACAGGGTCGTTGGTCCTCGGGCTCCAGCCGCCGCAGCGGCCGCCCCGCCCCAGGGGCGGAGCCGGGCCTTCGGGCCTGCAGTGTTTACATCCGCCCCGGGACTGGGACGAGGAAGGGCCGTGAAAGGGAAGGGCCGACGCCGCCGCCTTCGCCACCGCCAGAGTCTTCCCGAACCCCCGCCGAGCCCGAACCCACCGGGTCATGAGCGCTCCGGGCCATGGACACCAGCGATCTCTTCATCAGCTGCAAGAAAGGAGACGTTTGCCGAGTCCGGTGAGGGAGGCAGGGAGCCTGGGGGGAGTGGAGGAGGGGAACGTGAAGGCGGGGCAGGTGTGCAAAGACTGGGGGGGTGGGAGAAGGTGGGGGATAGGGGATGGGGTAGTGCAAGAGGAGATGAGGGATGAGAGGAAGTGTGCAAAGATTGGGAGACTGGAAAATGGGGAAAAGTGGATAGAGGAATGAGTGGAGGTCGGGATGGGAGATGTGTGGGAATGAGGGGAGGTGGGGGATGGGATCAAGTGTGTGATGGAAACTGGTGTGTCGAGAGCGGGGATGGTGGAGGTGCAGGGGGGATGGTGGAGGTGCGGGGTGGATGTGGAAATTCAGAGAATGAAGGAGATGGGGAGAGGCAAGCAGAGATCTGGGGAGCCAGGGGTTGGGAAGAAGTGTGTAGAGGAGGGAGAGTATGTAGAGGGAACGTGGGAGATGTGAAGGTGCAGAGATGTGGGGAGTGGGAGGATGCAGTGGAGAATTTGGGGGACTGCATGCAAAGTTCAAGGGGCTTCGGGAAGAAGAGTGACATTGTAGTGCCGGGTGGGTGCTGAGGGAGAGCTGGGGAATAAAGGTAGGGGCCTTAGAGTCCCTTTTGGCTGTGGCCTGGAGTTCTGGGGTGCAGAGCCAAGGCTGGAGAATGGGGGTGAGGGGCACACTAGTACCCCCTGAGGGCCCTCACCACAGCTTAGAGTTTGGCTCTTCATGGGGACAAAGAGGGGCACAGTTTATATTATTCCACAGTGTTTGTGAACCCTGAGAGTAAAGATGCGGAGGGGAAGGTATGGGGGCAGGCAAAGGGCAGGGGATGAGCTCTGGCCAAATTCCTGCCAGGAGCCCTTCATTCTCCACACCTGCACCTGCTCTTACGGGGGAGCTGTGTTTTCCTCATAGGGAATTCAGGGTCCGTATATCTTCTTTGCAATTAAGAGAGGTGACCACCTGAGTGTATAATCCAAGGACTAGGCCTGTTATGTAGGTGAAATTGTCCACCAGGACCATCCCGTTTCCTTCCTCCCTCTGCTGGCCTCTCTGGGCACTGCATGAAGCTGGCCCAATGACGGCCAGGAGTCTAGGTTCTGCCTGGGACTTTTCCCTTAATGCTCTGTCCACTCCAAGCATACCCACCTGCATGAGCCAGGTAGAATTAAGTCAGAACCTCTATAGGCTGGGGCTGGGCCAGACCTCTAAGGAGGTTCTTCTAAGAGGGACCCAGTTTCTGGGGAAAGGGGGGACTAGAGGGGTTATATGTCTGGTGGGAGAGCTCGGGGACCTGGGATGAGCCTTTTAGACACAGGGCAGGATAGCCACTTGGGGAGATAGAGGGTGGTGTTTAGAACCTGAGGTATGATAGGCTCCACAAGAGACCTTTCACCCTAGTTCATCACCTAGCAGCCTGAGGTCTTACCCATTGGGGCCATCCTTATGCATGAAAACCCCACTTCTTTGGTAGCACTAAGCCAGTTAAAGGAAACTTCCCTGAGTCACTGCTTAGGAACTAGGATCGTGGACTATCCAAAACTGGGAACCTGGGGTTTAGGGGGGTGCCTCATGTACCCCAGGGAGAGATTTTGCTGATGTGCAAATGATGTCACCTCTTGCTTCCCTAAGAGAAAGTGGTCATTGGTGCAGACTACATTTCCTTGTCTCCTCTCTACCTCAGCATATTTGTCTTTCTTGCCTTAGGAGGAGGGAGGAATATGTCCACCCTTCAATCAGTCTGCGTGCTTGCCCCTGTCTCCCTCCACCTCCTCTGAGTCTACTCCATCAGCTATCTCTTTCTTTCTAGCAAATCCAATCACTCTCTGTCCATGGACTTCTTCTTCAAACTGTCACAAGTCTCTATAATGGAAAAAAACTCTTTACTTTCTCCTGCTCTCCTTTCTGTCTATTATCCCTTTTTTTAGTGACCGCATGTCATAGCATCACCTCCCTGATGTCATGATCTTCTTCGAAACTGAAGGACAAAGTACAACCAGATTTCTTAAGGAATTGTGGACATACCTTGCTTCCATCCACTTTTTTTTTAACCTCTTACAAGACCCACCCAATCACTGTACTTACAGTTTCCGAGGGCACCATTGACCCACCCAGTCACTGGCCTTACAGTTTCCCAGGGCACCATTGACCCACCCAGTCACTGGCCTTACAGTTTCCCAGGGCACCATTGACCCACCCAGTTACTGGCCTTACAGTTTCCCAGGGCACCATTGACCCACCCGGTCACTGGCCTTACAGTTTCCCAGGGCACCGTTGACCCACCCGGTCACTGGCCTTACAGTTTCCCAGGGCACCGTTGACCCACCCGGTCACTGGCCTTACAGTTTCCCAGGGCACCGTTGACCCACCCGGTCACTGGTCTTACAGTTTCCCAGGGCACCGTTGACCCACCCAATCACTGGACTCATTGTCCTTTTCTCAGGCCTCATCATCTCATCCCTTTCAACTTCATTTGGTGCATTTTTCTTGAGATAGTTGCTCCTCTGCCTTCCGTGCATTCTGGTTCTCCTGTTACCGTTTGTTGTTTGATCCCTTTTCCTGGCTTCCCTTCTTCCTTTCCATCCCTAAGCTTGTGGCTTCCTTTGTCTGCGTCTGTCTCTCGATCCCCTGACCTGATGCTTCTATTTCCTCTGGCTCCAACCCTCACCTGTATCTAGATAACGGGGTAGTAACTGATAAATATATTGAGGCAGTGGAGAGAGAATGGGACAGCATTGTGGGGGAGAAAGATTTCACACTCAGAACAGAGGAGGCCCCAGTTCAAACTAGGCCGGATACTTTGAGACATTTAACCTTTCTGAGTCTCAGCTTCCTCATCTGTAAAGAATGGGAATAGTAGCAGTTGTAATACCTAGCAGCCTGCTTCATCCTCTGCCTGAAAGCAGTGGTGGGGCCACTAAAGCGTCCGTAAGGATCTCTTCAGGCCACGTAGTACATGAGCAAACTGCCTAGCAACATTATCTATGTTCTGTTGTAATTTTAATTATTTTGTTAAATATTTCCCAGTGATATGAGTCTGGTTAGGGCAGGAGTGGGCCCTGTGTTTGATGCCCCTGCCTCCAAGAGCTCTCTGAAATACCAGGTGCTATTCTTCTTTGTGGCAGACCTGTGACTTCAGTTTTGGAGGAAGTTTCCAGTGAGAGCCTTTCTCCCAGGGCAGATTGGCTTCTTCTCCCCGAAGCCTAAAGCCTTACTGGGGGCACTGACCTGTCCAGGGACCCTGGGCAGGACCTATAGCCAGGCCTTCCTGAGCCCCTGGGCAGGCTTTCTAACCATCCTGAGACACTGTCTTTGCAGCTCATATTATAACCCTATCTCCAGCACCATTTTTTCTCCTGTACTTCAGGCCTCTTTCCAATTAGCTTCTGGTAATTTCCTACTCAGCATTCTGCCAGGATTGTAAGTTCAGCATTTCCCAAACCAGGCTTATCTTATCCTCTGAAATCAGCTCTTCCTTCTAATTTCTCTATTTCTGTTCTTTGGTTCACTCACTTCTTTCTTGTCCTCCACAGCTGATCAGTCACTGAGTCTCGTCGATTCTTTCTTCAGAATCTCTCATCTACCTCCATCTTTTCTGTTCCCAAGGCCATTATCTGTCCTGTGAGAAGAGGCCTCATCTCTAGTCATTCTCCACTGGGCCCCCCAGTCTCATGGATGAGTTGAGTTTCCTATCTCCTTTGAGGGTTGGATGACTTTCACTGAGGAGGCATTACTCAATTATTTTGTATTCTTCTTTCCACTCAGGTACCTTCTGGAGCAGAGAGATGTGGAGATCAATGTCCGGGACAAATGGGACAGTACCCCTCTGTGAGTATCTCTACCTCCCTTGGGGGGAAAGAGTCCCCCAATCTCAAATTAGTCAGTCATTAAGCATTTATTAGGGGCTCAGTACTATGGATATAAGTACAAAGAATGAGACAAGCCCTACTCCAAAGAGCTTACATGCTCATGGGGCATATATATATAGAGCATAAATATATAGTGAATAAATATAAATATATACCAAGTAGTGTAATACAAAGTACTATGGGATGGAGGGCACTAGTGGGTGACGGGGTGGCGGGAGGTACTTGAACAGTGTCTTAAAGGAAGAGGAAAGATGGTATGACGTGGAGGAGAGTTAGGAATGTGTTGTGGGCTTGGTGAGATGGCCAGTGCAAAGGTGTGGAGGTGGGAGATGGCATTTTGTGTGTGAGGAACAGAGAGAAGGCCAATTTGGCTGGATTGCAGAGCATGCAGGAGAGAGGGGTTAATGGCCGTTGGGCGGGAAAGCTAGGTTGGGGCCAGGTTGTGTAGGGCTTTCAAGGCTAAACAGTAGTTTCTATTTTGTGCTTAAGGCAATAGGAAACCATTAGAGTTCAAGGAGTAGGGGAGAAACCTACTTTGGGGAGGAAGGAAGGGGGGCCAAGCCAAAAGCTGGGACCTTGAGGACAGGGCTGCCTGTGGCCATGATAATTTGATTTCTGGAGCACTTCAAGGCTACTATGGCACCTTCTGTCACAGTGGTTACGTAGGTTTTTCAAATGTGACATTCTCTCCCTTCCCCATGCCCTTATTTTAGAGATGGGGAGACTGTCACCCAGCTAGTGAGTGTTGGAGCTGAGATTTGAAAGCCTGGACTCCTTGAGAGCTCTGGTCTTGCCAATATTTTATTGTCCTGTGGTGAAGAGAAGGGGGTTCCTGTACTATAACTTGCTGATATTTTTTTCCCTCACAGATATTATGCCTGCTTGTGTGGACATGAGGAGCTTGTACGGTATCTCCTGGCCAATGGTAAGCACAGGAGGGGAAGAGTATTTGCACATTCATTTGTATTTGTGTGTGTGTGTGTGTGTGTGTGTGGGCATACGTGCA
Source organism: Vombatus ursinus (assembly GCF_900497805.2). NCBI lineage: Eukaryota > Metazoa > Chordata > Mammalia > Diprotodontia > Vombatidae > Vombatus > Vombatus ursinus. Next base: position 42,316,100 of record NW_020954551.1, read on the forward strand.
TGTGTGCGCAAGTGCACCCCTTAGGAGAGGGACACTTTGAGGTAGGCTGAGCCCAGAGATTAGCAGCGGCCCCAATGGACACCTTTCTCTATGGTCCTTCTACCAGCCTGAGGCCTTACCCAGGGGAACTGTCCTTATGGATGAGAGTACTAGGTCTTTGTTTTTGCATTAACCCTGACAGCACCACCTCCTCATCTTGTAAACTGTTTGGGGCCTTTCGGAGCACGTGGTGTTTATATGCTGACCCTGTTGGGATCCCCACTGATGGGTTTAGAGAGGAAGGGTCCCATTGGAGAACAAGGTGGTGGGGCTGGGATGAAGGTCTTGGTGTTGGGGCCTCTAGGGTGGGACCAGTCAGCTGAGGGTTGGGCTCAACATCAGGCAGACAGCAGGGAGAGCAGGTCCTGCTCATTTTCCATCATCCCTCAGGAGCCAGGTGTGAGGCCAACACTTTTGATGGGGAGCGCTGCCTGTATGGGGCACTGAGCGACAGCATCCGTCGGGAGCTGAGGGATTACAAGCAGATCACCTCCACCCGAATGCAGAGGGATTATTATGATGACTTCCTGCAGCGGTGAGGGGCTCAGGGACGGCCTGAGGCTGCTGGGCTCCCTTCTTTCCCTGGGGCAGAGGAGGAGGAAATCCCGGGTCACCCACCCATTTGGGCATTTTAAGGGGCCTCCCTTTACGCCTCAAAGCCATCCTCAGATAGGCCTTTTCCCAGCGGTGAGGAGGCCAGAGAGTGGCAGACATCCTCATACCAATTTGTGTCATCTCAAGGCATAAAATTGGAAATTTGATACCATTTTTTCCCATATCAGAGACTAAGCCGTCCAGACTAAAAAAGAGCCTACTCACTCACAGGCCCAGGAGTGCTGGGGGGAGATAAGCCGCGTGTGGATGTAGCTTCCTCCAGCTACCGTCTTGTTTACAAACCTTGGGTCCTGGCTCTGAAAGAGGCATCTGCAGGGCCTGGGACCTGGCGAGAGGCCAGGGATGGGGGTGGGGATGAGATGATAGCCACTTCCCCATCATGGCCCATGGCCCCTTCCCCTCCGTGCCCCTGCCCACCCAGCCCCCTTCCCCCAGGCTCCTGGAGCAAGGCTACGAGAGCGACATTGTATTCATCGTCCATGGGAAATCCTTTTGTGCCCACCGATGCATCCTCAGTGCCCGAAGTAGCTACTTCGCCAACATGTTTGATACCAAGTGGAAGGGCAAAAGTGTGATTGCCCTCAAGCACCCGCTGGTATGACCCTGAAGGCTCACCCTCTGGGCCCCAAAAGGGTCTGTCCCTATTGTCCACCGCTCAGGAATAGGAAAAGTCACATTGCCTGTCCTGGGTGGGCATTTCCTTCATTTGGGATCCCCGGCCTGGGTTCTTCAACACCCTGAGCTAGGCATGGGCTCCTTTCCCTCCCCCACCCTTCCCACCCCCAAGGCCTACTAAGTGTCAGCCTGGTGTTGGGGGAGGGGACTCTGGAATTGTTTCACTGAGGAGATACTAAGTGTCCTTCCCGAGGGAGGAGGAGGGGAACTCTGCCTGGGATCCTGGGACGATCTGACCTTTTGTTTCTTTCCACAGATCAATCCCACGGCCTTTGGCTCCCTTCTGCAGTATCTCTACACAGGTGGCCCCTCTCCTAGGGGCTGGTGATTGGCAGAGCTGGGGTGGTTGGTGGTGGGGCAGACTTAACTCAGTTATCTCCTCTCACTCGGTTCGTTGCTGTCCATGTCCTGCCCGTCTAGGAGATGGGCGTCAGTCAGAACTCATTCCAGAGTACCCAGTAACGTTGGCATGCAATTGTGAGGGTTTGGGGATTTGGACACAAGTCCTTTATGGGAGAGGTGGCATGATAAGGCAGTCGTCTTTGGTCATCTGCCACTGAGAAGGGTGCCCCTCCTTCTTAACCTCGATTAGGGTTTTTGTGTTGAGTAGGGATTCCATGAATTGTGCTGGGCCAGGTCATGCTCTCTCATCCAGCCCTGTCCCACAGCACCCCTGAGCATGTTTGTGACCGTAGTCATGCTCCAAGTGTGTCACATCGCTCTCTGTGTCCTGGATGACTTAGTTTCCAACTTGGTAAATCAGAGACAAGTGCTGACCAAGCTTTTCTGGGCAACTCAGGAGTTAGTTTTTGAAATTTACTGATGGGGAAACAGAGGCAGGTTGCTGTACCACCTACATTTGTACAGCAAGTTAGAGGAAGAGGCCAGAGTCCTTGTCCTGAGCCCATCCCTTGCTTTCCCCCACGTATCCAGGGCAGTAACTGCAGCCTGCCCAGCTGGGAAAGCAAAGCTTCTCCCTGAACACCCCACCTTCAGGCTCTTCTCTCTGCAGGCCGCCTGGACATTGATGTGGAGCATGTGAGTGACTGTAAGAGGCTGGCCAAGCAGTGTCAGCTGCAGGAGCTCATCACCAGCCTGGAGACCAAGTGCAAGAAGGCCTATGAGTTTGGTGAGCCCTGTTCTCTTTGGCCACTGTGGGCAGCAGGCAGGACCGGGACGTCCCCAACTTGGGCCAGACTGGGCAGCGTTGCCTGGGGGTAAAAAGAGAAAGAAGCTCTGTTCTTCCCTTGGCAGTGGCCTCCAAGCCAGGGACATGTGTGAAGGTGCTGACCATTGAGCCGCCCCCTGCTGACTGCCGGCTCCGGGAAGACCTGGCGCTGCTGGCAGACTGTGCCTTGCCTCCGGAGCTCCGAGTATGCCCAGGACCCTGCCCCAAGCTCCGCCCATCTCCATGTCCACGGGGATGGTGGAGGGATGAGGGTGGGATGTTTAGGGAGTGCTGGCTCTGAAGTAGACCCTTGACTTCTTTCTTCGAAGGCTGGTGTTGGGACACAAGTGGGCAGGAGCTTTGAATTTGGCTACCACCCCAGTCCTGTCCTTGCTTTGTCCCCTAGGTGGGCTTCGGAGAGTTGCCTTTTGACAGCACCGACAATTTCAGCAGCTGTCCTGACGTGTGTTTCCGCGTGGCTGACTATAACTTCTTATGTCACAAGGTACCAAAGTGTTCATTAGCCCTCCTAGATCTCCCCCTATTCCAGTTTCCCAAACCTGTCCCAATCCTCCCAACTCCTTCACCAAACCCTACTCCGTCTCTTCCTCCCCCTCACCTTGTTATGTCTTGCAGGCTTGCCGATTCCCAGATCCCTCACACAGACTCCCTAGCATTAGTTCAGTGGTATGTGGGAGTCATTTTCTTGGAGATGGGGGGAGGCAAAGGCGTGGAGTTTTAGTGAAGGCCTTTGAGAAAAGACCTGGACCCTTATGGGACAAGGTCAGCCAACGTTGGCCAGAAAGGACAGAAAGTGCTGGCCTTGGAGTCAGGAGGTCCTGGTTTCAAATCCTGTCTCTGACAATTTAAGTGACCGTGAACAGGTCACTTAACCTGAGAGCATTGGACAGGGTACCTTCTGAAGCGCCTTCTAGCTTTCACTCTGAGGTCCTGTGATAATCTGATGGAGCTGGTGGAAGGTCCCCTCCAGGACGATCCCCTTGCTCCTGCCTTCCCTAGGCCTTCTTCTGTGGCCGTAGTGACTACTTTCGGGCCCTGCTGGATGACCACTTCAGTGAGAGTGAAGAGCTGGCAGCATCTCCTGGCCTCCCTGCGGTCACCCTGCATGGCATCTCCCCTGACATCTTTACCCGAGTGCTATACTATGTGTATAGTGATGACACTGAGGTCAGGCTCCCCTCTTGGGGTTCCCCATGCTCTTTAGCTATTCCCTTACTTCATTTCACATTTATTGAGTGTTCATGATATGTGTGTAGGGTGCTTTCTAGCTGAGTGCTAGGAAGGAGAGAAAAACAAATAACAGGCCTTGGCATTGTGGAAGTAGGTCATTGCCTAGTTGGGGAGGGAGTGGGGAAGACACATGGTAACTGAGTGTGGAATGGAGAGGACTGACCCTCTGTGAGGGATAGAGATTGTAGGAGAGAGTGGGAGATTCACACTAGACTGTGAGGAGGGACTGGACCAGGGGTGGGGAGCCTGCAGCCACAAGACCACATGTGGCCTTCTAGGTCCTCAAGTGCGGCCCTTTAACTGAGTCTTAAGTTTTACAGAACAAATCCTTTTATTGGGGGGATCTGTTCTATGAAGTTGGGTTTCAGTCAGAGGGCCAAACTTGAGGACCTAGAGGGCCACGTGTGGCCTCAAGGCTGCAGGTTCCCCACCCTAGCCACTGCAGAATGACAGAATCTCAGAGGCCATCCGAACCAAATCCATACTTGATCAATTCTCCCACAACATCCCCAGCAAGTGACCATCCAGCCTTTGCTTGAAGCCATCGGGATGGGGAGCTCAGTGATCCCAGAGGCAGCCCATGGCACTCTGGGACAGCTCTGATGGTGCCATCAAGCTAAATACCCCTGGGTCTTTCAACCGGTCTCTTTCAAATGCTTGATTTCAAAACCCATCACTGTCCTCATTGCCTTCTGCTGGATGTTCTCTTGCTTATCAGCATCTTTTCTAAAATGTAGCACTCCAGATTGAATACCGGCCTTCTGACATAGTCTGACCACAGTCAGGGAGCCTGGAATGCTCATCCCTTTCCAGCATCAGACACTGCAGCCTAGGACAGCTTTAGCTCCTCTGGCTGCCTCGTCACCCCGGATTCCAGGAAAGCCCAGCATTCCTTCGGATGAGCTGCTGCCCTCTAGCTGGGCTGCTTTCACTTGGAAAATTATTTTCTGAAACCGATTTGATTCGACAAACATTTATTAAGCACCTCTACTGTGCTTGGCAGTGTGCTAGGCAGAGGTTACAAAGACAGAAGTGAGACTGTTCATGCCCTCAAGGAGCTTACCTTCTACTAGGTTAAAAAACAAACTTTTATTGTCCTTTTCAATAAATAAGCATTTATTTCCTCTCCCACCTACCTCACCCCTCAATTAGAAGAAGAAGAAAAAAAGAGAAGTCTATGTAAAAAAATTACATTCTACTTTAAATTTAAATTTCATTCTTTTTAAAATTTAAATTTAAATATCTTCTTAAATGCTGCTTAATCATAGGATTATAGATTAGAGCTGGAAAGAACCTTAGCGGTCCAGCCTCCTCATGTTACAGAGGAGGAAACTGAGGCTCAGACAGGTTAGGCTACTTATCTGTGGCCATACAGCTAATAAGCAGTAGCAGAGCTGGAAATAAACTCAGGTCCTGGACTCCCACTGATCTTCCCACTGTCCTTTGCTGCCCCCCAGTGTTCTAGCCCGTCATGAATTTTTTGGATCCTAATTCTGTTGTCCAGTGAGTTTGCTCTCCCTTTCTGCTTTGTGTCATCTAGATATTTGATGGGCATGCCATCTATGCCTTCAACTAATTTATTAAAAAAAAAATATTAGAACAACACAGGGCCAAGCCTAGATGGAGACCTCACTCCAAGATGATGGAGAGCCATTATCGACCAGTTTTTTGGGTGCGATTGTCCAGCCAGGTCTTAGTTCACACCTGACTGCACTCCTTAACTAGCCCACATAAATAGCGTGAGTGACAGTCAAATGTTGTAATGCTAACATCTAGGCAAACTGTCCATAGCATTTTCCTCCTGCTTGTCGAGTAACCCTGTAAGAAATGGAGATGGAGTTGGCTTGGCCATCCCTTTAATTTAATTTTAATGTCTAGAATGGGGACATTTTGATAAATGAAGATATGGGGGCGGGGTAGGAAAGGCATTCTGGGCAAGGGAGAATCATGCCAAAAGTCATGGGAAGGAAAGCCCAGGATGGGGCAGTGTGAACGGGGAGTTCCCCCCTACCTGGAATGCTTTGCCCCTTGTCACCCCCAACTCTCTTCAGAACTTGGCTTGAGTGTCCTTCCCTCATTCCTCCTGTTGATCAAGTTCTCTGAAATTACTTTGGATTTGGTTTGACTATGTTTTGTGTTGACTTATCTATGTGCTTGTTTCCATGCCAACCTCTAGTAGACTGTAAGCTCTGGGAGGGCAAGGACGGACTGTTTGCAATTTTGGTTTTATATCTCTAGTATATAGAGTTGAATTGGATTGGGTTAAATCTGAGGCGTGTGAACTTAGCATGGTATGTGCCTGGTACATAGTAGGTGTTTTATAGATGATTATCATTTGGTTGAGAGAAGTCTCACCAGGTAGCTGAGGGTCAGATTGTAGGGCTTTGGATTCTACACTGAGCAACATGACTTTATTCTGCCATTATCAAAGCCCCAGAGCAGGGGGTAGCTCTGTTGGGGATGTGCTTTGGAATCCTATGTCCCCACCCTCACCTCATTTGGAGGGGGGCCAATTTGGAGGCCCTTTCTGTTGTTCCACTGTGTGGGGGGTCCTAGACTAGAGGCCCCCCCCCAAGAGGCTCTGCCCCATCTGCTCCACAGCTGTCTCCTGACATTGCCTACGATGTGCTGTGTGTGGCTGACATGTACCTGTTGCCTGGCCTGAAGCGGCTGTGTGGCCGGAGCCTAGCACAAGTGTTGGATGAGGACAACGTGGTTGGTGTCTGGAAGGTGGCCAAGCTGTTCCAGCTGACTCGCCTGGAAGACCAGTGCACAGAGTTCATGGCCAAGGTCATCGAAAAGGTGGGAGCCAAGGCTGGGAGTCCTTGAGGTTGAGGGAGTGGAGAGAGGAAGGCCCGGGTAGAAGGAATTAGATTTGGGCCCCAGGGTGGAAGGCTTTCGGTATAAGCTTCTTGAAAGGGAGGTTCCCTAAGCTGGAATGTCTGGTGTCCCCCCCCACTCTCCCACCCGGGACTTCTGGCCAGACCTTTCTTCTTCCCCTCTCCAGCTAGTAGAACGCGAAGAGTTTGTGGCGGCTGTGAAGGAAGAGGCTGCGGCGGTAGCTGAGCGTCAGGAGACGGACTCCATCCCCCTTGTGGACGACATCCGTTTCCATATCACTAGCAACGTGCAGACTTACAGCGCCATTGAGGAGGCCAGCCAGAGGCTGCAGGTCCTGGAGGAGCTCTTGGCCAACATCGGCCTGGACTGTTGACTTCTGCTGCTAACTGGGGACCCCAGTGTCCCCCTCCCCTTTCTGATGAGGGCTTGGTGTGGCTCCCCCCTTGCTGCAGAGAAGCAGCAGCCTGAACACAGGGCCCTGGCCACGTTTGACGCCAGGGTGTCTGGGCAGCTTTCTCTCAATGGCTTTGAGATCAGCATCCCCCCCTTCCCTGGACCTGGGATTGTTGGGTGGAAGGGGTTTCCTCCAAGCACTGATTATATCCTTGGGATTGAAAGCCCCAATCGCTATAGGTCTTGAATCTTTGTTTCTAGAAGCTAAGAATGTGTTTTTCTGCTAGGCGAAGGAGAGAAGCATTGTCACAATCAGCTTCTCTTCCTGACCATGTGTGTGTGTGGGCAAAGCCCTCCCCTTCTCCTCCCCGGCCGTGGGGCAGATGGGCTTTCACTCCTGTGGGACATGGGCTGTGTAGCTCGTTTGGCCCCAGCCTGCCTTATTCCATCCAGGTTACTGAGCTTTCCCCTCCGGTCCCTTCACTAGAGGGGAAAAGAAGGCTCTGGGGACAAGACTGTCCTAATCCTGCCTCTTGGGGGAGGAGTCTTTTGGTAAAGATTATCTTCCTTTCCTTTGCTTCTAGGATCAGAGAGGCCTGGCGCTGGAGAATGCATTACTCCAGGGAATGTCCCTTCCCGCACCGTGTGGTCCCTTGACTCCACACGGGCCAAGAGCCAGTCCCATGGTCTCTCTAGCTTAGGCTCTGGGTAGGAGGGAGAGAGGCAGGTGGCTTTGCTCAGGACACTGGAGGCTTCCCTGACTGCCTCAAGGTACCATCAGAGTCCAGTTTGGGGTCAAGCTGAGTACTTCTGGTTCCTGGGGCCCAGTGATGGGGGCTTTCCTTTTTTTTTCCTCAAAGCACAAACGGGTATCTCAAAAACTCCTGGTGGGGCTGTAGGAGAGTGATTTTTGGTTGGGGTGATAAATCCTGGAAAAGCTGGGATGTTGGAAAAACTGGGTTCCCCCAAGGTCTCCAAGGCCAGATAAAGCCTGGAGATTGTGCTAAGCCCAGAGAAAACTGATCTGGGCTTGTGAGGAGAGCTGTCCTCCCTGCCCCTCGTTCCCCCTAGGCTGGTTATGGAGGGCTCCCCAGATACCCTTGCTCAGAGAGGGGAGGGGAGGGGCTGAGAGCTGCCCAGCAACTTTGCTTCAGAAAAAAAAAACAAAACCCAAACTGCAGGTTTTCAGAGCTAAGATCTATTCTAATATATACTATTTAAAAATAAAACAGAGGAGCATGTGTGCGGCAATAAAAATATATTTCCCTATGATTATCTCGGCGACGGCTTGTTAATTATCAGGGGTTTATTATATCTGGGGCTTGGCTGCGTTTTCTCATCTGTTTTATTTTGGAAGCTGCTCCCTGGGGCTCTGTCTTCCTCATTTCCCAGCCAAGATCTGTTTTCTGTGCCTCCAGCAAATCCACCAGCCTTTGAAGGCATTGGTTTCTCAGCTCTGATGGCCTGTTGGGGCATCAGCTCTGGAGCTCTGGGTCCTAGGCTCCTCCTGGGCCCCAACAGAGGCAATTGAGGGGGTTGTGAGGAGAAGGTCAGCCTGGCTTTCTCAGGTAGAAGCTGCTCTCCTGACCCAGGACTGCAGCAAACCTAGCTTAGAGAGAGAAGCATCACACTGAGGGAAGGATGGATCCCTGTCAATGAGGAGGTGTGGGTATGGCCTGCTGCATGGCCATGGAGTCCTGGGAGTCCAGGAGAGAGCTGGCCTGGAATTGGAGCTTGGATGTACGTGGCAGTAGGCTTTGAATCCCTCATTTCACTGATGCTGGTTCCGGAGAGAAGCACGTTTCCCTCTAGGCCTTGCTGGGATCTCCCATCAGCTCAAGCTGCTAACCTCCCATGGGGTGATGCCTGTTTGTGGGGCAGAGATGGCAGGACTCAACACTGGTCACAAGAGGGCTGGAATCAGGTTTCTCAAGCCGTGACCTTGGGCCTTGGGAGTTAGCAGCATGGTATATGGGGAAGCCCATGGGCCTCTATTTCAGTCATAGGCTGGTCTTGATGCCAGAAGACCTGACTTCAGGTCCCGACTCCAGAACCTACTATCTTTGTGGCCCTGGGCAAATCCACTTCACTTCTAAAGTAAAGTGACAATACCTGTTCTACCTACCTCACTGAATCTTTGTAAGAAGAGTTCTTCCTGGGGAAACATAAAGGCCTAATAGAAATGTAAGTTACTGCCGTTTTCCTGCAGGGCCTTTGGCTCTATCTCCAAGAGGAACTTGGAGAGAGGGAGAGGGCACAGTCCTCTTGGTTCATTATTCAGACAGGCTGCATTGGCCTTCTGGCCCCCTTCAGAGGCCAACAGCCCTTTCCTGGATTATTGGGTGGGCCTCTCAAGGACCCCATGACTTCCTACAACTGTAATCATCGAGGATGAAGTCCCTTCTCACCTGTGCCTACCTGGAATCTCTGGATTTCACTTGGCTAATTCTTCGGCTTCCTTGCCCGGGTTGCTCTGAGCAATCAAATCCCCTCCAGTGTCGGGTCAGTGGGTAAGTGACTCCATTCCTGTGGGGAGGGGCAGGAAAGAAGTTCTTCAAGTGAGAAACATGCATGTGCATTGATGAGTTAATCACTCAGTCCCTTGCATGGGACTTCTTTAAAGTCACCAGACCTGAACCTGGCCTTCTCCCTTTTTACAGACTCCGTGTCTCTTCCATCCTGCCCCCTTTTACCATTCTGTCACCTGCCTTCCATACCCAGCCAGGACGAGCTCCTGGGCATCCATGTTAGCAATGCTCTCTCCCACCAGGATCTTAGAACCTTAACCATGACAATTCTGCCATCTGCTTTCTCTGCTTGGGCTGCTGTGTTCCTAGAGAAAGAAACACAACCATTAAAAATTCCAGCTAGGCAGCCTTAGTGGGGCCTTCACATGAATCTACTTACCGCTGATTCCCTATACCACTGGGTGTTATGAACCTTCTCCCCTCGAGGCCCCACTCCCTCAAGCTCTGTCCATCGCTGGCTCCCCTTCCACTTGCCTTTATCATTCTTGCCCATGGTTTAAGTCTTTATGTAGGTGATTCCCCCCATCTCTATTTTCAGCTCCAAACTCTCAAGCTTCAACCCTACAGTTACAAGACCTGGCTTCAAATCTTGGCTCTGAAACTTACTAGTTATATGGCCTTGGACAAATCATTTAGCTCAATGGAAGCTTGGTTTCCTTATCTATAAAACGAGGGATTTGGTGATGGACCCTCTAGCCCCAAGCCCTGTGATTTCCAGCTGCTGGCTGGACCTCATGTGAGTGTCTTGCCATCACCTCAAGCTCCATGTGTCCAATACTCAACTCAACCATCTCTTGCAAACCAGTTCCACCTTGTAGTTCTCTCCAAGTTCTGTTTTTTTTTCCCTTAATTAAAATAAAATTCATCACCTTTATTTCTTAATATATCCCTCCTTCTTCCACACTACTCAGCAAGCCATCGCTGGTAATAAGAGATAAAAAATGGGAGGGGAGCTTTTCAGCAAACTAATCAATAGAGTGGCCAAGTCTGCCCTTTTGTGCAAAGTTGCATATCCATAGTTCCCTGCCTCTGCAAGAAAGGGAGGGAGGGCAGAAGGAAGAGAAGGAAGTGTATTTTTTTGTATCCCTTCTCCTATTTCTGCTGATGAGATGGTAGTGATTCTACTCTACTATCTTCTGACAGTCTCAAGGCCCCACCCTCTGTGATTTATGTCTTGCTCAACTGCCACATCCAATCAGCTCTTCAGCCATCTAGCGTCCACCTTTGTAGTCTCTCCAATGAGCCTTCTTCTTTTCACTCCCACTTCTCTGGGTCAGATTCTGCTCATCCATCACCCGGACTATTGTGATCACCTCCTAACATGTCTCAGCTCTTAGTATTTCTCCTATGTTTTAACTTTCAACCTCCCTACCTTTAAAAAAAAAATCTGTCCTGTAGACCACAGACCTTCCCAAGGCAGAGCTCTGATCACATATGTAACCCCCTCTTTTGCTCCCCTTTCCCTACACCAGTGGCATCAAACCCAGAAATGGGGGCCACTTTATATAAGGATCCCTATGGATCCCATAGTAACTTAGACTATAACCTATGAATATCATCCATGTTTTATTTCATTTTTATTTTTGTTAAATATTTCCCAAATACTTTTTTTTTTTATTGGCAAGGCAATTGGGATTAAGTGACTTGCCTAGGGTCACATAGCTAGTGTCAAGAGTCTGAGGCCAGATTTGAACTCAGGTCCTCCTAACTCTCGGGTCGGTATTCTATCTACTATGCCACCTAGCTGCTCCCCCCAATTACATTTTAATCTGTTTCAGACTGCTGGCTACTGAGTGTTTGACACCTCTCTTCTAAACAATCTTTAACATCATAAATTTCATAACAAGCACCAATCTGCATTGGTAGAGAAAGTTAGCTCACGTGGGAAAAATTAAAGGTCTTGTCCCTATCTGTTTTCTTCCTTCCTAGACAGCGAGCTGCTGGAGAGTAGAGATATCTATTGAGCAGCTGCTATATCCAAAGCCCCAATATACTCCTAAGGAAAAAAAAAAGCCATAAAGATGTAGGTTAATGGCTATTTAGAAGTAAATCCTTTATCTTCCCATGAATAGATTTAGTAAAAGGGACCCTCAGCTACTAACATCTTCAACATCTCACATGAGGTGCTGCTTTGGCGCCTCCACCTGAGGGGCTTCTCTCTGGATGGGTGGATCCCTGGCTTGGGACCCCATTTCCTGAGGGTCAGGCTGACCTCACTCCTAGCTGTTGTTGTCGTTCAGTTGTGTCTGATTCTTTGTGATCCTATTTGGGATTTTCTTGGCAAAGACACTGGAGTGGTTTTGCCACTTCCTTCTTCAGGTCATTCTACAGATGGGGAAACTGAGGCAAACAGGGTTAGGTAACTTACCCAGGGTCACACAGCCAGTAAGTGTCTGAGGCTGGATTTGAATGCAAGTCTTCCTGACTCCTGGAACAGTGCTCTATCCACTCCTCCACCTAGCTGTCCTTCACTCCAAATCCCTGGACTTTTCCACCTCCTCAACTCCTTACTCCTTGAATGGGTACACTCTCCAATCCAACCCCTTACTTTCCAGTTCCCCTGTTCCAGCTCTCTGAGAATAGAGACCATCTTGTTTACTTTTATTTGTATTTCCAGCACTTAGCATAGAATCTGGCACACAGTAAGCACTTAATAAATGCTCTATCTACCTACTTACTACCTACCTACATTATCTATCTATCTATCTATCTATCTATCATCTATCTATCTATCCAGTCTACTCATGGCCAACACCCCTGGGCAGCTCTCATTGACCACCTACATACATTCATAACATCCCCCTGATGGACAAAGTGGAAAGAGCTCTGGATTTTGAGTCAGAGAATGTAGGTTCAAATCCAGCTCTTCTTTTTCTCTTACATGAACTTGGATAAATCCTTGGCCTAGAGCTACAGCTGTAAGGGACCCTTAAGAGACTTAATTTCTCTGGGTCCTGGTTTTCCTCATTGACAAAATAAAGGGGTCGGACTAGGTGATTTCCAAGGTTCCTTCCAACTCTGAATCTATGACTCCAAGGTTCTGCTTGTCCTCAGCACCCCAGAACTGAGATGCTCTGATATTGTAGACAGTTCAATAAGAGAAAGTATCCTAGAAAAAGTACTGGGGAGTGGGGGGGGAGATGGGGCATGGTGGGGGTCTGAAAAAACCTTGTCAACATAATGTATAGTCTTTCAAACTCATTTGGGGAATAAAGGCTGGCTATCAACAGACATACATATTTTTCTTTAAAATTTATTTTTAAAAAATTAACATTTATTTTCTCCTCTGACTCCCTCTGCCTCCCCCCCCCAAAAAGAAGAAAAAGTCCTTGAGAACCCTACGCATTGTCAAGTAAAACAGATTCCCGTATTCGTTCTGTCCAAGAATGTGTGTCTCGTTCTGCCTGGTTAGTTCATTTCCTCTGTCGGGGGATGGGCAGCATTCTTCACTATTAGTCATCTGCAATTAAACATACATTTTGCATAGCTTTTTTTTGCTCCAAATATTTTAACGATCAGGCTTTTTCCAGGAGTTGGTGGGGAAGTACTTGGAGAAAAATGATGAAGCGTTTTTTCTTTCTGATTTTCCCCATAGGGGCTTCACGTATCCACTTAGGTCTGAGAAGCCATTAAGCTTAAATGACAAAGTCTGGAATTCTGGCACCTCTCAGGCTAGTTGTCTCCAGATGTGTAGGGGCACAATCGTCCTTAGGAGCACAGAACCACAGAATTTCCTATCTAGAAGGCATCTCAGAAGTCATCTCATCCATTGAGCCTAGAGTCAAAAGATCTGGATTCTAGTCCCACCCCTGATGCTTACTGTCTGTGTGACCCTCCCTGGGCCTTACTTTTCTCACCTATAAATAAAAAAAGGAGGTTGGGCTAGACAGCCTTTGAAATCCCTTCCAGTCCTAGCTCTATGATCCTGTGATCTTATGAACCAATTCAGTGTACAGCTGGGGAAACTGAGGCCCCAAGAAGAAAAGTGACTTGTGGAAGAACCGGGATTAGAATAGTTGCTTTTTTATCTCTCTGGAAAAACTGGAACATCACTTGAAGAGGAAAAAACATTCTCTATTTTCCTTCTCAGAACTGGAAGAGGGTGAAATTATGCGGTGGAGAAAATGATATAAATACATGGTCCCTCTTTGGTGGGTTACCATCCTAAACCATATGAAAAAGTGTCAATTATCCTTAATTTTTCCCTTCCTTCTGGTCTTCCTTATGGACTCCTGTCCTTTTGAATAGTTATCTCCCTCCGGCCCTCCTTCCTTTCTGTGAAACATTGGCAGCAGTAAGGACAGTCATTGTGGGAGATTTTAGCCTGACTTTTCTGGTGTGTGTGTGTGTGTGTGTGTGTGTGTGTCTCTGGCTCCATGGGAGGCTGAGTATCCACTTTCTTTCCCCCAGAGTATCCATAATGCATTAATGGTGCATAATAAATATTTCTTGACTGAATACATGACTGTTTTCAGTTAAAAGTAAAATCCTCACTGGATGTTAGGAGCATGGGCTTTAGAGCTGTAAGACACCTTAGAGAGTACCTACTCCAACCCCCTCCTTTTCCAAATGAGGAAACTGAGCCCCAGAGGAGTGAAATGATTTGCCTAAAATCATACAAAGTATTCCTTAGTGTCATGTCCTTCCTTATCTCAGGCTTCAGACACTTCACCAGCCTGATTCTTGTCATGTTTTCTGGGCAGCCCCAGAAACCAAAGCATCCGGAGTCCTGGTTCTGCCCTAGCTCTGCCTTTAATTTGCTGTGTGACCTTGGGCAAGTCACCTTGATGCTCTATGACTCAGTTTGCCCATTTATGAAATGGGGGAAAACCTCTTAGGTTTTGTCTAGCTCTTGATGTAACCATGTTTCTTTGTCTATTTTGTTGTTTCTGTTCAATCGTGTTTGACTCTGTGACCCCATTTGGGGTTTTCTTGGCAAAGATACTGGAGTGGATTGCTTTTTCCCTCTCCAGCTCATTTTACAGATGAGGAAACTGAGGCAACCAGATTTAAATGACTTGCCTGGGGTCATACAGCTTATAAGTGTCTGAGGCCAGATTTGAACTCATGAAGATAAGTCTTCCTGATTCCAAGCCCAGTACTCTGTCCACTGAACCTGTGTATTTATACCTAATTTCATATGGCTCTTGCTGCATTATCAACACAAAATGATATATGGATTGGTTGTTTTCAAATGATGAGAGAGTCTAAAAGTGGCCTTCTCTTTTGCCATTTGCTTGGAGTTTAACATTGGTCCAGTCCAGTCACTTACCCTTTCTGGGATTCTTTTTCTCAAAGATAAAATAGCCCACTTCCTCTCTCCGAGCCTTGGTTTCCTCATCTGTAAAATGATGGAGTTGGACAAGATGACCCCTAGCTTCCTTTCCAGCTCTAACACTCTCTAATCTTGTGATTGATGGTTATTCAGGCAAGCCCTATGAAGGTCAACAGCCTGGAGAGGAGCCAGGTCTATCAGGTGTGATGGCTTTTTTTCCGGTGGTCATTTAGAGTAATCACAGAATTTTGGAGTTTTCCAATGCATCAGGTTGATTCAGTCTGTGGAGGACCTTGAATGTCAGATAAAGGAGTCTGGTGTTTATTTGACCCTTGGACAGGGATCTCCTGTAGTCAGCTACAAAATGTGATCTAGCCAGATGCATTCCATGAGGAAGAAACATCTGAGTTAAATTTTGTTTTCAATCAGTTTCCTGACTAAGCTGTCTTTCCCATTCCCCTCCCCCTCCTCCCCTTATTCTCCTGGTTCAGTGGAGACAGAAAGGGTTCCCAGATTGAAAGCAGGACTCCAGAGGTGTTAGATAGAGCTATTGGCTTCTGAGGTTTGGATTCTTTGCACAGGGAAGCTGTAAAGTGCTTACATAAATGTGAGCTAATGGCCTTAGGCAGGAGGCGGAAAGAAACACATATAAATCTGTTGCTTTTGGGAGAAACCAAACGTTTGGTTCATTTGTCTTTTCCATTTAAAACAAGGAACGTGCATGACCGCCGAAGCAACAAATTAAGAAATTAAAAAATCCTTTTTAAGTTTCCCATGATGGTGGGTTATGGGAGAAAGAGTTAAAAAAAGAGAAAGAATGAAAAAGGAAAGAGGAGAGGGAGGAAAGTAGGAAGGGAAAAGGGGAAAGTTAAATTCAGCAAACATCGTGGAGATCATAGGAGCATAAATTCCAGGACTGGAAGGGAACTTACCATCTAGTCCACTCTTTCATCACATAGACGAGGAAACAGAGGCTCAGAGAGAAAATGACTTGACCAAAGTCATACAAGCAACAAGTAACAAAACTCAGATTTGAGCCCATGTTCCCTAACACCAAATCTAGCATCCTTTGCACTTTCCTGCACTGGCTTTGTCTGACCACCCCAGCTCTACTTTGAGCTCACAATTGTTTTGGTTGTCCTTGATGGTGAGGGGACTGGTAGTGAGGATGGACAGACAGGGACACCTGTCATACTGAGTTGAATTGTATCCATTCCCCAAATAGCTCTCACTGAATGGCCGGGACGGTGGCTTGAGGATTTAGCAAGTGAAGGAACTGTGGTGGGGATGGGGCAACAGCTGAAACTCTTGTCTCCAGCTTGGCAAAGAAGACTGTAATTTGCCAGTCCTGGGGAGAAATGTTCAAGAGCTGCTCATACCAGCATCTGAGTGCCACTGAAAAAAGACACACACACACACACACACACACACACAGATCTAACACCATTCAGAAAACATAGGTTTTTATTATTGATTAGCAGTAATCATACACTGTGTTCCTGTAATAGTTCTAAACTTGTACACATTTGCCCCACTAAAAGTCTCTATGAGTATATGTCATTGAACTGCAATGGAACATGGCAAGAGGACTGGACTAGGAATTACTTGGGGGTCTTGGTAGGTTTATGTTAGCGATAGGTTAAAGTGCAGGGCTGGGGGCAGGGTAGGAAAAATACCATTGAAAAGAAGATGCTTCTGGCCTTTTGTTATATAGGGCCTTTGGATGCTAGAGTGATGGGGGCAGGAAGGATAAAGGAAGCAGGCACAGAGTACTATTGCTCAATCGCTATTGGGCTGTGTTCTTCTTTTAAAGGAAAACCCAGTTCCATCAAATATTGTGCAGTGCCACTGATGGGTGGAAGTCCACATGGTTTGGAATCAAGACCTGAGCGTGCCACCTGCCACCTCCCCATCACCACTGGGGACAAGGGGCTTGGTTGGAGGGTGAGATTCCCAGGGGACATGGGACCTTCACCAGCAACAACTGGTTTCCATTCCTATATAAAAGCTTTTCATGCACATCTAGTCCAATCTAATCCATTCCTACCCAGTGCAATCCAATCAAGTGTTTATTAAGCTCCTACCATGCTTAAGGTGCTGGGCATCACATGCTCACAGTTTAAAAACCCTTAAAATAAAGGGATTGGATGGTGGGGTACCAATACTCAACCAACAAGCATTCACTCAGTGCCAGCCACTGTGCTAGGTGCTGGGGATACAAATATAAGAGAGAGACAGTCACTGCCCTCAAGGAGCTTACATTTTAATAGGTGGATACAATTTCTTCACAGATAGGTCTGTACTCTGGTTTGTCAGTGGTATTGGTGGTATTCTCAAGACTCAGTTATACTAGACGAAAATTCTCTCTCTCTCTCTCTCTCTCTCTCTCTCTCTCTCTCCCCTCTCCTCTCCTCTCCTCTCTTCCTCCTCTTTTTTGGCTTCTGTTTCCACCTCACCTTCCAGGGTGCCAGGCACAGCTGGCAGCCTAAGTTTCCTTAGATTGGCGTCATTTGCTCCTTACAGGTTTGGGAATCTCTGCTCATTTCTGCCCCATAACAAGATTGATCTCAGTCCGAGGGGACTAATAGCCCTTCACCGGCAATTAGGTGAAATAGACCTAGCACCTGGGTCAGTTTCTTCAGAAGTCAGTTTCCCTCTTCGTACCTTGCTTCAGAAACTCAGTACGTAGCTAAGGTGTCTGTGCCTCAAAGTGCCCAGTGGAAGACTAGGTCCTGCCTCCCAGTATTCACTGGGCCCTGGCTTAGGAGGGCTGGACGGTGGGGAAGTGAGTGCTTTTTCAAGGAACTGTTGAGGGAAGAGGGAGGGTGATAAGTGTGATCAACTCTCCCATCCTAAAGATTAGCATTCACTGCTTAGAAGACTAAGGGCCCTACTCAAAATTTTTGCTTTTTTTGTTGGCTAAAAAATGGTGCTCTTTTGATAGATTCTTTGGTCCTGCTAAGCATATGTGGGTTAATCTTTTGCTCAGAACTCAATCTCTGCCTTACTTTTCTCTCCCCAGGCAACTGACTCTAAAGGAGAGGGAATCACACAATCTAGACATCTGAAACCAAATGGACTATGGCGTCTATTGCCAATGAACCCACAGGTGCCTGTCTGTCTCCTGCCTTTGGTAATGCCTTGGCTAAAGTGGGTATGAAGTTACTATGTGCTCATGATCTCACCAGGGGTCATTTGTTATTTTCTGAATCTCACTAAGTTCAGGAGTAAGACCCTCCTGCTAGCCTATAGTGGTGGCCTTTGAGCTAGGTGACCAAGGTAGCTGTGTCTCGTGGGAGTTGGGGAAGAGGTTTCCATCTCTCTGAGGTGGCTTAGCTCATCGACTCTTCCCTGAGCCCAGGCTCCCACGGCCAAAGTGGGCTCCTGGAGATGGTAGGTGTGGGTGAGGCTGTACCAGAAGTAGTTTTTACTGCCAGTTACCATAACCTAGCCATATAAACTGGTACCCACAAAAGTGGCAATGAGTCAAGCTGGAATGGGAGCAAGAAGCACCTTTTTAGCTCCTGGGAGACATGGCAGGTATATTTCAGTAAACGCCTTTTCCAAGACTCTGCCTCACCTTCAGATAGATAGCTGAGTTTGAGGCCTGGAAAGGGAGGGAAGAAGGCATTTGGCCAAAATCTCACTTCTCAGCAGGGTGGTAGAAAGATGTAATTTTCCCCTCTCTGTTGTGAAACTGGTGTTGGCATTTCAGTGGGCGAAGTTGGCATCTATGTGCAGTTTTGGAAACAGAAACGAGTCCTTCAGACTGATGGGTGGGAGGGACCCTCGTGGTGGGGGTTTGCTCCTTGAATTGTCCCTTTCAGAGGTTCACAACAGCTGTGGAATTTATATCTGATGAACCATGCGGAGTTAAAAAGAAAAAGTCCATTTTGGAAAAGACAGTACTGCTGTGTCTTAGCCACATGACCCCCTATTTATTGCTGGCATTCACTGAGGGGAAGAAGAGAGAGGAGAGGAGAGGAGAAGGGAGGCAGATGGAAACAACACCTGAGAAGAAGCAGGCCACTGGACTGGATTCAGGGCCGGAGGCATCCTCCTTCCAGCTCCACTTACTCTGCTGTTAGGGGCCTGAGAGAGAGATGACAGGTTTCCCTCATGGCTTAAGGAAGTGACTCCCCCTGAAATCTGATTGTTAATTATGCGAAACTCCAACCTGCTTCTGGCTTTCCCATCTTTGTATTCTTGGGGCTACTACATTCTCCAGACTGTGCTGCTGGGCAGACTTGGGAAATGAGGCAAATGATTCCCCCATCTCTTCTCCAAGGTCCATTCCCAATGAGCCAGACAAGACTGGGAGAATGTGCTGGCAATTTGGGAGCACCCAGATCCCTCCACCAGAGGTAGCTGTGTCCTCAGTACTGGTGACTTCTCCAGGAAATGTTCAATGGCCCTCACTTCAATCGGAAGGCACCAAATGGAATTTAGGGAGCAGTTACCCAAGCAGCAAGACTGCTGAGTCAGTTGTCTTCTATACTCCCACATCATTCAGGGACTGGGGATGAGCTGGACTAGATCTGGCAAAGCCAGTGGGTGCCCTGCACACCATGGATTTGATGGGAAACCCTGGCGTAAGAAGTGCCCTCCATGCAGAATCGATGAAGGAAGGAAGACTGTCTCCAGGGTTTGCCCATCACGTACACTGACATCACCTTGGAAGATCCTGTTTTCTCTCATTTTATCTCCTGAGCATCTTCTGGGCAGTTCAGACATGCTTTGGCTTCCTTGACAGCAGACCGCCCAAGCAGCGCTCTTGGCACCACTAGCTCTCTGTGCAAACTATCCCATTTCTAATGCTTATATTTTACCAGTCATGCTGGTTCTTACTCCAAGAGACAGTTGGGCCGTAGCTGACAGATGTCTGTGGGCATAGCTGCTCTCTTCTAGAGAGTCATTCTGGGGGATATGGGTTGGGGGAGGGACCCTGGAAAGGCGCCTTAGGTCTTGTTCTTCTTCAGAGTGTTGACCATCTTCCAAAGTGCAATGGAACACTTCTGAGCCCCCACCAGCAGAGTCCACTCTTGTCTTCCCCCAAGGCTGATGGTAAAGCTGTGGGCAAAGACAGATGTCTAGGGCCATGTTAAGAGATACAAGTGATCCTAATGGCACCCTCTGAAGAAGACAGAGACGTGAAGAGCTATGCCGGACAACTGTCTTGGGTCTTGATGGTTTCACCCATATCCACCATGGACTTTTTTTTTTTAAGCAAGGTTCTCTCAAATCCTCCTTGGTCTCTGATAATTAGTCTTCTCCCAATCACCAAAATATTATATGTCTTATAATATGCATCATATATTAAACATTTTATATTAAATACGGCTTTTTCTTTCATAGTGTCAGTGGTTAAACAAGTCTAGGCAGACTCTTTGAAGGTATATAGCAGATCTGTCTATTAACTCCAGGGTTTCTGGTCCTTTGAAAGGGGAAGGGTCTATTTGGGGAAAATAGAGAATTGTCTCCCGTTGTGTTGGTTTGTGTGCTGTTATTTTTCATGCTCCTTTTTAATATTTCATTCTCATTTTCCCCTGAAAACCTGATTATATTGAGAAGGAACTTAATGTGCCCCCATGTTCAGTTTTTCTGTGGGATGGCAGCCTCCCCCTGGAGGCTCTACAGTCCCAGCCAGCTAAATTAGCCATGAATTAGATCATGGAATGACTTACACTGATTCTATGACTAGACAGATCTCCTACCTGGTTCCTTTGGTTTTAAGACTCACTTTCTGTCTATAGGAACATCAAATGGCAGGTGGGAAGTGGGGGAACGGGACGGGAGTCACATTAGGAGGAGAAACTCAACGAACTGTCAGTTATAAAGTCACTGCAAATATTATTGCAGTATGGGTAGAGATAAACACCCCACCCCCACCCCCACCCTGCCCTGCATGTAATGCAAGGCTTCCAAGAGAAACCACATCGGGGCTGGGAGAATTGGTGCAGAGGAACTCCTTCCTATAATCATTGGCATATAGACCCTATCTTGAGATTTGCCCGTAGCTCTTCCCCCACCTGGTACCCTTTTTCCATAAAGGGTTTCTCTCTCCCCACCCCCCTCCACTTAAGGGAAATTTTCAAATAGCTGACGGGGAGGTCATCCTATGATAGGAATGTCTACTTATTTTTTTTTTAAGCAAATTGTGCTAGGAATCCCTCCAATTTGAGATTTTGGTAAGACGAAGCCAAGAAACCAGCTTCCACCCCTTTCTCTGCCTATTTCCCACAGACCATGATATGGCAACCAGGCTGACATGCTTAGGGATTGGAAGTGGCTCCTCCTGAAGCTATTCTTTGGGAGAACCACATCTTTATTTCGTGGAAGACAGAGCTCGTCACTTCGGGAAGCTCTTTGTGGAGGACGTGGTAGGCACCTTCGTAGATCTGTGGCCAAGAAAAAAACAGATAGTCAGAGACACCATGGACAGAGCAGAGAGAAGACACAGGCACGGGCGCCTGAAATGAACGGGAAAGTTTACAACGTGAACCTCAGCCTCAGGATCACTAAGCCCACTGAAGACAAAGGAGGCTCTCTGCTGCTGAATCTGAATTCAGATCTTCAATCTGTCTACGAAAGTGGGGCAGGAAAGACCGGTGGATACTCGGGAAAGGCTTACTGATGGTGATCAGTACCAAAAGGACAGCTATTAGAGGGTGGCAGCATGGCACAGGGCAAACGACCCCGAGCTGGGTATCGGAACACTCAGACTCTCACCCCAGCTTGGAAGCTTAAGAACTGAGGGACCTAGTATGAATCATGAGACCATCTTATCTCTCTGGGACTCTGCTTCATCATCTATAAAAGAGCTATTATACAGAAATATTATAGATGTACACACACACATAATATATATATTATATATATATATACATGTGCACACATACGTCTATGTTTCTATATATAGGCACATATTCTATATAATATTTTATATCTACCTATACAGACACACATGTACACATGCACACATACAACATACTTGCACACATGTGCAATGCAATGCACACAGCCCATACGTGCACTGGGCATATAAACACAGCAGTGTGTGTATATGTACACATGTGTGTTGTGTACATACACACACATGTACACTTGTGTATATATCTATGTATATAGATATATACACATATATGTATATATGTTTCTATGCATACACACACATACACACACCATACATATAGTACTATCTCCTCCACGGGGCTGTTGTGAGGAAAGGTGCTTCGTGTATTTTATAGGGCTGTAAAGATATAGGCCATCATTCCATAGCCACTCTTACAGATTGTCGACTGTCATTGCCATGTGCAGAGTCCATCAAGGTTTTTTTTGTTTTTTGCTTTTTGGTGAGGCAGTCAGGGTTAAGTGACTTGCCCAGGGTCACATAGCTAGTAAGTGCCAAGTGTCTGAGTCTGGATTTGAACTCAGTCCTCCTGACTCCAAGGCTGGAGCTCTCTCCACTGCACCACCTCGCCGCCCCCCATCAAGGTTTTAATTTCTGATCCACATCCTTCTTCTGTCTGAATCCTTGGCTCAAAAAAAATGGAGAACCCCTCCCTTCCCAGGTTACACCTAGGATGGCTACGGCTACCCCCAACCAGCTACGGCTCTCCTGTTCAGCCTCCCTGGGTCTCCGGATCTGCTCAGTTTTACCTTCTCAGGGTGGTAACAAGCTCTTTGCGGTTTCTGTAGGCCTGTCTCATAGTATCTTAATATCATTTGTAGTTTGAGAAGAGTATAACATTATGGGTGTCAGGAGGGCACAACTATCCAGTGGGGAGAGACAGAAAGAGGAGACCAGCACCATCAAACGGACTGGACCTCTGGTATCCTTACATGGACCTCAGCACTAGACTCTTTGTAGGGGCTGTGCGCCCGAGGCATTTTCCCTTTCGGTCATTGAGAGAAGAATATCGGCCAATACTTCTTACTCACACAGAATGATCTGAAGGCCAATTTGGAGATTCTAGAATGTAGTAATGGCTTCCTCCAGCCTTCTCACCTCAAGTTTAGAGTTCTTTGCTAAATCAGAACTAATCCAGGCCCTTCCACCCACTGCACTCTCCTAAATCAGTCCTGTTCTCTTACCCCAAACACAGGACATTTCAAAAGTCTCAGTGTATTTTTAAACTGTTAAAGATGAAAACCACGTTAGTGGGGCTGGAGGAGAAAAGAGAAGGTGTGGCAATGAAAGGAAGAGAAATAGAATGAGAGAGAGAGAGACAGAGAGAGAAGAGAGGAAGAGAAAGAGAAAGAGGAAGAGAGAAAGAAAGAGGGAAAGACTCAGTCTCTTGGAACCTCCTTGCATGTCAACAGGTCCAACAGAGGCTTCATTATTACACACACACACACACACACACACACACACACACACACACACACACGGCTGGACCACGCCTATCAGAATGGACTGGAGCCAATGGTACCCGTATTTCAGACTGTGACTCATTAATACACACACACACACACACACACACACACACACACACACACACGGCTGGACCACGCCTATCAGAATGGACTGGAGCCAACGGTACCCGTATTTCAGACCATGTCCTTGCTACAGCTCAGAGGTGACTGGGCCGTGCATCCTCTCAGGCCTGATACACAAGGCCACGTGGGGTAGTAGAGACAAGGCCATGCTCAGAGTCACAGAACCTAGGGCCAAGTCTCGACATCTATGAAAAGTCACTTGACCCCTCTGAGCCTCAGTTTTCTTCTCTACAAATGACTGAGGGTGCACTCGGTGACCTCTAAGATCTATTTCTGCTTTCCTCTATGACTTGGTGATCCCCCGTGGTGTCACGGCTAGTCTTAGAGCCAGCCCAGTGCAGACACCCACATGAGGTTTACCTTCAAGGTCTTATCCTGACTTTTGGCAGCTTCCATGAGCACGTAGGCCCCCTTGCTGTCACACAGCTTGTCAGCGGATCCCTGCAGCAGCAGAATTGGCAGTGTCAGCCTGGGGAGGGCCCTCTCCACCCGGGATACGGCATTCAGCAACTGGATACCAAAGCAAACCTTTAATCCTGTACGGCAGATCAGGGGATCTGAGTTGTAGGAATCAACCTGTAGGAGGAAAGAGTTCAGGGTGAGCAGATTTCCTGGGCTGCCTGCAGCTGGACCAAGTTTCCTTTCTATGGTCTTCAATGCCTGCTTTCCAGGCAACTTGTATTTAGTGGAAAACTAACAGCTCAGACTAAACTTTTATTTTCTTGACCCTGAGATAATATTTGTAAAGTGCTGTGTACATAGTAGGTGCTTAATAAAATGCTCATCTCCATCCTTCCTCCTGGCATCTCAATCAAGGAAATTTCTAATCTTCACCCAACATTTATTCTTTCTTCCTTTCTCTTCATGTTCTTTCTTCTCTTCTCTTTCTTTCTCATTTTATTTTCTCCCTCTTTTATTCCCTTCTTTCACCTCTCCCTAGTTTCCTTCTCCCCTTTTTCTTTCCCCCTTTCTTTCATTCCCTCTTTATTTTTCTTTCTGTCTTCCTCTCTCTCTCCCTCTCTCTCTCTCTCCCTCTCTCTCTCTCTCCCTCTCTCTCTCTCTCTCTTGCTCTCTTGCTCTCTCTCTGTCTGTCTCTCTGTCTCTGTCTCTGTCTGTCTGTCTCTGTCTCTCTCTCTTGTTCTCTCTCTCTGTCTCTATCTCTCTCTGTCTCTCTCTGTCTCTTTCTCTCTCTCATGCTCTATCTCTCTTGCTCTCTTTCTGTCTCTGTCTCTCTCTCTGTCTCTGTCTCTCTTTCTCTCTTGCTTTTTCTCTGTCTCTCTTTCTTTCTTGTTCTCTCTCTCTGTCTCTGTCTCTGTGTCTCTCTCTCTTTGTCTCTGTCTCTGTCTCTCTCTTGCTCTCTCTCCGTCTCTTTCTCTCTCTTGCTCTGTCTCTTGCTCTCTCTGTCTCTGTCTCTCTCTGTCTCTGTCTCTGTCTCTCTCTGTCTTTCTGCCTCTCTGTCTCTCTCTCTGTCTCTGTCTCTCTCTCTCTCTTTCTTCTTTCTCTCTCTTTTAATCTCCATACCTCCTCTCTTTTCTCCCTACTACAACCTTTCAGGGCTCTCCAGGTTGCTGCCTGCAACTATGAAATATCAACCATATTGACATCCCTGCTCCCACTCTACCCAAAGGAGAGTTACAGAGTGGGCTGCTACATGTCATCAAACAACCATCTGTCCAGGCATCAGGACAAGGTGACGTGGAAAGCATTCTGGATTGGAAATAAGAAGACCTGGGTTCTAGTTCCAGTTTGGGTCCTAACTTGCCTTGGGACCCTGGGCAAGTCACTTCTCCTACTTGGTTCTCACTTCTATCACCTGGAGCATGTGAGGGTTAGCCTGGATGATCTCTCCAAGGTCCTTGTCAATTCTAATGTTCTTTGGCATTATGAGTCTAAGGTCATATTCTAAGATGCTTCCACTGAGCAGGTTATAGAAAGCAGGAGCTGAGCACAGTTAGCAAAAAGAACCAGAGACTCCCTATAGAGTTTTTTTAGAGGACAGTGAAGGGTCCCACATACTACTTTAATCTAGGTGTGGCAGAAAGCATCTCATCAGACTATTGAGATTGTAACTTTTCCCTTAGCTACCAGGCACATGCAAGCTGAAGCTGGAGCTAGGCTGGCCAGGCTGCCCACCATGGGGCAGCTAGGTGGTACAGTGGACCTGAGTTCAAATCCAGCCTCAGACACTTACTAGCTGTGACCCTGGGCAAGTTGCTTTTTTCAGCCTCAGTTTCCTCATCTGTAAAATGGGGATAATAATAGCACCTACCTCCTAGAGTTGTTGCAAGAAAGAAGTGAGATAGCATATGTAAAGTGCTTAGCAAAAATCTTAAATGCTAGCTAGTATTATGCTACAGTTCTAACTTTTATACCCTTTGGATTGCTTCAAGGTTCAGCACAGGAATCATAGCTTTTCCTGATTCCCATTGGCAACTAGTGCTCTCTGTCTCTCTGTTTCTGTCTCTCTTTGTCCCCCTTCAAATTATCATATATACATATATATATATATATATATATATATACACATACATACATATTACACAAATGCATATATAGATATATGATTCATCTTGTATCCCTCCAGTAGAATGGAAGCTCCTTGAGGGTAGCGACTTTTTGTTGTGGTTGTGGTTGTATCTGTGCACCCAGCACAGCGCTTTGCTCCTAGTCACTTAAATGTTCATCAGAATAGACTGGATATGCATACTGGACTTCAACTTATGCCTATTAATTACCTGTGATTAGTAAGGCCCCCATGTTAGGCACTATAGGGTACAGAAATGAATAAGAAACAATCCCCATCCTCCCAAAAACACACAGTTTGAATGTGGAGAGGAGTGATGTAGCCCTTACAAAAGCCTTTCTTGTGCTCTATGGAGATGATACTTAGTTTCTGAAGGCTTTGCTCTGGCAAAGTGCATGCTTTGGGGCGTGTGCCCTGACACATCCTAGCAAGCTCCAAAGGCTTCCAGAATAACAGGTCTGGAGATGGACTCTTTGTGTGCATATGTATGTGTACGTGGGTGTACATGGGTGTGCGCACACACATGTGTTTTGATGTACAAAGACCAGCCTGGCTGAGTGTGGCCCCCCAAATAGCAAATTTTTTGGTCACAGAAACTCAGAAAACTGCCAACAAAGGTCTCTCTCCACTCCAGTCCTTTTTCCACTCAATTGTCAAACTGTTCTTCCTAAAGGACAGTCTTGCCCATGTCACCCCACTGTTCCTGTCCTCATTCAATAAACTTCAATGGCTCCCCTATTACCTCAGCTAAAGTCCCACTGCCTGTCCTAGGCATCCTTAATCTTAGTGCCTTCCCTCTAAAATGACCCCCTCTATCTATCCTGCATACACCTTATTTGCACACAAGGGTTCACACGTTGTCTCCCCCATTAGACTATGAGGCCCTCCACAGTAGGGACTATTTGATTTTTGCCTTTCTTTGTATCCTCAGCACTTAGCAGAGTACTGGCACATAGTAGGTGCTCAATCAATGATTGCTGACTTAACTTGACAAATGTGTGAAGGTACATTCTGCATCAAAGAAGGAAGCAGCTACTCGGCTAAAACCTTGACTCTTTTGACTAGGTATTGAAGTAATACATACACACAAAATGTGTAACCTATGGTAGTGGGTTTTAGGAACCACAAGAGAGGCACAAAGAATATTATAGGTGTTCAGGGGAGGGAGACTTCATTCCTAGTCGTAGTGGTGGAGGCCGGGAAGGATGGGAAAAGCTTCATGGAGGGTTGTGGTGATAGAAGTGAGCCACATGAACCTTGGTTGATGGAGGTGGGTGTGGTCAGGAGGTACTCCAGGTGGAACTTCAGGTAGAACTCACAAAAGTACATAGGATGGAAAATATCTGATGTGTTCAGGGAACAGAGAGTCCCGTTTGGTCGACACTGATAGCTCTCATTTTTACAACGTTTTGGGGTTTACAAAGATTCTTTCACAACAGCAGAAGGTAGATAACACATGGAATTATCCTCATTTTAAAGATGAGAAAATTGAAATCCTAAAAAAGTGACATGATTTGCCCAGGGTAATAAGTGTGAGAGTTAGAATTTGAACCCAGGTCTCCTGCCTTGAAGGCCCCAGATTCATTTCATTACGTCATGTTAGTTAGAACCAGAGGGTTTGTATATTAAATAAGGCAGGAGATAAGGCTGGGAAGGTAGCCAGGTTGTGGAAGGCCTTGAATGCCAGACTAAATAGTTGGGCTCTTTTTTGTTTCTGTTTGTTTTGTGTTTTGTTTTGGATACGCAACAGAGAATCACTGAAGGTTTATAAACAATGAAAATGGAGTGAAATAAACATTTGCTGTTGTTGCTCAGTGCGTGTGTTTGACTCTTCGTGACCCCTTTCAGGGTTTTCTTGGCAAAGATGCTGGAGCAGTTTGCCATTTTTTTCTCTGGCTCATTTTACAGATGGGGAAACGAAGGCAAACGGTGTTAAGTGACTTGCCCAGGGTCACACAGCTAGTAAGTATCTGAGGCTGGATTTGAACTCATAAAGCAGAGTCTTCCTGACTCCAAGCCCAGTGCTCTATCCACTGGGCATTCTAGCTACCCAAAATAAACATAAAGGAAGATCAAGATGGGAGGGGTATGCAAGAGACACCAGAGGAGGAACAGTCTGTGAGCTGGGAAACTAGACCAGGCATGAGGTGGTAAGGGCCAGGACTTTGCTGGTGGCAGTGGGAGACGCTTTCAGGTCACTCCTGTACATATCCTGCTCTAGGCTTCGCTTCTCATTAGCCATTAGCAAAAAGCCATTACCTGACGTGCTACCTGTGTGATCATGGGTGAATCAGTTACTCTCCCCGGGCTTCTATTTCTTCATTTGCAAAATGAAAGGGTTGGCCTAGATGCTTCTGAGATTCCTTCCAGCAATCTGGCTATACTCTATGGTCCTGCTTCCTGTTCAGAGGCATCAAGGAGTCATGGCGTCCATTAGACTTGGGGACAGAAGCCCCAGTGTGCCCCTTACTAGCTGAGTGATCTAAGCAAAGCCTACTCCTTTCTCTGATCCCAGTTTCTGTAAAAAGGAGCTGCTAAACTAGATGCTTACTAAGGCCCTTCCAACTCTAGATCCTATGATTGCTACAATCCAGCTCCATCAGCTTATTTGCTGGACCTGCCATGTTGACCTCCATCTCCGGCCTCAGTCTTTGCGCTAACTTTTCTCCCTGCCTGGAATGCTTCCTCTCTTCCCTCCTGACTCCTGGCTTTCTCCAAGTCTCAGCTCAAACCTCACCTTTCATAGGATGTCTGTCTCAATCTCTCTCTCCCTCTATGACCCCTCCCAGGCTGGTGAGGAAGGTACAAGGGTCCAGTAACATGGGCTGGGAGGCAGGGGCAGGCCGGGGGCAACAGTCCTGGCTGTAAGAGGCTTGGCTGGGTTGAGTGGGTGACGTGAAAACAGGAGGGGCGTCAGAGCCTCAGAGTCAGAAGGGACCGTCTAGCCCACCCAACCACGAATCAGACTCACATACCTCCAAGGTGCTTGCTTGCATACCTCCAGGTTAAAGAACAAAGTGAGCAGTGAGCCCAATCGTACCCACATCAAGGGTGTGACAAGGCAGGCGCGAAAGCTAATGGGATCTCAGGCAGCATCAACAGAAGCCCAGGGCCCACAATAAAGGAGACCACAGTCCAGCGGTCCTCTGCCCCAGTTCGTGATCATAATAGCTCACTTAAGAGTTCACAAAGTACCCTCTTCACAACAACCCCTTAAGGTGGGCAGTATAAGCCTTCTCCCCATTTTACAGGTAAGGAAACTCAGAACTTCAGTGATTTGCCCAGAGCCACATAATCAGTGTCAGAACATGGACTTGAACTTAGGACTTCTGACCACAAGTCTAAGGTCGGGTTTCACCAGACAATGTCGGGACAGTTGTGTTTAATTTGGGCCATTTTCCTCTATTTCTTTGGTCTTGTTATCTTCAGTGCCTACCATAGTGCCTGGCACATAGTAGGTGTTCAATAAATACTTGTTGATTGATTGAACTTAGGGCACTGAATTTGAGGAAAGACTTTCATGAGCTGGAGGGGATCCGGAGGAGGGGGACTTAAATGGCAAGAGCTAGATGGAGGAAATGAGGGAGAGGCTGGCCTGGACAAAACAAGATTTAGCAGATCTTCGGATGTCCAAAAGGCTGTCAACTACTGACCTCCCTGACTTCCTTAAGTCCCAAATAAAAGCCTATCTCTTGCAAGATGCCTTCCCTAGCCCCTCTTAATTTTAGCACTTTCCCTCTTTTAATTATTTCCTACTTATCCTGTATATAGCTTGCTTTGTATATATTTGTTTGTATAATGTTCTCCCATTAGATTGTAAGCTCCTTGAGGGCAGAGACTGTCTTTTGTGTCTTTTTGTATCTCCAGTGCTTAGCATAGTGCCTGGCACATAGTAGACGCTTAATAAATGTTCACTGATTGATTCTTGGCTCCAGAGGGCAGAATTAGGAACAATGGGTGGAAGTTGCTGAGAAGAAAAATTTGGCTCAATAAGCTTCCTAACAATTAGATCTAATTGCTATAATAATAATAATAACAATAACAATAATAGCCAGCATTTATAGAATACTTTAAGGTTTGCCGAAGAGTTTGACAAATACTATCTTACTTGATTCTCACAACAACCCCGGGAGGTAAGTGCAATTATTATTCCCATTTTACCAAGAGGGAAACTCAGACAAACAGAGGTTAAGTGACTTGTTCAAGGTTACAGAGATAGAAGGGGTCTGAGGCTGGATTTAAACTCAGGTCTTCCTGACTCCAGGTCCAGAGTCCACTGGGCCACCAAGCTGCCTCTGTCCCAAAGTGGGATGGGGGCATTTTAGGAGGTAACTAGGTCCTCATTTCTGAAGATGTTGTGAGCAGAGGCTAGATCTCTGGTCACATGTCAGGGAAAAGATTCTGCTCAGGAAAGGATTAGACCAGATGGTGTCTAAGGTTCCCTCCTGCTTGAAATCTCTGGCCCTCCTAGGGCCACAATCTGGGCAGCAGATTTAGCCACATTCTTTTCCATGCTTGGAAGTGGTCAAGAAGAACCAGGGTATTTGTGAATTGCCAGGGGAAAAAAGGAGCAACTGAACAATGAGCCACCATTGAGATCATGTCTGTCCTGCTCCCTGCCCCAGGACTGGAGCCAAGCCATCCATCTGGGGGCCCTCCACTGCTGAGTGCAGCTTGTGATGGTTTGAGTGGCTTGGGATGGGAGGTTATGTCTGGTTCTCTTGTTACAGAGCTTGAGGTTGGACAGCCTTCCAAGATCAAGTTCCTAACCTCCCATGCCTGCTCCTTAAAATACCCTTAGAAGCTTTGCCCAGATTGGTTTTTAATGACCCACAGAAGATGCTGAGGGTTCCTCTGGAAGGTTGTTCTCTAGGTTAATGGTCCCAAAAGCTTTACTGTCTTCCTGCGATGCAGTTCAAATTGTTTCTTGTCCTGGCCCACATTGGCCACTTCAGACAATGGCCTATTTTGGGTCTGAGTTCCTGCCAAGCCAGCAGTACAGTCAGCAGATGTGTGGGAAAGGGCAGGAGAGGAGATGGGAGGTGGACTTAGGACTGTGGGTGAAAGGAGAAGAAAGAGGCTACGTTGCTCAGGACTCTGTTGCTTAGAAGGAAGTAAAAGAGTTTTAGAAGAGCTCTTCCCATGCCAAATCTTTTGCTGCTGGCATGGAGAAAAGAGCCTTGGCCTTGGAGTCAGAAGACCTGACTTGAGACCCTGGCTCCACCACTTACCTGTCTGTCTGCTACACATGGTGGTGCTAAGAATGCTTCCTGTGCCTTAAAGGGCCATAGAAAGGGGACTTGATCTTATTTCCCAGGGATTTTCAGTTCAACAAACCTTTATTTTTGCAGTGCCTTTTTCGGGCAAATTAAACTCAAAGACAGCCAATGGGCAGTGTCTGGGCTTTGAGGATTTTAAGAGTAAAATCTCTTTGGAGAAAGAACTTTGAATGAATGAAATGGTAATCAATGATAAGGGCCATTAGGTGGCGCTGTAGTGGATAGAGCACTGGGCTTAGAATCAGGAAGGTTCATCTCCATGAGTTCAAATCTGGCCTCAGACACTAGCTGTGTGACCCTGGGCAAGTCCTCTAACCCTGTTTGCCTCAGTTTCCTCACCTGTAAAATGAGCTGATGAAGGAAATAGCAAACTACTGCAGTATCCTTGCCAACAAAACCCCAAAATGGATTCACCAAGAGTCCGATATGACTGAAATTCCTGAACAACAACCAAAAAACCAATGCTAATACAGTTTCAGTCAATACCCTAGAAGTTTTCAATAAGGCCTTGACTGAATATAACTAAGGGATTGTCCCTGCTGCCAAATCTTAGGACTTTAGTTTTTCCATCTTACTTTATAATAAAAGGTATGGCATAGTGAATAGAGAGTTGGCCTTGGACCAGGGGCATGTGGGTAAAATGTTTAACGAACAGCTCTCTGAAAAGTAGGGCACACACTTTTAAGTTTAATCTGCATCATTAACATTTTTCACATCACTTTTTTTTTAAGGTCTCTAGATAATCAGCAGAACAATAAAACAAACCTTGATTTGCAACTTGTGATTTCTGGGGCATAAATGCTTATGCCCAAAATTTAACATCAGCTTGAGCCAGAGACACCTGGGTTCAAGTTCCATCTCTGACACATACTGACTGAGTGATCCTGGCTAAGTCACTTGTCAGTATCCCAGGGCAACTCCAAAAGTATAAGATGCAGAGAAGGTGCCAACAGAGGGAGATATGCACTGGGATCTCCCCACACCTATGAAATCATAGATCTGGTCCAAAACATAAAAATGCTCCCAACATTCAATTAGATTTCATGTTTAAATTAAAAGAGAAAACTAAGATACATTTTCCTTAGATTTTAATGGTCTGAGGGAGATGGCGTACCTAGCTATCGAATAGATAAGAACAATAATCAATCTTTCACTGTGGAATGGTGTAAATTGTGCTGGGTTTGAGGTGGGATGACCTGAGTTCAAATTCTGGCTTTTGCTTCTGTAACTTTAGGCAAAACAGCTCCCCTTCACTGGGCCTGTTTCCTCCTCTGTGAAATATGGGGGTGGAAGATAATAATCATATAGCCTATTTGGAGTCTGCAAGGTTTGCAAAGCTCTTTACAGTTATTATCTTATTGGATTTTTACAACAACTCTGGGAGGTAGAGGTGCTATTATTATCTCCATTTTACAGAGAAGGAAACTGAGGCAGGCAGTGATTAAGTGACTTATGCAGGATTACATAGTAAGTGTCTGAGGCTGGATTTGAAGTCAAATCTTTCTGACTTCAGGTCCAGGACTCTATCCACAGCTTCGCCAACTGCCAATGATCTCTTAGGTTCTCTAATCTATGATCTTGTGATTCTTTGAGTGGGAAATAAAAATGTAAAACTTGTTTGCAGTAGAATGTCAGTGGGCGGTATCACATAAATAATTATGTGAAATATTTGTGGACCATAAGGTCCCCTGGTGTGATGGAGAAAGCACTGGATGAAGACTCAGACTGAGGTTTAGGTTGCTGAGAGTAACCCATTGGGCAACAATGGGAAATTCACTGTCCCTCTCTGGGTCTCAGTTAAGACACTCTGTCCTAAATGATGGGGTTGGACTAGAAGAACCTTAAGACTTCTTCTATCTAGAACACTTTATGTTCTCAGGACCCTCCCGATTCTACCATTTCATGTGCCAAAGTCTTCCAGTTCTGAGATTCTCTGTTCTAAGGCCCCTCCCAGCTCTGACATTTTATCATCTAAGTTCCTTTATTATTATAACATTTCATGTTTTAAGATTCCCCCTTCCATCTGAAGCATTCCATATTTTAAGGCCCCTTCAGATCCTTCCAGCTCTGACATTCTATGTTTTAAGTTTCCTTCTACTTATAATTTCTGTTCTAAGATTTCTTCTCACTCTGATATTCTCTGTTCCAAAGTCCCCTCCCAGCCCTGTCATTCCATGTTGTAAGACCCTTCCCACATCTGACATTCCATGTTCTACGGTCCTCCACCAGCTCTACCATTCTATGTTGTAGGGTCCTTCTCTGCTCTGACACTCCACGTTCGACGACCCTCCCAGCTCTGACATTCCATGTTGTAGGGTCTCTCCCAGCTCTGCTATTCTATGTTGTAGGGTTCTTCTCTGCTCTGATGCTCCACATTCGAAGGCTCTCCCAACTCTGATATTCCATGTTCTAGGGTCCTCCTCCAGCTCTAACTTTCCATGTTCTAGAGTCTTTCTAAGCATTGACATTCTATGAGTCTACTTGGAGAAGCTGGCTTGACAAGCCCACATAAGTATCAGCAGTACTTCAGCGTTCACTGGAGTGCTAAGCTTCTAGATGGTATACTGGCAGACAGCCCAGTCTTATTAACGGTTGCTTTACATTTTTCATGTTGGTGAGTCTGACTTCCCTATCTGCTGTACAAGAGACAAGAACTTAAAAAAATTTAAAACATCATACCCCAGACAAATTGTGTGAAAAATAATAATGACATGGGTTTTTGCAGAGAATTACCTCTCCATATTCATGTCAAGGGATTGATAGTTTTTCCTGGGAGTGTGGGATGAGAGTATTCTCGGAAGCTGAGCTTACCTATAGCCTGAGGACCTAACAGGACACTTAAGAAAGCCCCCTCTACTTAGACTGCAAAGAAAATGTTGCAGTGAAGAAAGCTTCCTGCACAGGGGAACAGTCTGACACCCTATGGTTTCCAGGCAGTCTCCAATCCAGAGCTGGGTGTAGAATAAGGTAACTTGATGTTCCACCCTCTTAGCCAAATCAGAATATCCC
The DNA here is from genome assembly GCF_900497805.2 of Vombatus ursinus. Classification (NCBI taxonomy): domain Eukaryota; kingdom Metazoa; phylum Chordata; class Mammalia; order Diprotodontia; family Vombatidae; genus Vombatus; species Vombatus ursinus. The sequence continues at coordinate 42,350,196 of NW_020954551.1, forward strand.
AACACCAGTGGCAACAAGTGACCATAATCTCTGGATATGGGATCATGGGTTTTAGAGCTAGAGGTCATCTAGTCCAATCTTCTAATTTTATAGAAAAGGAAACTGAGGCCTGGCAGGGTTAAGTGAATGTCCCAGGCTCACACAGGTAGAAAGCAGCAAATTTGGGATTCTAAACAATGTTTTCACCACTATACCCCATGGTCTTTGGTGAAAAAAACATCCATTATGAACAAGGGATTCTGCCCTAAGGGATGCTACAGTTTGATGGAGGAATATTTGGGAATGGAACATTTTAAATGTTGATTAGGAAATTAGATAGGGCTAACCTAAACTGAAGGCTTGATTTTAAAGACAGACCATTTAATCAAACACACAGAAATCATTTATTATTCTTGCAAAACACCACTTTTTGAAGATCCAAAGTTAAAGCCACTGGATAGTCTTACATTTACTAGAAGGTACCAAGATTTAGCAAAATGTCTAGTAATAACCTATCACAGAATACTCCAGATAAGGGACTGTTGAGAGTTGTCTGACTCATAGAGACACAGATCTTGGAGTTGGAAGGATTTCCGATTTCAAGTTGGAAGAGACATTAGAAATCATTGTTTAGCTCATCCCCCTCCCATTTTAAAGAGGATAAAACATCTTCAGAGAGGTTCAGTGATTTCCCCCAAGGTTTAGGATTTGAACCCGGGTCCTCTCACTGAAAAGCCAATGCTTTCATCACACTGCCATGCTTCTTTTTTTTAGTTGTTATTCAAACCTATGCTTTCATCACCATTGCAGAGCTCTTGGTGAAGAAACTTCCTTTACTAATGCAGACCAGCAACTCTTCTGCAATTTATCATCTTAAAGAGATGTCTGAGAAATCGACAAGTTAAGTGGCTTGCCCAGTGTCATACAAACAACATGCTTTGGAGATAGAATTTGAGCCCAGGTCAACCTGACTTAGGGTTCAGCCCTCCAGTTATACACCATGCTGACTTCTCATTTTTCCTTAGAGGAATCCTAAAGATCATCTAACCCAAGCTCCCATTCCACACAGGAATCCCACCTTGTAACATTCCTGACAGCATCTGGCCTCAACTTGAATACTTCTAGTGATGGGGAGGTCATTACCCATTGGAGTAGCCTTTTTCATTATTGGGTCACTGTAATCATTAGGGGTAGCTAGGTGGTACAGTGGATAGCGTGCTGGGCCTGGAGTCAGGAAGACTCATCTTTGTGAATTCAAAGCTGGCCTCAGACACTTACTAGCTGTGTGACCCTGGGCAAGTCACTTAACCCTGTTTGCCTTAGTTTCCTCATCTGTAAAATGAGAAGGAAATGGCAAATCACTCCACTCCAGTATCTTTGCCAAGTGTGGGGTCATGAAGAGTTGAACATGACTAACAACCGAACAACAACAAAACCATTACAGAGAAATGTCTCATACTGAGCAAAAATCTGATCTCCTGTAATAGCTACTGATTAATCCTAGTTCTAACCTCTTGCATTGATCCCTTTAACTCCTTTAAGATAGCTACCATGTGGTCCCCTAAGTCTTCTCTGTTCCTGGCCAAACACCACTGCCCTCTTTGTGCCATCGCTCCTCCTTTGGAGGCCTGAACAGCTCCTTTACCACTGAGGCCAATGCTAAAAGTCAGCTGTCCATCACAGTGAATGGTTCCTGACATTTTACTAAAGATACAGAAATAAACAGCTGATGGAGCCCCGGCGTAACCCCAGAGGACAGAGAGAAATCAGCTGCTTGGTCAGTGGACAGCTACTCACACCCTCCAGCCAAGGTTTCCAGCTGTAGTCAGTTGCCTAAAATTGTTCTGGGAATTTATATGGTACCAAGTGAGGTGTTATCGTCTTCCTTTTTCCTAATTCTTTTTCTTTTATTTTTTGTCAGGCAACTGGGGTTAAGTGACTTGCCCAGAGTCCCATAGCTAGTAAGTATTATGTGTCTGAGGTTAGATTTGAACTCAGGTCCTCCTGACTCTAGGGCCGGTGCTGTGTCCTCCGTGCCACCTAGCTGCCCCCTTGTTCCTAATTCTTGACCTTAGAATCCCAGAATCAAACAAACCTCAATTTCTGAATCCCAAGTTGGCAAAGGACATTCATGAAAATGACCACCAAGCTACAGGGTTGTGGGACAGGGAGGCCTGGGTTTTAATCCTGCCTCTTTCATTAACTGGCTGTGTGACTGTGGGCAAGCCATTTCCTCTTTTTGAAACTCAGTTTCCTTATTTCTAAAATGAGGTTAGAGTAGATGACCTTGTGGTCTTTTCTAGCCGTAAGAATCTATGTTCTACCAGCCTGACTTGAGGAGCTCAGAGAACCTTAGCAATTTTTCCAGGGTCACAGAGAAACACTCCAAATCCAGTGTTATGGATAGAGTACTGGATTTGGAGTCAGGAAGACTTGGGTTCAAATCGCAGTTCTGATACTTTCTCTGTGACCATGGGTAAATCACTCAAGCTCTCAGCTCCTCAAATAAGGCTGCTTAGTGGTGCAGTGGATGGATGCCAGATCTGCAATTAGGAAGACCTAAACTCAAATCCAGCCATAGATATGTAGTAGCTATGTGACACTGGGCAAGTCACTCAACCTTTGCCTGCCTTTATTTCCTCATCTGTGAAATGGGGATGATGATAACAGAACCTACCTCCCAAGATTATTGTGAGGATCAAATGAGACAGTATTTGTAAAGTGCTTTGCAAACTTTAAAGAGCAATGTAAATGCTAGCTGTTATTATTAGGTTATATATATGCAAAGGGCTTTTCAAACCATAAGGCTCTGAATAAATGGAAACTGTCACTATTCTCCAGCCTGATCCAGCCCTTGCTCGGAGCACATCAGTTTGTTGGGCTCAGGGAGCAGCTGAATTCAAGTCTGGCTCCCATCTATTTTATCAAAGTCAATAAGGGAAGGGCTCTGGGGGAAAAACATCAAAAGGGGGTAGGTGACTACATTGACAGACACTCTATTCCCATGGAGTAAAATAATGGAACTCAATTCACATAAGCTGTCTTCCTCTCCCCCACCCTCCAATCAGCCACCCCCATACAATGCAGTGCATGCCGAGAGATGTTCTCATGGGCTTCGGATTGTGGGGTTTTTTTGTTGTTGTTGTTTTTTAAGCAACAAAGAATTTTTAGCTGCAGCAAACAGACAAATCTTTTGTGTGGATTATAAAATGCTAGTGATGGATGTTTTTAAGATCAAAATGGCTAAGAAAAACAGTCTTTATTAGAAAGGTAATGATCCTTGCAAGGAGGGAGTTTCTGCAGAAAGCTGTGTGGGAGGGAAGGGGTTAGCTTTAGCTGTTGGATGGCTTAGTTCTCAGTATTTCCAGTTTTTCACAGTCTTAGCAGAAGCCTTTCTGAAGGGATTGGGCAGTGACCAAGGGCGCCTGAACCCAGGTCTTTGGAAAATACTTTGTGGACTGGTGTGTGGGGAATGATGGAGAAAGATCTATTATGTGTGGCTGGAAACTGGTCCCCGATTGTGTTAAGAAGATAGGGGGCACTTGTTCTTTTTCACTGGGACCAGAAGGAGGGAGGGAGAAATTCTAGATGGAAAACGAAGTAAGCAAAAGTTATTGACTTGTAACTACAACTTGCATACATATAACTCACCATATGGCCTGCCTGTCGTGAATATAAACTAGTAAAAATGCTCTTGGAGGGCATCCCAAAGATATTTATAGAGGGCAGAAAGCTGGTTCTGGAAGAGGAATATATTTGACATGTAAATAATGGATGTCCCTAGGACTCAGAAACTGTCTTATCGTAGCTACTACCAGAGAGCTTAGAGTCTCAGCTAAAATATTTCAGCTTTGAAACAAATCAGTGGGTCTGATCTTAAAGCACTTGGATATATATTGATTGCTTGAGGAGGGAAGAAGCCTTCTCCTTCAAAAGCAGCCCTCCTCCAGTAAAGTTGACCAGGGTCACCCAGAACAATTTCATGGGTTCCCAAAGGGAGGAATTGAGTCATTTATCCCACTCATATCATTCAGTAAGTAGCCTGTAAGCTCCTTGAGAGCAGGAACTGTTTGTTGTTTGTATATGTAATGTGCCCAATTCAAGATCCTTGTACATGACAGGTGGTTACGAGATTTATGGTGAGAAATAAGGTGAATTCTAAAGAGTGCCCCTGTAAACAGAATGCTTAATCCAGGGTCCTAACCTACCTTTCTTGCATTTTATGAAATGTCAGAGCTGGCAGGGAACTTAAAGCACAAAAAAACCTGCACCAGAGGGGACTTCAGGACATAAAATGTTAAAGCTAGAAGGGACCTTGGAATACAGAACATTGGAGCTGGAAAGGGCCTTAAAACAGAGTGTTATTGGAGGTGGGAGGGACCTCAGAGCACAGGATGTTAGAGTAATATTAGAAAAGACTTTGGAGTTCATCTGGTCCAAACTTCATGTTTTACAGATTGGAAAACTGAAGCCTTCAGGGATGAACGTTTACCTAGCCTCATATCTTGCACCTTAAACGTAGAGTTTGATTTTGAAATGACCTCGTGGAACATTGTTTATTCACGAACAGTAAGCTGTTCTCTGGAATCACTATTTTGATTCTCACCCACTTTTAACGCTTATTGTTGTTGTTATTCAGTTGTGTCTGAGTCTTTATGACCCCATTTGGGGTTCTCTTGGCAAAGATACTGGAGTGGCTTTGCCATTTCCTTCTCCAGCTCATTTTACAGATGAGGAAACCGAGGCAAACAGGCTTAAATGACTTGCTCAGGGTCACACAGCTAGTAATTGTCAGAAGTTATATTTGAACTCACAAAGAAGAGTCTTCCTGACTCTAGGCCCTGCACTCTACCCACTATGCCACCTAGCTGCCCCTTTAACACCTGTGGAGACACACAAATATGTCTGCCAAGGTTTTCACTGAGCCCAGGTAGGTGGGCAGCTATCAGAACAAGAAAGATCATAACACTTGGTTGGATTCCTTGGGTCTGTTGCAAGGTAGTTTGCCAAAGAGTTCCCAAAAGATCCCACTTTGGACATTCAAATGACAAAGCAAAATCTAGTTACAAAGAGATTTCTAAACATCGCTCTCCTATTTGAAATGTCCTCACATCCTGTTTGAGAATCTTGCTTCACTGTAGCGAATTGGAGAAACATGTTTTCCACTTGTCATTTCTATGGTCTTTGGGAAGTCCATCTGTAGTCAGGTGGTTTGCTTAGGGAAACAGTGATGAGCTCTTACCCGAATGAGCCATATCATGACCTGGTGTTCCAGCTGAAAACTCTGGCTGTCAGGCTTTCTCTGGAATATGCTCCTTTTCATGTCTTTGTTCACTTCAAAGCTAATCAGAGAATGTTCAAGGGAGACACAAAATTGACAGCCTACTGGCTCATCATCTAAGCTAGTGAACGAAAAAGAGGAATGTACTAAACAAAGAAGAGCCTGGGCCAGTCTTGGTCCTAATCCTACTCAGGCACTGCTTTCATGCATATTCACAACTGGGGAATTCATCAAGACCTCTGAACCAATGACACCATTTACCTGGCCAGTCAGAAAGCTGGAGCAGTATGAAGCAGTGGCAAAGAGAGAGAGAGGGATAGATGGAGAGATGGCAGGACCTGCCTGCCACACTAATGCTGTAATTTTACTTTCAACATCACCATCATCATCATCATTAGCAGCAGCATCACCACCACCACCACCATCTTCATCATCACTATCCTCCTCCTCCTTCTCCTCCTCCTCTTCCTCCAGATTTTGAAAGTGCTTTTTGAAAGTTTACAAAGCTCTTTCCTTGCAACAGCACCCCCATGAGTTAGAGTTGTTGAAGGAATGCTGAATTTGGAAAGGAAGTAGGTTCTGATTCTGTATCTATTAGATGAACTTCCCACCTCTAAATCCATAATCCTCTAATAACCCAGGGCTCCTTCAGCTCAAAATCCCATGAAGCTAAGAATTCATGGAGTCAGAGGATGTACGTTTGAATCCTTATGAATTTTCCTCTCTCTCGGTCTCACTTTCCTCATCTTTCAAATGAAGAGATTATTAGGTGACTAATGAGGTCTCTTCTGGTTCTAAATCTGATGATCCTCTTAGCCTCATTTTACAAGTGAGGAAACTGAGGCTTAGAGAAAGAAGTAATTTGCCCTGGGTCAAGCAGCTAATAAACGCCAGAGCAGGGACATAAACTCAAGATTCCTGACTCTGAGTCCAAAGGTCTTCCAACAACACCACACTGACACTTTGGCTTGCCTCAAAAAGCCCTGGATTTCATTCCACTGGATATTGTTGTTGTTGTTTGGTCATGTTGGACTCTCCATGACCCCATTTGGGGTTTTCTTGACAAAGATGCTGGAGAGGTTTGCCATTTCCTCATTTTATAGATGAGGAAACGAGGTAAACAGGCTTACATGACTTGCTCAGGGTCACACAGCTCGTAAGTATCTGAGACCAGATTTGAACTCAGGAAGATGAGTCTTCCTGACTCCAGGCCCAGCACTCCATCCACTGAGCCACCAGACGCCCCTTAACATCACTTGATGTTAAAGGGAAGTAAAATCCAGATGTCAACCCTTTTAATGCAAGACTACTACAATTCTTTCATTTTCTTCTTTCTATCTCACCCATATTTATTTTTAGGTGCAGAAATAAACAACTTTTAGTCTACACCTGGATGCTTCCTCCCCAAGAGATTTTTCTTTGTTGTGCTATTGGTGCTGTTGCTAAGATAATTGGTTTTAATAGGGATTTTTCATCCAAGGAACAGCTATTACTATGAACATCCCCAGGTGGGGCTCCTTTCTTCCAAACTACAGACATAGTCAAGGTAGTCAAGTCATGTAGATAGGACTATATCTTTTCCCATAAATCTAATCTAGGAGATTAAATAACTTCAAAGTGGATTGGATAGGGCTGTGCTTAGACTGAAAATGATCAGAAATATTTACAGGATTAAATTGAGTCATGTTTCAAGCTCACAGCACTACAGTTCTTCAAGATTTACAGAAGGTGCTTTCTGAACAGTGGTCAGTTAGATGAACAGTGTTAATACTCTATCCTCCATTTTACATATGAGGAGATTGAGGCTAAGACAAGTGAAATGACTTGGTTTGCCCATGATCACCCAGGCCAGGAATCGTGATTTGAGCCCATGTCTAGATTCCAAGTCTAGCATTCTTGAAGCCTAGAATTGAATGCTCACTAAAGAAGGGGGCAGATCAATTCAATGGCATTCCATAGCAAAGTTGAGGCTCAATGGGGCTGAACCACCTGGAAGTTAGAGCTGGAAAGAAACTCAGAGATCATCTAGTCCAATCCTCGCCATTTTACAATGGAGGAAATAAGCCTGAAGAAATAAAGTGATTTGTCCAAGGTCACCCAGTAACAGACCCAGAACCCAAATCTAGGTCTTCTGACCTTAAACCTAGAGGTCTTTTCATTCTGGAAAGTGGTAACATTGCCTCACGTATCTACACTAGCTCATTATGCTCTCCTAGAATGACAGACTACACACTATTTTGTTCTATGAATGTATTCTATGGGGTTAATCATATACACCTGTAGTAAAAATGTGATTTGTAGTCTTCTGCCATAAAACATAAGTTTCTTCTCAGTTCCAGGCACAGAGTAAACACTTAATATATGCTTGCTGAATGCCTTTCTTCCTGTTACTTTCCATCTGTTCTATAGCTATTTTGCATATCTCTATTTATGTACATAGGATTATAGATGGAAAGGCCATCTAGTCCAAAATACTCATTTACCCATGAGGAAACTTAGGCCCCGGGAGGTTAAGTGATTTGCTCAGGTTCACACAGGTAGTGAGAATCAGAGGTGGGATCTGAACCCAGGTCCTCTGACTCAAGAATCAGTGCTCTTTCTGTTGTACATACGTGTTTCCCCCATTAATAACTAATAATAATAATAATGATTATGATGATGATGATAGCTAAAATTTATATGGCACCAATTATTTGCCAGGGGCTTTACAATTACTATCTCATTCGACCCTCACAATAACGCTGGGAGGTACGTGATATTACTATTCTTCTTTTACAAATGAGGAAACTGAGGTAAACAGAGTCAGGTTCACACAACTAGAAAGTGCCTGAGGCTGGATTTGAATTCAGGTCTTTCTGAATCTAGGCACCACCTACCTGTCCCGGGATATAAGCTCTTTGAGAGCTTTTTCTTTGTACCCCAGCACTTAGCAACGTTCCTGGCACATAGCAAGCAAATGAGGATTTGATTGGCAAAGCCAACTAACAGGTCAGAGGTAGATGGGTGATTGTCTACCCTAATCTATTATCATTATCAATAACCAACAAGATACCTTCATTAAAGATTTCCAGAGAAGCTCACCTCAGTCTTATTTCGGGAAATCACACTGGAGTCGATGGATCCTAGGGACAGGTTGGGGAGAACAAGGTTGAGAACTTTAGCAGCAAGGACCTAGGTGGGAAGAAACAAGTCAGAGTGAGGAAACAGTGGGATTGTGGCAGGAACAAACATCCCCAGAGTGACAGTTTACAGTAAATTGTGGAAAATGCCACCAAAACTGAACATCTGCCAAGTTCACGTCCTGAGATTGAACACTCCGCGAGCAATGTTCTCGAGGGCTTGGCGCGTTCTAATTCACACAGCTGCGAACCAGCGTTGGCTCTTGGCCACTGTGGGTGAGCTGAGGAGAAGCTTTTGCCTGACTTGCTGCAATTACACACACACACACACACACACACACACACACACACACACACACACATCAGCTCCTTGCTAAATTTATTTTCCGTGGTTGCCCTTCCCACAGTCATTCAGTGATTCTACAACCATGCCTGGTTCCTTTGGCTGCACTCTTGATGAGAAGCAATTTCCCGTGGGAGCCTGGCCACAAAGAGTAAAAGGTACATGACCCTGATTTGAGGAATCGATTGGCTATGGGTCACCCAAGACCACTCAGAATCAGATACCCATAGACTGTGAGAGCTGGAAGGGATCACCCAGTCAAACCACCACCTCATTTTATAGATGGGAAAGCTGAGATTTAGAGAGAAAGAGGAAGTGACTTATCCAAAGTCTTACTGCTAACATACAGATTTCATTGGAAAATCTTGGCCCAGGAAGAGATAACCTTTTCCCCCTCTAAATATACAGCTTCACAGACTTAGAGATAGCAGACTTTAATGGTCATCTAGTTCTAATCCTCTCATTTTACAGATTAGGAAACTGAGGGTCAGTGCAGGGAAGTGGCTTGTCTGAAGTCACCCAAGTAAAGAGTAGTACAGTGAGTCATCAAACCCAGATCTTCTCTGGCTCCAAATCCTATGCTTTTTTCTCCATCACTCCATTTCTGCCTCCAATAACCTCATTTCACACATGAGGAGCTAGGAGTCAGAACAAAGAAGCTGTAGAACACATTGGACTTCGTCCAGTCCCATGCTCTTTCTCCCAAGTCTTCTGAATCCCTCATCTAAGTCACACCTAGTCTGAGCATCTCTGATCTTGGGACAGTGTTCTTCTAATCAGAAAGTGGTGAAGTTATTTTTCTGTCATTTCAGTTGTGTCCAACTCTTCACGACCCCATTTAGGATTTTCCTGGAAAGATACTGGTTTGCCATTTCCTTCTCCAACTTATTTACAGATGAGGAAACTGAGGCAAATAGAGTTAAGTGACTTGCCCAGGGTCATACAACTAGTGAGTGTCTGAGGCCAGATTTGAACTCAGGAAGATGAGTTTTTCTGACTCCAGGCTCAGCGCTCTATGCATTATGGTGCCCCCTAGACAAGGCAAACATCTCACTGCTGGCACTTGTTCTTTTACTGCCCTTTACTTTCCTCTTGTTTTAGGAGGGTGAAGAAGCACCCTGTTTCTAGATCAATTTTGTACAAATTTTCAGACAGAGGTTGTGTTAAGCTCTGGAGAATTTCTAGGCTCTTGGGTATGAAAGGTGCTATTTCAAAAGTGAACTGTGACAAAAGGAAGCTGCTTTGCTGAAATTAGAACAGCTCTAAAGGAGGGGAGTGAAGGAGGAACAGTGAAATTCTTTGCAAATGTCACCAGCCCCCCTTCCTGGAGGCAACCTGCTGTCCTCACTAAACCAGGGAACCTTTCCCCAATCAGGGACTCCAGGGGCACCTAGGGAGAAATCAAAAATTATTCATGGCTGAAATCTGAATCTATTTCCAGCATTTTCTGCTTGAAATGAGCCTGCATATTTATTCATGAAAAGACATTGTGGTGTAGGAGACAACACACTGGCCTTGAAATTAGGACACATGGGTCTATGTCCAGTTGGACCATCAGCCTGGTAGCTGGAACTGTAGCCCTCCCTCATCCCTACCCCTGCATCTCACATCCCATTTAGAGCCATCAGTACCCATCAACCAATAAAACAAAGTAGAATGAGAAGTTTAAGACATGGATTTTTTTTGCCACCACCTGATTTCCTTTGGATTCTAGGCACACAGATACTGGTAAGATGCATCCAGAAATATGTACTTACCTATATACTTGTACCTAGGCATAAACAATTCTCAACTGTTCCTTCCTTTTTTAAGACCAAAATGTTTGGTAAAGAAAAGCACCAAAGAACAGTGTCATCTTCCCAAAGGATAGTAAATATATGTGAGTGGACAAAGATGATAATGATAACAAATCTTAAAGTGATGCTTAGCTTCTGCTAAGGTTCAGAAGTGAAGCTGCCCAAACCAAACTCCACCTGGCTTGTGAGAGTAAATGGGAAAGTGAGCAGGGATATGAGAATGATGGCTAGAGAAATGTTTCTACTCCCACGAAATTGACTTACTCCCTTGTATTCCTCTTATTTTATGTGCAGAGAAAATTGAAAACGGGAAAATTTCCACACCACTGGATTTTTTTAAAGGAAGAGATCTTCATAGAAAAGAAAAGAAGCTAATTTCCTTAACAGAGATGCTACCATCTAATTCTTTATTATAGCAAAATTAATCATGGGAGGTCTCTGTCCTCTGTGGTGAGGATTTATGAATCCTCATCCCCTAAGATTTATTAGGCACTGAACACCCCCACAGCTAGGTGGGACATTCCAAGCTCCTTATGGGTGCTCTGACTAGATCTGCTTTCAATGGTCCATTACGTTCTTGAGCACAAACACAAGGGATAATTGTGATAATGCATCACTTGTAGTACTGCAGGAGAGGGTGGATGGGTCACTGAATCCATTTAAGTACTATATCTTTTGAAAAAGCCACATGGGTAAGTCATTTGCTGTCTTTCCAAGGTGGTTAGTGTGAGCCAATTCCTGGGGGTGAGGGGTGGGAGTGGGGGTGGGGAACTGCTGAAAGGATTCTGGGCTACTTCCTTGAGAATGAGGTCATAACAGTGAAACTGCAAACATAGCTCTTACAGTTGAAGACTGGGGGAAATGCTGGTGTCATAGCAACAAGAACTGCATAGTCAATTACATATGTATATGAGAGCTAGCATCCCTCCATGACTGCAATGTGAATGAAGAGGTTACAGCATTTGTTAGGGGTCTTTCCAGGCAGGGCATTGGGCTGCACATTTCACATGTCACAACAAATAAGAGGAAGGGAGGAAAGAAGCATTTATTAAGCTCCTATTATGTGTTAGGCATCATGCTTTACAAATATTCTCTCACTTTGTCCTCACAACAATCTTAGGAGATAGATGCTATTATGATCCCCATTTTACAAGTGAGGAAACTGAGGCAGACAGAGGTGCCCAAGGTCACATAGCTAATAAGTGTCTGAGGCTGCGTTTGAACTCAGGTCTTCCTAACTCCAGGCCCAGTGTTCTATCAACTGGGCCTTCTGCTGCCTCATGATAATAAGAAATAGTGCTTACCCTCAGAAGAACTCTAGTTTTCAGAGGGAGAACTTAGCCCTAGAGTAGGAGTGTTTTTGTCAAATGCAAAAGGTATTCCCTTCCCTTATTTTCTGTCACTATTTAAGACTTTTATTCTCATCGTGTTTTATCTGTTTCATTATCATCACATTCCAGGTAGAAAGAAAATGGCTGCAAGAAGAGGGGAGGGAGATTTAAGCAGAATGAGTGGAAGATGCTGGGAGTCCCAGAATGAGAGAAGAGATCAAGGTGGGGGCAAAAGGTCCCGAGAGGTGAAGAGGGCAGTAAGGTGGGATACCAAGAGGCAGGGGCAAGAAACGGACACCACCGACATCGTTGGTCAGTTTTCCAACAGACACCCTGCAAAAGACGAAGTGAATTGTAATCAGATGTGGCTGCAATGAACCCAGTGGCTTTTGCCGCTGCTCCTCCAAAATCATCTGCTTCTGGCTCATCACTTCCCAAATGCAACAGCTGTCCCCCCAGGGTCTCAGCTGCAGAATGAAAGAAGAAGGAAGCGAGACAGGGAAGAGAATGATAGAAGGTTGTTGGTGGTGAAGCTCACCCAAATAATGTATGGACTCCAATGGGCTGCTTTGGCTGTTACCGAATGCAATATTCCTTTCAAGTCTTGCAACGATTCCTGGAATAGTTGTGGAGAAATCCCAAAAAGCCAAGTTCAGCAAGTGGCCAGCACCATGGATAGGTATCCATAAGACCAGCTAACGGTCTAATACAGAGAAATAATAAGGAAGGCTAAACATCTTCCTGATTATATTTGTTCATTTCTAGCACTGATTCACTCTACTTATTAATAATGTAGACGACATAAGGACTGATGTTGAAAGTGTCGAGATCATTCAGAGCAGTGGCTTCAGGGGGAAATGTTGGACTCCTGTCATTACGCCCAATGAGACCACATCCAGAAGAATTTAAATGTTTTTGTTTCCTTCCAATTTGTGCATAAAAGGACTGTCACCCATGGAAGAAGCAAAAATTTCCACAAGCTGCAGAACACGTGACTGAGTAAACTAATCCAGTTTTCTGATTAGTGAGAAGTTCCAGCATGGCGGGGAGCCCTTATACATGTTGGAGAAAAAGAGGGCTGGAATAATAATTCGACGGCATCCTAACTTGTTCCTGATATCAGTGAAGCTCCTGACACTCCAGGTACTATAGACATTCACAAAGGCCTATTGATCCAAAAGGTTTTAATAGCTCCCTGAGATCATTTTTAAACCTCTGATGGTTGAAAGGCTTGACATGAGAAAAGGTAATTACAATAACTATAATTCTAAATGGAGTGGATAGGAACAAATGGACAAACTACAAAAGTGGCTATAGGAAGCTCAGGATTTCAAAGTATCAAAGGATTCTGCAGCCTTGAACAGCCATAGCATCACGTATCCTGCTATATTAGAGGACAGTCGAAATATCTCTGAATTGGAAGGGGCCTTAGAGATTATTTAATTCCACCCAGGAAACTGAATCCAGCAAGAGAGATGATCAGACATTGGATTCTAGACATGCAAAGAATTGACCCTCTAGACACAGAAAGTCGGTGCTAGAAGGTTCCTTGAGAAGTCATCAGGAAGATGTGGGATGTGCTTGATGCCTTCAAAATTTTGAAGAGCCGCCATGTAAATAAAAAATTAAATTTGATCTCTGCTTGGCCCCAGAGGATGGAACTAGGAGCAGTGGGTGAAATTTGCAAAGAGGCAAATTTAAGAAAAGCAAAACAAAGCACAACATTTCCTAACAATTAGAGCCATTCCACAGTAGGATGGAGGAGGGAGAGGTAGTGGGTTCTCCCTAACTGGAGGTCTTTATGCAGGGCTGGATGGAGTTCTTCTTCAGAGGCAGTTGGGTGAGATCGCCTAAGAGATCTCTTCCAACTTTGTGATTCTATGATAGAATGTCAGAACTGAAAGAAACATTAGAATGTAGAATTTCAGAGCACAACAGAGCCAGAAGACCATACGTTTTAGATTGTAAAGATATTGAAAGAGATTGTAAAACAGAGTATCTGAGTGGGAAGGATTTCAGAACATGTAACGTCAGGGTAGAAAGAGGCATTTGAATGTAGAATGTCAGAGCTAAGGGGTCCTTCAGAATCATCTGGTCATACCCTCTCATTTGATAGATGAGGAAATTGAGGCCCAGAGATTTTCTTAGGATCCCATAACCAATTAATGGTAGGGTCAGAATTAGGACCCAGGTTTCCTGACTCAGTCCACTGACCTTTCCATTGGCATTCTTCCTGAATAGAATGGATCACCAGATGGCCAAGTTATATAAGAAGCCAAAGTACACCATGGATTCAAAGCAACAGTTATCCATTAAGTATGTAGGCCTCAGGACAGGTTTATGCTAGAAAAAGGGTCCCGCTGCATTCCCTAGAAAACCAAGTTGAAGAAAAGAAAATAGAAGAACTGTGAAAACTATATCTAAATCTTGACTGAGCAGGATAAATTCTTAGCAAAATCACATTCAAATAGCCCTCATGGTCTGGAAAACTAGGTTCTAAGTGATAAAACAGGCTCATGAAAGTCAGAGGTAAAAATACATTTCATATGTCTCAATCAGTTGCACAAAGAGGCTGCCAAAGATGAAAGGTCATGGTCACAGCTGGCCCACTGAGATTACTGTGTCTAAATTCACTGGAAAAGCATCATAGATTGGCAAAGCTCTTGGGTGAAGGCCAATCAGAGGCACAGATCTCAGTGGAGAAGCAACAGAGATGACTGTTCTAGATAGAGTCAAAGGGAGTGTAAGTGGGGGAAAGAGAAGATGGTTCTGATGAACACGAGGGTATAATGAGATGTGTGGTCCCTGCTACCTTTAGGAGACATGAGGATGTTGCTTTGATGGGGGCTTTCAGAGAGTGAACCTGCTTTGTCAAAAAAGCTCATTGGCCCAATCTATCAGAAGAGTGCTGGCTCACTGATCCTGAGATCAGGTTTTAAAACTAAGGTATGAAGGAAGAAACTTTAGCTGGTTATTCCCTAGCTTTCAGGCTGACCACCTAGACTGCTCTGGCAAGATGGGAAAGATTTAACAAAGACAAGGGAGAGACTTTTCCTAAGAATGATGAGAAGGCTCAAAGCCATGAGACTCAGTTGAAGGAACGAAGGATGTTGACTAGAGAAGAGAAGACTAAAATCTTCAGAGTCTACATTCAGAGACACTGCTGTTAGCTCATGAGAAGATATGGTGAGGAAACTGATGGGGAGTTCAAAATCCTCTGGACCAGCCTTCTCCGAGGGCTCTCCTTCCCCACCTCCAAGCAGTTCTTTCTCAAGGGATTTGGCTGAACACCACGCTTATTCCAACCTTTTGAATGAATCCAGTTCCAGCTAGTTTTGTAATTTATATATAATTCTTGGGGGATGGTCAAGTTTCCTTGGACTATACAAAACTTGTTTCTTGTTTGAAGGACATTTTTGCCCTTAGGTTAAATTGATTGATTAACTGAGACATGTTCTTACCTTTTTAAGGTAAGTCAGAGGACAAAGATAGAGACAAGGAGTGGAAATCACTGTGAGGCAGATCAATATAAAGAACTTATTGGAGCTGTCTGACAATGAAATGAGCGTCCTCAGGAGATGGCTGTTCCTCTATCACTGATACTTGGGGATTTTGTGGAAGGGATTCATGAATAAGGCAAGGAATTGGATTCCTTGAGGACCCTTCCAATTCTGCACTTCTCTTCTCCTTGAAGACCCTGAGAGAAAGAAGTGCATCCAGGGGTGTGTTAGTAAATGTTTAACAACCGGCTAAATGTATGCATGATACACCTTGAAATTTAATGTGTATTATTAACATTTTCTCTTTAAAATCCAGACAATCCACAAAACAATGAATCAAACTCAAGCTTTTATAATTTAGAAGGATCAAGGAGATGCAGCCTTCTCAGAGATGCATAAAATATATTGGTCTTCTATACTAAACATGGATGTATATTAAAGGGATTGAGTTATTATTCAGCCTATTTTTGATAGATGGAACTGGAGGTTGGATGGGCAAAGAATTGCTTTTTGTTGTTGCTGTTCGATTGTGTCCAACTCTTTGTGACCCCATTTGGGGTTTTCTTGGCAAAGATACTGTAGTGGTCTGCCATTTTCTTCTCTAGCTCATTTTACAGATGAGGAAACTGAGACAAACAGGGGTAAGTGATTTGTCCAGGGTCACACAGCTAGTAAGTGTCTGAGGCTGGATTTGAACTCAGGAAGATAAATCTTCCTGACTCCCTGCCAGGCACTCTCTCACTATGGCACCCCCTAGCAATTGCTTTACCGTTTGCTTAATGCTCTAACTGAGGTGATGTCAAACTCACATAGAAACAAGGTCATTAAACCTTACACAAGGATCTCTGCAGACCATATATTGTCTTAGAAAACCACATAAATGTTATCTATGTCCTGTTGTGTTTTTATCTATTTTGTTAAATATTTCTCAATTACATTTTAATCTGATTTGGGCAGCACTCGGGAATGTTACAGGAGTTAAGAGGCCCAGGAATCTGGGTTCTAGCTCTTCCATTAATCTAGCTCTTCCATTATCTAGCCGCGTGACAGTGAGCAGGCCACTGGGGCTTTCATTTCTGCTTCTACCAAATGAGGGGGATTAGGTGAGATCTTGAAGATACTTGGCAGCTCAAACCTTCTCTATCCTATGAAATGCTTCAGCATGGAAGGATTCAGCAGC
This sequence comes from Vombatus ursinus, assembly GCF_900497805.2. Classification (NCBI taxonomy): domain Eukaryota; kingdom Metazoa; phylum Chordata; class Mammalia; order Diprotodontia; family Vombatidae; genus Vombatus; species Vombatus ursinus. Next base: position 42,366,725 of record NW_020954551.1, read on the forward strand.
CAAGACTGACAGATGTCTATATGATAAGCAGATAGTCTGTGAGTGAGACAAATGAATGAATAACAAAATCCCAGAGGTTTAATTCTCACAGTGAGTCAGAGCTAAGACTAGAACCCAGAGAGATATCATCCTGCCTCATTACTGATATTATCGCAATTAATGTATTAAAATGTATTTATTCCATCAATAAACCCTTAATGACTACCTATTTTGCCAGACTCTGTTCACAGAGCTACAAGGGACAAAAATAAGAGTACGCTGGTAAATGTTTAACAATCAGCTCCTTGGGGAAAAAATAGTATGTGCAACATGCTCTTAAATTTAATTTGCATTTAAACTTTTTCTCTATCACTTTCTTAAGTCTAGACAATCAACAAAACAATAAATCAAGGCCTGATTTGTAGTGTTGGCTGATTGCTGAGGTGTAAATTTAACAATTGAATCTTTTGAATCAAATTGGTATCGATGGTTTCAGCGTGCCTCAGGATGCAAATATGAATGAATGGGTCATGGTCCTTGGTCCTCAAGGCCTTCACAGTCTACTAATATAATATAATTCAATAAACATTTATTTTTTTTTAAATTTTTAGGCAATTGGGGTTAAGTGACTTGCCCAGGGTCACACAGCTATTAAGTGTCAAGTGTTTGGTCTGAGGCCGAATTTGAACTCAAGTCCTCCTCACTCCAGGGCCAGTGCTCTATCCACTGCGCCACCTAGCTGCCCCCTTAATGAACATTTATTAAGCACCTACTATGTACCAGGCACTGTTAAAAGTGCTGAGGATACAAAAAGAGGCAAAAGACAGTCCCTCCTTACAATCTAATGGCACTTACAAAACAGGTAAAAAAAAAGGTACTATGAGAATGGTAAGGAGGAAGAAATTACATTTGATTGAGGGAGATTGGGGAAGGCTTCATATTTAAACATAGGGAGGATTTGAATTGGCTGAGATAACAAATGAGGGGATCTGTCCCCAGTGGAAGGTCCTGTGTGAACAAAAACACAGAGACAACAGAGCAAAAGAAGGTCATTAGTCCAGTTTGGCTATAGTGAGTAGCCAATATAAACCCTGAGGATCCTTATTCCAACTCCCATGACTAGCCAGGTCCTCACAACTGGGCTGTTATCTCCCCTTCAGGGTTCTGTGGGTCCCCCAAGGAATCAAGGGTGATTCTCTAATGCCACTGACTCTAGGCCCCACCAAGGTGCCCCCTCCCAAGATTATCGGTTGAAAATCAATTTAGTCAGCCTGATTTAAGTAGCTTTTAAGGAAGGAGTATTTATTAAGGAAGTGCAATAAAAACTATGAGTACAAAACATTTGCCAAAAGTCTATGACAATTTCCCAAAAGTACCAAGGGCAGAGGAAAGTGAGCAGATGTGGCAAGGGGGAACTCAGAGCTCTGGACTGCTAGAACTATTGTCTCCCATCTGTGAGATGCTTAAGAAGGCTCCCTTCAGCCTGGCAGATCTGCACTCATCTTCCTTGAATCCTGATGCAGACGCTGCCGTTGGCTGATGTGAACATGTGGTGAGGAAACTGATGGGGAGTTCATAATCCTCTGGACCAGCCTTCTCCCAAGGACTCTTCTTCCCCACCTCCAAGCAGCTCTTTCTCAAGGGGTTTGGCTGAACACCACGCTTATTCCAACCTTTTGAATGAATCCAGTTCCAGTTAGTTTTGTAATTTATATATGACTCCTGGGGGATGGCCAAGTTTCCTTGGACTATACAAAATATGTTTCTTGTTTGAAGGACATTTTTGCCCTTAGGCTAAAGACTAATTGATTGATTGACTGAGACATATTCTTACCTAGTTAAGGTATTAAGGCTAAAATGAGATGGGGGTGTGGTTTGAACCCACCCTATCCTTCCAAAAGGCTCTACTAAATACAGCTGTGGAAAATAAAACTAGAATGGTATATTGGGGCCAAATCATTCCTAGCTAAGGATTCTGGACTTTACTCAGTAGGCAAGGGGTGCCATTGTAGGCTTCTGAGTCAGAGGTTAATTAGGGCAAACATTAACATTTAAGAAATGAATAATACCTATAAGAACCACTAGATTTTTAGGGTGAGAAAAATGATATCTTTTGGACCTCTGGGCTTTGAGTATACAAAAATTCTCATTTTGATGGAAGTACTATATAAATGTTTATTATTATTGTTACCACTTTGGCCATTTTTATAATTTCATCAGTACAGGAAGCTCCCAGTGATGGATTCCCTCTACCAATACAGGGTGACACTTCCTTTGTATCGTAAGAGTCTTCCACCTAGAATCCTGGGAGGTTAAGCTCGGGGTCCTATAGACACTACCTGTCAGAGGCTGGTTTTGAACCCAGGTCTTTCTCTCTATTTATCATGCCATGCCACTTTTTCAATCATCATCATCACCACCATTATCATTGTCATGATTAATAATAATAATAAGGCTAGCATATATGTGCATATAGCTATATCTATATTTTTTAAGGTACGCAAAGAGCTTTACAAACATCTCATTTGATTCTCACAAAAACTCTGTGAGGCAGGTGCTGTAATTACCCCCATTTTACAGGGGAAGAAACCAAGTCTTAGGCTTAAGTGCCTTATCAAGAATCATACAGCTGAGAAGTATCTGAAGAAGGACCTGAACCCAGATCTCCTTGACTTCAAGAGCACTTCAAGCACTGGCCACTACACCACACTGTCTTCAAATTGCATTACCTGTGACTGTGAAGGACAACAGTGCCTACATAAACTGAGAAGGATCTTGATGGAGCAACAGCAGACTAGAGCTGGAAGGGAGCTCAGAGAACATCAAGTCACTCTCATTTTATGTACAGGAAACTGAGACCTAAAGATGGGAAGTGACTGGTCCCAGGTCACACAAATCCCATCAATGTGCAATTATCAACATTTTTAACCTGGTACTAATATAAAGTACAATTATTATTATTTTTTTTTTTTAGGGATAGGCAATGGGGTGAGATGACTTGCCCAGGGTCACACAGCTAGTAAGTGTTATGTGTCTGAGACCGGATTTGAACTCAGGTGCTCCTGAATCCAGGGCCAGTGCTCTATCCACTGCACCACCTAGCTGCCCCTTAAAGTACATTTTTTGTAAGTCATTAGTGGTTCTTTTAAAATGGCGCAAAATTAAAAGGAAATATTCTTTCAGATAATATGATGATTGTTTTTGTTCTTTAATAAAAGTGTCAGATAATCTAGACTGTGTCCATTTTTTTCTTCTAGCCCCTTTCACTTGAACTGGAAAATCAAGATTTTACAGCATACAATTGATACCCTATATGCTAGAGTCTCATTCTAACACTAATTACTTTAGCACAGAACTCAATATAAGGCAGGTTTGCCTTTGGGCCTAGCCGATGACTGCAAGAGCTTAACATTACCACAAAGGCCTATGGTTAGACTCAGCCTTGCTAATCTGAAGGAACTAAGTGAACTCTTGATGCGTCTAGGTGAAGCAATGAATGGCTTGTTCTATTTAATTTCTGATTCTCCATTATCTGTAATTTTTTTTTACCTTTCTCAGAATATGCTGGAGGAACTTACTAATTCTCCATGGATCCTTTTTGAACATATCTATTAATTTTGTGGATGATTTTACAGATTTATTGATTTCCCTAACTTCTTGATATACTCACCCTATACCACACTTCCCACTGTTTGATTCTGTGCCTCCCATTCCCTGATTCTTCTCAACTCAAGATTACAAAAAATCTTGTTTTGCTCCACCTATGGAGAAACTCTTATTGTCTAGACCAGACTTGAAGTCTGTACTGGATTGTCTGATAAATCCATACATAATTAATAAACGAAATACACCATGGCATGCAGTCTTCAGAGTACTGGTAGATTATTCCTCCCACATCTGGACAAGAGACAGTCTTTGTCCACTTGGAGTTCCCTTTGTAGATAGTCAGAACAAACTCTTTTTGATGATTTCTGTTAAGCATATTGGTTGGCAGTTGTTGGTATCTTCTCTATTATTCTTTTTGGGCATTGACAAGAACTGAAAACTTTTTTTTGTGCTTTTCGTTGTCTTCCCCTGGCATGTCAGTCCCTTGACGATCTCACAATTGCATCTTCTCCATCATGGATCTCCTCCATATTGGATACTTCATCCAATAGAGTCACTTTCCCCAGCTTTATTATCCTCGGTGTCATTTCTACCTCCCCAACAAGCAAATCCGGGACTGTTACATTGGGGCAGAAGCTTGATTATCCTTAATGGTGAAAACACTTTGTCCCATGGATCTTTACAGACCTTTTCCATTTTTCTTCTATTTGCTGTCTTCAACTTCATCTTTAAATGCCCTTGGGATGGCTTTGTTTACTTTGATTGCTTGACAAGCTTTCTTTAAACTGAAGTAAGTCCATAAGGGCAGGGCCAATCTTTTGCTTTTCTTTGTATCTTTAACACTTAGCACAGTGCCTGGCACATGGTAGGCACTTAATAATGTTTACTGACTTGATTTTAGTAACTGTCCCTCACTACTTAACAAGATAATATTGATTATAACTCTCTGTTATCATTCTTCACAATTTTAAAAATAAGCTTACACTCTAAAATGGTACTGCCTTTGGCAGTCACCTCTCTCCATTTCCCAGGCAAGTCAAATGTTTGTTGATTAAGGCACTTTCTGAGCATTTCTGGTCCTCTTATGGTGACAGTAGATTTATAACAGTTTAGCTTGTGTAGAAGTACTGACCTTATCAGTGTCAATACCTTTTTTCTAGTCCATTTCCCAATTTTCATGGCCAATTACTTATTCAAATAGTTCAGAAACAAGCTGTTTCCATTATATGCCATATCTTTCCCCCGCTGTTATTATTTCTTCTTGATCGTTAGCTCCTTGAGGGCAGGGAATACCTTTTGCCTCTTTTTGTTTCCTCAGGGCTTGGCATGGTGCCTGACGCATTGTTGTTGTTCAGTCCTTTAGCTGTGTCTGACTCTTTTTGACTCCGTGGACCAGACTGTCCATGGGTTTTCTTGGCAAAGATACTGGAGTGGTTTGCTATCATCTTTTCCAGTGGATTAAGGCAAACAGAGATCAAGTAACTTGCTCAGGGTCACACATCAAGTGTCTGAGGCCAGATTTGAACTCAGGTCTTTCTGACTCCAGACCCAGTGTTCTATCCACTAAGCCATTTAGCTGCCATACCTGGCACATAACAGGTGTTTATTAAATGTTTACTGAATTGAATTTAATTGGTTTTGACTAATTCTGATCTTTGCCCTGACAATTTGGTGGCCTGACCATATATAGATAATTAATTCAGGGAAAATTCCTACATCAATAACAAATCCTTTGCTGTCTGTTAAAAAATAACTTATTTCATTTTTTGTGATATTATTTGATGTGTACCATGCCCAGAGTTTACCAATTCTTTTCTGACAGTTAATAGAAATTTATTATGCACCTACTATGTGCCAGGCATAGTGCTAAGCACTAGGGAGACAAAGAAAGGTAAAAGACAATTCCTGCCCTCAAGGAGCTTACAGTCTAATGTGGGAAACAACATATAAAAAGAAGTTGAAAAGCAGGGTGGGGTGGGAGATGGTCAGATGACCTGGAGTGGGTCCTCAAAGTGTTCATAACATAAAGGAATGAAGCTTCTATATAGTCTATATGCCTTTATTTGCTCTACTTTCTTCCTAAATCATGCTTTCTCACTTATTTCTTGACATCTTCACATTTTCCTACTTGCACTGAAGTTATGGAGTATCTCAATTCATATTGATTTAGTTTGGAAGTCTCATTCAATTCTTTGTAGAAATCCTTTGGTTCTTCATCCTTAACATAAGTATCTGCATATGTCTATGTACATATACACTTGCATATCTTTATATAACTAGATCTGTAATTTCATTGGTTTAAGAACTCTTGGTGAGAGTGGTGATTGCTCCATATAGCCTTAGATACATAGATAAGACATTTATTAAGTGCTTACTGCGTGCCAGGGTGTTGGAAGTTTAAGTAATGACTTTTCCATGGTCACATAGCTAGTACATGTCAGAAGCATGTCTTGAAGACAGGTGTTCCAGACCCCAAGGTCAGCAGCTGTTAATCCACTAGGACTCACTTGCCTCTTATGATACATGCTAAATTGAGGTGGGTAGGTGGCATAATGAATAGAATGCTGAATCTAGAGTCAGAAAGACCTTAATTCAAATGTGACTTCAGGCACTTACTAGTTATGTGACCCTGGGAAACTCACTGAAATTCTGTCTACCTTAGTTTCTTCAACTGCAAAATGGAGATAAGAGTAGCACCTACCTTCCAGGGTTGGTGTGAGAATCAAATGAGATAAAATTTCATAAAGCACTTAACACAATGCCTGGCACATAGTAGGCACTTGATAAATGTTTGTTTCCTTCTTCCTAAATAAGAAGTTTGGCGTTTGCACTTAACTTGTTAGTAAATGGTTCGCTGGGAGTCAATTCTATGAATAGTTAACAAAATTAATTAATCTAACCTAGTGCTTTTCTCCTTAAAAAAGAACAGGCATCAGAAAATAATTTTTCTTTAGTCTTTGAAAAACTTATTTCACCTTAGATATCCCAGGATCACAATGGCAGCAGTCGGTACTGTACAAATCTATAACTAGATATAAAATCAAAGCAAATGTGAGGTATAAAGATATTTTTGATGACTCCACGAACCTGCAATAAAGTAAGGTTTTACTGAACCAAATGTTCTTTTACCTTGAAAGTTGTTGCTGATTCTGGGCTGGCGACCACCAAAGGTGAAATTAACACCATGCCAGAAAAACTATTTGGTTTCTCGGAAGCAGTTAGGATGGCAATGGCTCCTCCCTGCAATGAGAAGTTAGACACCTTGAGCTGCTCATCTGTTTTAGGCAACAGGCGATGTTTCAAAGGGGTGACATTCATGACACTTCTAACTTAAATTATAGTGTTTGCCAAGAGCACCGAATGAAGGACATTACCTTTGAGTGGAAGCTGTGGAATGTTGGATAAACTAGGACTACAATTATTTTATTACAAACATTTTTCTCTGGGTTTTCCAAGAGCAAACATTTCAGAGAGATATAAATAAAATTCTTGCTTGTGGGCTGCAAGTTAAACAATAACACATTTACACTTCATTTCTAGCCCAAAGCTGGCATAAACCCAGTCAGGGCGGTGTGAGCTTTTTAGTAATCAGATCAGAAAAGGGTGGGTGCTTACATCGCTCGCTTGGTAAAGATCACAGAAGTTTAGTTCCCAAGGAAAACACTTGGTGAATTTCCTGCTACTAAAGGACCAATGCCCAATTTGTTTGATGAAATGGGAAGAGGATTCCAAGGGGCAGGCACTTGGTAATTGGCACAGGATTTTAAAGCATAGTGTACATTTATAACATGTCAAGGGCTTTCCACTGGTCCAAAGGTCTCCTTGGATCAAATCTGAAAACTTCCTACAAATGGTTCCTTTATTTCTAGTTCCCACTTCTACTGGGCAACTCCACAATGGCCAGATTAAAAACAATTGCCACATTTAATCCTCTCTTTATAATCAAGATACTTTTCCTTTCTGGTCTGTAGTGATCAGAAAGTATATCTGATTACTACTTGAGAGCCCTGGTGACTTGGTAGAACCAAAACTGTTTTTTAAAAAATGATCTGATTGTCCCCAAACAACCAAATCCTCCCGCCTCAATGAATATTTGCTGGCAATCTCACCTGCAGTTTCTGTGCTCGAGACAAATAAGCCAGACATTAAAATCCTCTCCTCCTTCCATGGTCTCCAGGGCTGTGAATCTGGCACTGACTTACAAGCATTAAACTCTCTGGGAACACAAACTACTCAGGATACAAAGAGAGCTGTCCAAGCCAGAAGGAGAGAATTTTGGGCAGGGAGGTAAGGCTCCTCCCTTTCTACTCCATTCCCTCAGCCATTTTGTTTCCCCATACAAGGTTACTGGAGTCTAGAGGCTCCTAGGAGCACTCAATCATAGATTTAGAGCTGAAAGGAGGCAGAGAGGCTATCTAGCTCCTTATCTTATAGATGAGGAAACTGGCATCTTCTGATGGTTAATTGACTTTCTCCTAGTTACAAAGGATTTGGATTTAGCTCCCCTGACTGCAAGTTCAACCCTCTTAATCCCTATCTCTAATCTAGCCTTAATCCCTATGCTGTGCTGGAGATAAGGGTAGCTATTATAAATTGTAAAATAACAGATATAATGCACTTTATGAACCCTAAAGGGCTCTATACTCTTCTACCTATCCATCTATCCATCCATCTATCACCATCATCATCATCATCATCATCATCATCATCATCATCATCATCATCA
>NW_020954551.1:42375045-42375648 GCF_900497805.2 Vombatus ursinus
CATCATCATCATCATCATCATCATCATCATCATCATCATCATCATCATCATATGAGTCTGCTTACCATGGAATGCCCCAGAAGGAAGATGGGAAGCCCAGGGTAATCTTTTCGCATGAAATCCACATGCTGGAACACATCCCTGACGAAAACATGGAAATCAGACACAATCATCCTCTCACCTTCACTCTGTCCATGGCCAACTAAAAGAAAAGGAATAAAATGGAACACAAGTGGGTCTCACAAAACTTAGTGGAAAGCACAGTAGCCCTTATGTTGACTGTGGTGGGAAATTGGTTCTCTGATGGTTTCCTACTGAATAATAACAATTGAATAATAACCAAGGAGAAAGCTGAAGAGGTTCTTGAAAATACTTTATTTTCTGCATAAGGATACAATGTAAAGAGAAAAATGGATTAACAGTGAACAAAGCATTCCTATCTTAATACATTAAGAATTTATGGTTCTGTAGATGTAGGTACCCCTTACCACAAGTGAAAAACCTTCTTGGCCTTAGGAGGTGGTTATAGGATCTTAGATCTAGGAAAGGAAGGAAAGAAGGAAGGAAGGAAGGAAGGAAGGAAGGAAGGAAGGAAGGAAGGAA
>NW_020954551.1:42375658-42404958 GCF_900497805.2 Vombatus ursinus
GAAGGAAGGAAGGAAGGAAGGAAGGAAGGAAGGAAGGAAGGAAGGAAGGAAGGAAGGAAGGAAGGAAGTGTTTATTAAGTGCCTAACTACATGCCAGATACTTTACAAATATCATCTCACTTAATCTCAACAACAACCTTAAGAGGTAGGTGCTATTATGATGCTCATTTTACGTTTGAGGAAACTAAGACAGATAGAGGTTAAGTGACTTGCCCAGGATCACACAGATAGTTAGTTTCTGAGACTAGATTTGAACCCAGGTCTTCCTGTCTCCAGGCCCAGCACTCTGCGCACTTCATCCACAGATGAAGAAATGAAGTCTAGAGAGGTGAGGCAACTTGCCCAAGGCCACACAAGCAGCAGGTGAAAGAGATGGGATTTGAACTTAGGTACTCTGATTCCCAAATCAGTGCTCTTCCTTTCTTCCTTCCTTCCTTCCTTCCTTCTTTTTTTTCCTTTCCTTGGAGGCAACTGTGGTTAAGTGACTCACCCAGAGTAACACAGCTAGTAAGCATTTGAGACTGGTTTTGAACTCAGGTCCTCCTGACTCTAGGGCCGGTGCCATATACACTGCACCAATTAGTTGCTCCAACCAGTGTTCTTTCAACAGTCTTATGCTAACTCTCAAAGACACTGGTCTTGGAGAGTTGTGGCTAACTCTGTGGACAAGCTGATAATGGACCTCTGAGCTTAGCTAATCTGGTCCTCAGAAAATGGACATCCAGTTTATTATCAGGTTCACATTCAATGCCTTTCCAGAGTGCCATAGCCTTTAGCAACCTAAGGTTACCTTCACACCAAAGTGAGGCCCCAGAATATGATTTTGGTTATCATTATTATTATCATTATAAACATAGCATGGCAGATAAAGAGTTGGCCTTAGTCAGGAAGATCTGCGTTCAAATCCCACTTCTAACACCTACTGGCTTTGGGACTGGACTGTGTTCTAGGCAACTCATTAAGACCAGAAACTGTAGAGAAAGTATCAGTCTGCCTTGGTAGAAGGAGGACCTCCCCAGGAACTCTCTATTCCAGTGAAATCACAAGCACAGTACAACATAATAATAATATCAAGGTCTCCTACTTAAGTCCCAGTTTTCCACCACACTGTGGCATGGGTATGACTCCAGGTCACCTGAAAAGTTCTACCAAAGAAACATAAACTCTGACAGGTCCTATCAAGCTGCAAAGACATTGAGTAATGGCCGAGTAATAGATAGATGGTGAGTATGTGATTTGAGGATCAGAATAAGAATCAGGAATCAGTTCAAGAAGATTCATTTCCAAAGGGATTGGTCACTAAGGGATGAATTATCCAGATACAACCAAGTATGAAGCATGTGGTAATGAGCAATGACTCTTTTGAAGTATGAGACTGATGATGATGAGGATGATAAGATAACAATTATAATGCTTAAATTATCTTGAGTTTTCCCCTTTCCTTATTCCCAACAGTCCTATTATGGCATTAACCTCTCACCAGGAGAGGACTCAATTCTGCCTGCTCATTGGGCAGCCTTAGATAAAGCTAAATGTGTTATGTGTGTGTGTATGTGTATATATATATATATATATATATATATATATATATATGTATGTATGTATGTATGTTTTTTAAAAAAGGCAAATGTGTTTGAGAGAAGTCTTCCCAAAGAAGTGGGCATAAAAATAGGCCACCCTCTGTCCTAGTTGGAGATTTCTTATTTTTTTTCTTAATGTCACATATTTGTGCTGTTCCTTTTCCTCTTTGTCATCTCCCTTTTTTCCCTCTACTCTCCCCTCTTTGAAGTACATTGGTTGCTATAGAAACAATGAGGCTGCTGCTGCCTCCTGGTGCCACTGGAGAAAGCCAGTTGATAGGATGGTTCGCAAACTGGAATATGCGAATGGGGAGAGAGGTTTTGGTGAACAGGGGCAACATCTGGGAGAAATCATCCCTTTCTTTAAAACCATTCATTCAGAGATCTTAGAGTGTTATTAACTAAGCCACGTGATAGCCCCAGAGAGAGCAATCACTTTTATCATTCTTATTTGCAGAAAAATAAATAAACCACATGAAAGGTTAAAAGATATTTCTAGCCCAGGAGTTCTCCCGTATATATAAACATCATCCTCCCCCTCTTTCTCCGATATTTCAATATATTCCATTTCCACTGTAATGCTATGCATTTTATTTTATGCCTTTAAAAACAATGCTCACCAGACTGCTCCGTAGGTTCATGATACAAACTAAGCTAAGAACCCTTGCTATGGAAGGATGAGGTAGAAGGTGGGAGAGGAAACATCCTTATTCTCTTATAGTCACTACAAAGACTATGTCCCTTTGTTGTTGTCATTTTTATCATGTAAACTAAATCTAACTCAAATAATTCACAAATGTTAAGAGCTAGAAGAGGTCTCACAGAGAATTTAGTCCAACTTCACCATTTTACAGATGAGGAAACTGAGACTCAGAGAGAAGAAGTGATTTGCCCAAAGTCACAAGCTTAGTAGACCATGGTAGAAACAGATTTTAGGATCATAGGATTAAAAACTAGACAGAACCTTAGAGATTGTGTAGTCTAACATCCTTATTTTATAGACGAGGGGACCAAAATCTAGAGAGGGAATATTAACTGCATAAGGACATGTGGTTAGTAAGTGACTGAGCCATGACTTGGACCCAGGTCTTTGACACCAGACCCAGAGATCTTTCCACTACAGGTAACATTAGTTCTATATGTTTTAAACGACTACTAATTTAGCACTATCACAGGTCTTAGACCAAATTTTGTTGGTCTTATCCTCTCAGTCAGTCTCGAAGTCTGAGTACCAACAAATAACTTTCTTTTGAAAAATTTTATTTATTTTTATTCTGAACTTAACAAATACCAATTTAAATAAGATTTCCATATATGTCGTGGAACAGAAGGAGAAGATTGTACACGAAACTGTGAATCTCTATTATGGAGAGCTTGCTTTTCTTTTTAAGTACATGATTAATTCAATATGTAATTTGCAAAGCTGTCCTGCTTGTCTGTGATTCCTTCTTTCCATTCTCTTCACTTTTGGGGGGGAATTGGGGGTAAGGAGAATGCTACTACTTGCCTCTCTCTAACCTTCCAACCTTCATTAAAAATAAAAACAATACCTTTGCAGTAAAATTTCATAGTCAAGTAAAACAAATTCCTATATGAACAAATTCCATGTTCAAAAATGTATGTTTCATTCTGCACCTCGAATCTATTACTGCTCTATTGTGAAGCAGGCAGCATGTTTTATCTAGAATCAAAGTTGGCCTTTTTACTGATCAGCATTCTTGAGTCTTCCAAAGTTGTTTGTCTTTTACAATGTTGTTCTTGTATAAATTGTTTTCCTGGTTCTATTCACTTTACTCTGCATCAGTTAATGCAAGAGATGCTACATGGTGCACATATATTAAGCTCTGATGTTGTTTTATTGTCTGTGGTGCTTTTAAATATAAGGTAATTTCTCTATCTCTTTTAATCATCTATTTTTGCTGTAACCTTGTGTGAGATTATGATTATTATCCCTTTTTAGTTCAGTTAAAACATAATAGATTTTGCTGCAACCCTTTATTTTAACTCTGTGTGAATCTCTACATTTCAAGTATGTTTCTTACAAACATAATCCTCTTTCATTTTATAGGTGAGTTCATTCCATTCACATTCATGATCATGATGATTAATTGTGTATTTTTTCCTATCTCATTCTCGTATACTTTTCCCTCTATTTGCCCCATCCCTTACAAAGAAAGAAGTGGTAAGAAAGAAGTGTTCTCAGCACTAGGGATCCAGGATCATAGGGATCTAGGTCCTTTCAAAGATGAAAATGATGATGAATTAAGAGATGTTATAAAGAATGATGAAATACTGAGAGAGTAAAAGACAGAAGGGAGGGAGGTTTTGGATATTTAAGAGATGGAGGGAAATCTGCATTTAAATAAGACTTTTTTGTCTGAACTTGTAATAATAATGCTACAGAGAACTCATGATAAGGAAGCTCCTTCCATCAACACAGATTGACAATTCATCTTCATTTTAGAGTCTGGGGCACATGATGTGGCTTTTCTACATTGCACAGGTAGTCCTTGTACCCAGGTCTTCCTGAGACCCTATCCATTACACCACATTAACTTTCAAAAAGGATGGCAGTGAAGTGCAAATATAGCTCCCATGTTTTGCTTCTCACTGTGCTACTTTCCACCTGAAGCTACCTCATGCCTGAAGTGGAATTCTTGATGAATTCAACTAGGCATCTCACACTGAGACTAATTTGCACTCATCATATGGTTTTATACTTTTGGCAGGACTGCTGATATGACAATTGGTGGTACCATTTTGTAGTTTTAATACATATTTAATGAAAATAGAACCATATAAGTTTTAGCAAACTGTCTAGCACACAGTAGGTATTCAATAAATATTTCTTGATTGATGGATTCTACCAATGAATGAAAGCACAAGGAATAAACACAGATCTGCTTCAGAATCAAACATCACCTTTCTTCCTTCCTCCTTCTCCCTCAAAATATCATTTGGACTTCCTCTGACACTAAGTTGCATAAGGCTTGATAATCTGGACCAAAGGATGTAGGCACCAGAGCAGCTCCCATTTCTTGATGAGTTCTTATTAATTAATCTCTTAAACAAGAGAAGTTGTAACTGGGTGCTCCCAAAGGGAAGATGGATGGGGGAAAGATGGGGAGGAAGGGAAGACTCCAAAGACAGAGGACAACCAAGAATGATACTATCATCAGGGCTGACTTCCCTAAGCATTTTCTGGTCCTGGATGTTTCAATTGGCCAGCATAAGAAGAAAAGAAGCCTTAGCAAAGAAACTTTCCTGAGAAAATAGTCCAGTTGTATTGTGGTTCTATTACCTACAGTGAATTTTGGATGGCTTTGTATTGAGGATTCAGGTAGTACAGTATGTTGGAAAGAATACTGGACTCTGAGTGCTCTGATCTAGGTTTATATCTTGTTTCTGGTACTAATTACCAGTGGTGAGATATGGGTCAAGTAATTTACCCTCCCTGGGGCTTAGTTTCCTTGTCTTTAAAATGAGGAAGGGAGGGGACTAGATAATCTGCGAGGTCCCTTCTATCTCTAAGTTCTATGGTCATAGCATTATAGATTTAGACCTGGAAGGGACCTTAGAGGCATCTAACCCAACCCCTTCATTTTGCAGATCAGAAAGCTGAGGCCCAGGATAAATCTTGTCATTTCTACCTTCATAACATCTCTTTTTCACTCCACTCACACAGTCACTATCCTCCTTCATGTTCCCATGTACTCTATGTTCCTCTCATATAACATCTCCAATCTCTATGCCTTTGAACATGCTTTTTCTCCTTCCCTTCACCCCCTGGCTTTGCTGCTTCCTTCAAGACTCAGATTAAATCTTCCCTTCTGTAAAGGATTTACCAGGTGTTCTCCCAACTCCTACAAACTCTTCTAATTCCTTTTCCCTTCTGACATTACCTCCCATTTACACTGTATATTTCATGTTATCTCTCCAATTAGAATGTGAGTTCCTCCAGGTCAAGGACCATTTTTTGACTTTCCTAAAACCTCCATCAAATAGGCCAGTGCCTGGCACACAGTAAGCACTGAATACATTTCCTGTTGACTAACACAGTAGGAGTTTATTAAAGGTTGCTCATTTATTGATGACTAGGTGCTCTCTTGCTATCTCCCAACTTATCTTGATCAATTTTCTCCTTTGTCTGTTCAACAAACTTCCTAGTTTGGCGACCTTTCTCCTTGCTAGGGAGTTAAAAGAAAAATAGGAGTTGAGTAGTTCATCCTTCTGCCGCCTGCTAGTGACATCTTCTCTGAGGAGTAGTCCTACCCCTTTATCAACCTTTTAGCTATACACACAGTTAAAAAGAAAACCACCCTTTTTTGTTGTTTTTAGAACTATTAGGGAGCTTCAGTTCATTATGGTTTTTAACATTTCTGACATTCTTTCAGGCTAGTGTTGGTCTTATGTTTATCCTTGGATATATATACTCCCTCACAGTTGCACATTTATTTAAAACCCAACCTCTGACACATCCCTGTGTAGCTACACTCATTTCTTTACATGCTTCTCCTTTTCTCTGTGACAAGAATTTCACTGCTCAGACTCTTCCATATGAGCCACATTCCCACTAAGAAACTCTGACTATAGGATCACACACATTTTTTCTTTGACCTTTTGGAAATTTGCCTTCCTAAAACCAAGGGTATACCCCCAGCTACTCCCAGGATCCTTAATGGAATGCCTCACTTCCTTCACTACTCAGTTCAAATGTTAGCTTCTATAGGAAGTCTTTCCAAGGCCTCTTTCCAAGCCAAACCTTCAATGGTTATTTTTTTCTTTTAAAATTTTATTTTTGTTTTCAGTTTCAAATTCCCTCCTTCTCTCCACTCCTCCCCCACCCAGGAAGAAGGCAAGAAATACAATACCCACTATACATATGAAGTCATATAAAAAATAGTTCTGCATCAGCCAGTTTATTTTCCAACTACTCTGTATTTATCTTATATGTGCCTGATTATTTACAGGTTGTCCTCCCATCAGAATGTGAAGTCCTTAAGGGCAGAGACTGTTGTTGTTGGATTTTTGTTTTGTTTTGTTTGCCATTCTTGGTGTCTCTTACACAGGGAAAGCACAGAACCTGGCCCACAGTAAGTACTTAAATAAATACTTGCTGATTAACTGATTCTAAAACAATATGGTCACCACAACCCGATGAAGGCAGCACAGAAGGCTGCAGCCTTTGAAGACCAAAAGAATGAGACAGTTGTGGTGAAGGAGAGGATGGGTGGAGGCATTGCTCAGATAATAGCAACCCAAGAAGTGATGCTTCTGAAGGAGCGGGAGCTGGAAGAAGCTTGGAAGAAGCTGGCCCAGATCCGACAGCAGCAGTACAAGTTCTTGCCTTCAGAGCTGCAGGATGAGGGATAGCATTAAGGGCTGGAACTTCTACTTAACGCAGACCTAAGACAGACACTAGTTGGTACCCACCAACTGCCTATGGCCCAAAGTCTCTTGCACCAAGAGGGATCCATCCCCAGCACTCTTAAAGTACCTGCCACCCCTGGGGCACCACTGTACGTCCCCTTGCTCCTTCCCTGTCCAAGTATCTTCATACCCTAGGCTCAACCTTCAAACCATCCCTGGGGTCCCCTAAGTGCCTACCCATTCTCAGAGTATTAACACTGGCTCCAAGACTATTAATGCTGCTATACCTCGCACTTCCAGAGGCTGCACCAGACCCTGCCTCACCCTCAGTGGCTCTCAGCCAGTCCTCACCAGCGATGGCTCTACTTACCCTTTTTGATACGGTCCCCTCTACCCTAGTCACGTGTGGGGGCTGCAAGGGTCACCACCCTCCCATGTGCCCCAAAACAGGCCATTCTCCAATAAAAGTGGTTCTGCCACCAACTCCAAACCATCCCAAGATGGCTGTCCCCATCTCCATATCCCCAGAGATTGTGTTCCAACTAATTGAAGAATTTTTATTCTATCCAGGTGCCCTAGATGGGTTCTACCAAAATTTCAGTTGGTTAATGTGCTAATGGAAGGAGTTAGATTGTCCCAGGTCCTCAAACTTCTATGGAGTAGGAATCAAAGAAGAATAGAATACAGATCTGAAAGGGATGTTAAAACATTAAAAAAGAGATGAAAGGAGCTTAGAAATCATTTATTTCAACCTTTTTATTTTACAAACAAAATAACTGGTTCTGCCCCAATCTCTTCCTCCAGGCTGGTCAGAAGTAATTCTAGAGTGGCAGTTCCCTGAATAGGATCATTTAGTGCCATCCCCTCATGTCACAGAAGAGGGAAGTGAGACCCACAGAAATGGAGTGCCTAGCCCATGTTCATACAGGTGGCAAAGAGGACAGCCAGGACACTAAGGCAGGTTTTTGGCTTTTTTAAAATTCAAGAGCTCTTGCAGTGACTTTCATTGACTTCTGAAAGACAAAAATGTGAGCAAGGCAAGTATCAGATGTTGTGCTTTGAACAAATGATACTTCCAGTTGAGGAGTGCTGAAACTTCCTGTCACTACTTCATGGTCCTCCTGTGACTATTTTATCAATTGCATTATGGAAGAATCATTTGTCCCTTCCATCTGGCCAGGTGGTCTGTATTTATACTTCTCTGGCAAGATTCAATCTGTTTCTCTCTCCTTTAACCCTAACTCAAATTCTTTTTACCATCAGTCATACTCTCAGATTTCCAAATAGCTCTCTGTCGTCTCTCATTCCGTTAGATCTGTTTCTAGAGAACAAGGAATACCCCTCCAGGCACAGATTCTTTCCTCTTAAGTGTTGATGATACCTAGAAAATCAGATTTATCTTACCTACTTGGGTGGCCATTTCAGTTCTCACCCTTTTAAATAACACTCAAGTTTTTGATTTTTTGTAAGATAAAAAAATTCATTAATATTTTTAAAGGCTCTGCTCTTTGAACTTTGTTCAAACTCCCCACACCAGAATAAATCAATGGCACAATTATCAGCTCCTTAGAAGGCTGTTTATTCATTTCATTTGAATGGACATTTCTTTTCCTCTTTATTTCAAGAGGGATTTTTCCTTCAGGGTGAAGGGCCATTGAAGAAAGCAAAGATACAGCAGATAGAACTGACTGGAACTTGGGCCTCAAATTTCACCGGGGAAATTTAGTTTTAGGAAGGCAGAACCTTCTCATTGGCTCCATTCAGATTATTGGGTCCTCTATGCTCACTGAGACTCACATGAGGCTGGAGAAACCTCTAGAAAGAAAGACAGGAGGACTCTTGTGCAATCCTGAAGGGGGATCTCAATGCAAGTAAGAGTCCTGGGCTGCCTGACCTCCAGAGCTTTGAGGTCAGACAATGAGGGAACAGAATCTGGACAAATAAGGAAATTCAGCTTCTCAAGTTGAAAGTGAAATCACTCACAAGTCTTCACGATGTCATGAGGCCATGATCCCTGTAGGGTCACAAAGTGCAACGTGATCTCAGCACCATTTTAGACAAAACTCACAGCAAAAAATGAGAGATTCCAACCTGACATTTAAAGTGGGGATCAAAGAGGGAAATTCTCCCTCCCTACCAACTTCTCAGTGAACTCATATGGCCAAATAATAAGTGCTCTAAAACAAAACCCGCTTAAGGGACACTTATTAATTATGCTAGAAGAGGCTTTCAGCGAGATGGGAATAACACACGAGGCAATGGTGGCAGATTTAATAAGCTGAAGAGAAAGGAGGAGAGCTAACTCTCTATTCCCTGCAGGGTCTTTGGGAGAATTGGAGGCATAGAGTTTCACTGTTTTTAGCAGATGCTCCTAAAATCACAGACGGTTGGAGCTGGAAGGGACATTAGTTCAATCTCCTTGTTTCGCAGAGGCTGAAACTGAGGGCCAGAAACAAGAAGTAGTGACTCCAGATCACATAGGAAGAAAGTAGCTGAGTTGGGGTTTGAAATCAAAGTCTCCCAATGCCAAGGCTTGTTCCTAATATACTATGTCATAAATAGCACAGGGGGTCAAATGATGATTTCAGGGAGTGAGAGAGAAAAGAAATCAGATGGTAACCTCCACGAGGGCAGGTACTATGTGTCTTCTGAACTGTGTATCTCTCCCAGTACCTACCATGGCACTTATTTCAACAATCAAAGGTCTATAATTTAGGCAATGGGTGTGCTCCCTGTACTAATGAAGGCAGCAATCTCTCTACATCTTAGTAAATGGTCTTCAAGAGGTTCTATGGCCAAAATATATCATACACATTATGTCTCTATAGAAAGTCAGTTTTCTGAAGGCAGAGGCTGGATCATTTTCATCTTTGTATCTTCATTGCCTGGCATGGAGTAGACTTGCTTATTGATTGATTGATAGTATTGATTACCCCTCTGTAAGAACTGGAAGTAGTTTCTGAGGAGCTGTACCCCTACTCCCTGGGAGAAGCAATGTGGTACTGTGGAAAGAATGCTAGGCCTGGAGCCAAAACACTCTGGCTCCAACACTTACTACGTGTGGGACCCTGGACAAACCACTTCTCTTCTCTGGTCCTCAGTTTCCTCATCTGTAAAATGGATATATTGATACACTACCAGACTTACAGGGCTCTTTTAAAGGGAAATGCTTTGCAAATCATCAAACCCTGCTTGGGAGGTGAGCTCTTCTTTTCATTCAGTGCCATCCGACTACTTCTGGGAGAGAGTTTAGGGCTACCTTCTTGTAGAATTCAAACAGCTCTGAGTTGCCGCCTTTGTTCGAAAGGCTTGTTTCTGAGCCCACTAATGAACACACTGGTTTGCTTTGCCAGGACCTTTCACCTTCACTGGCATAGATCTAATTCTGAAGTGAGCGCCTATGTTTCTGCCTTGAATTCTTGAGTAGACCACTTCATTCTGTGTTTTTTGCATTTTCAGTGACAAGGATGGAGTAGGTTTGTTGGTGTTAGTCTTTCATTACGATCGCTTCATTTTGAAATGTGTTTGAATGAAGCTACCTTTTATCCCCAGATTTTTGGCAGGGAAAATCAGCATCTACGGGCAAAGGGATAAGGGGCTAAGAAAACAGGAGAACAACGCTGACTGGGACTCAGGCCCAGAGGGGAAGTGCTCACTCCTCTGGGGGTGGGGAAGATTCATCTGCTCACATGAGGCTGGGTAGTGCTGTGTGGATAGGAACCACATTGGAATCCACCTCCCTCATTTTCTTTTACATTCTCAACTTTCTATAGGTGAACATAATTCAGATAAACCATGATTATCCCAAACAAAACATAGTATCTAAACCAGGGACTAGATTTTTTTCCATGACAATCTCTCTCCCTTCTTAACCTCCCCATCATCACTGTTCTAATAGTTACAATAAAGTGGGGTAGCAGAGGTGGGAAAGTCCAAGGCGTGTTGGGTGGATAGAGAGGTTGGAACATTCTGAGGAGGAGTAGTGTGAGATAAGGCTAGAGAGATTGGATGGCCTTCCATTGCAAAAGGCTTTATTCCTCCTCTCTCAGGCAGATTTTCAATACTTCAATAGTCTCTTGAAGGGGTTTGGGGAAGGGGAGTAGGGAAACACTACAGCAGAGTATAAAATGCCCTGAGCTAAGAGTCTGAAAATAGATGTACAGACAATGCTAAGCTAGGAGGGAATGATTAACACACTGGATGGCAAAATCAGGATACAAGAAGATTTTGATAAGCTACAGCACTGGGCCAAATGTAACAAGATCAAACTGAATAATTTAGTAGTGATGAATGTAAAGGTCTACACCTGGGTTTCAATAATCAACTCCACAGGTTCAGGATGGAGCTGACTTGTTTCTAGGGAAATATCTGGTTTTTTTTGTGGGCTGCAGACTTAATGTAGATCAACAGTGTGATATGGTCTCTAAGAAAGCTCATGAAAACTTTAGCCTGTATCAGGATGCAAAAAAAGTATCTGTGGCATTGTCAGTTCTAGGGGCCACCTTTTAGGAACAACATCAACATACTGGAGTCCATTTAAAATAAAGCAACCAGGATGAGGGGACTGAAGACTGTGTCATATGAGGTACCATGAAAGGGACAAAGAATATTTAGCATGGAGAAAAGAAGACTTGCAGTGCAAGTGGGAAGAACATAATATCTTCGAGTATTTTAATGGTTGTCTTGTGAAAAGGCTAAACTTGTTTTACAGCTAGCTGAACCAGTAGATAGGGTCCTGGCTCTGGAGTCAGAAGATGTGAGTTCAAATCCAGCCTCAGACACTAACTAGCTATGTGATCACACATCATTTAATCTATCTCTGCCTCAGTTTCTTCAACTGTAAAAAGGAGATCATAACAGCCTCTGCCTCAGAGGGTTGTTGGTAGTTTTATTTGTAAAATGCTTAGCAAAGTACTGGTATGTAGTAGGCACTTAATAAAAGTGTGTATTTTTTTTTTTGCTTAGACCCAGAGTCCAAAACTAGGAACAACTGGTGGCTATTATAGAGAGGGAGAATTCAGCTTGTTAAGTTTCTAACAGTTACAGTAAATGTACAGATGGGGAAACTGTGGGGAGTGTTTGGGGCTCAGAGTGACTGAAGCATTGAATGTGTGTGTGATGGGGCATAGTGAGAGGTAAGACTGGGAAGACAGGATGCCATTTCATCTTGGAGGGTCTTTGAAGGTTATACAAAAGAGTCTGAATTTTACGTAGGAGGCAATAGGGAGTGATGGGAGGTTGTTGCAGACATCAGTTGGAGAATTCTAGGAGAAGGGAGTTATTTGAACAGGAGCTTGAGTACAGAAGAGATCTGCTTTCTTGGGCAACTAAAGGGACTGAGCCAAACAGATCAGCTTGGACTAAGGGTAAAAATAGAATGGGACCAGAAAGAGACTGTGAATCAAGGTAATTTGGCAGAGGACTCCAGGATCCAGGGATCTCTTAAGACAAAACAATTGCCTTCTTCACCGGACAAAAGACAAAAAGACCAGGCTGCTTACAAAGTGAGTTCTGAGTAAGAAAAAAAAAAGTATTTCCCAACTGAAATATGAACAGCAGAATTTGTTTGGGACATGTGATGACATGTTACAGGGCTATTCCTACTCAGTTTTTTGGAGTAAAAGTATTAGTTGGAAAGGATGGGTCAAAAGGCAAAGTTCACTTTGGAATTGCATCCACAGGGGGTGGGTGGCATTTAGCCTGGACTGGTTGGAAGCTGCACATTCTGAGCCTGCCTTTTCTGAACATCCTTTTAGATGGAAATTTCACATTTTCTTCGTTAGGTAGTGACATCATAGCAAGTTGAGCTCTCCCTCTAGCACATGAATTCCTTCGAGGAAAAATGAAACCCTTTGATTTGGGAAAGCAATTCTTCTTGTGGATCACACAATTCTTTTTCGTCTTTATTTTGTGTGTAGCCTGTATTTACTTATTAGCAGATGTAGATCCCCATAGCAAAATGTAAGCTTCTTGAGGACAGGCATGGATAATATAAAGGCAAAGGCACATAGCAGGAGGTTACTGATCGGTAAAAACTGACTTTCCTTGATTAGAGTCAGTGGGATTTTGAACACTAGATTTGGAATGAGCTGATTTGAGCTGGAATCTGAGCTCTGTTACTATTTTTCTATGTCGTTGGGCAATTTGCTTAACCCTCTCTTGGCTTCAGTTTTCTTCATCTCTAACACAAGTGGGCTGGACTAGATGATATCTGAAGTCTCTCTAGGCTCTAAATCTAAGTTCCTAAAAGCCTATGAATTTAACCTTTCTAGGCCCCCTCCTCTGCAAACGGAGGGTGGAGGTGGGATGATTTCTGATATCTTCCAATTCTCAATTCTTAGGAGCCTTCATTGCGAAAAGCTTGGCAGTTTCATTGCTTAACTTACTGTCTCTGGGTTAACCTGATATGTTTCAAAAGCCTTCTGACCCCAGCCTGGAGAATAGTTCTAACTCTTGGCTGAGAAGCAGATTTTTCTTCCTACTTTTGGCAACCTAACTTAAAAAAAAAAACCCAGCTTATTAGCCAACAACCTAGAGGTAACATGGTATACTGTGGCGCAAAGGGTGAGAGGCTAGAGTTCAGAGTCAGGAGACTTGGGTTTGAACTCCAGCTCTAATACTTACTAGCTGTGTGATCATGGGCACCTCATCCAAATTCTCTATGCCTAGGTTTACTCATCTGTAAAATGGAGACAACAACATTTGTGCTAGTTACAGGGTGGCTAACGTGAAAAGTGCTTTGTAAACTGTAAAGACCAGTATCAGTGTGAGTTATTATTACAATTTAAAAACAAACTTCCCCTCTGAAGAGGAGGCAGAATCAGACAAGGCAGAAAGTCAAATTAGAAAACCCTGTGCTGGGGCCCTCAGCTTTAGTTATGCTGACATCCATCTCCAGAAAAGCCCAGATCCTTGTGTGTTTAAACAAACAACAAAAGCTCAGGACAGTTTCACATTCCTCTTCTTGGGCTCATATGCTGCAGAGGGCACAGTGGGCATGTAGTAGAGAGCTGGGATATGCTTGGGTGGTTTTGGACAAGTCCTGGGGCTCTGCCCAATGCTTATTTCTTTATACCTAGGAAGCCCTGGAGGAGGCTTGCTTGGGAAGACTTTAGAAAAAAAGGATTCAAGGGAGATCTGGGAAGGGGAAATGAAGCAGTTTTCCTCCTCATCCGTTCCTTCTGATTGTCAAGGTTAGGTACCCCTCCAGCCCTGGCCCTACCCCTCTGAGATTTGTTAAGACCAGGGGAAGGAAGCAGGTGGGCACCTGGTATGGGTGGCTTCAGTATTTCCTCCTTCCTGTTGAAGCAGAATCAGGGGATCCCACCCCATCAAGGCATTCTTCCTCTGCTGGTTTGGCAAAGAAGAGGAGGAAGGGGAAGATGTGTAGCTGAAGGATGATCTGCCTCAAAGAGCAGAAAGGACATGAGGACTGGTAGGTTAGAAACACGGATTCTAGTCCCAGCTCTGCCATGAAATGTGTGACCTCGTGCAAATTACTTTGGCTCTCTGGGTCTCAGTTTCCTTCTCTGTAAAATGAAGGATTTGGGGCTAGAATCAGAAGTTCTTAACCTGGGGCCTATGAGCTTTTTTTTTTTTTTTAAAGGATGACTATTTCAATGTAATAGGTTTCCTTTGTAATCCTATGTATTTTATTTTTTGCATTTAAAAACATCCAGAGAAGGGTTAACCAGAAGAATCAATTTCAAATCCGATGATTCAATGACTTAAAAGGAGGGAAGAGGAGGAAAGGGAAGAGGAGGAAAGGGAAAAAGGACAGATAGAGGCCAAAGAAAAAAAATAGGCCCTAATTGTTTGAATAGTGGGGAAAAAAAGGTGGGGAACCTGCTTCGCTGTCATACCATGTCATCCCCTTTCACAGATTCCTAAAGTGGCCCCCCAAAAGAACGTTCTCCCTTTTGAAGAAGTTAACTTTCTTCCTGTTTTTTGCAAACAGCTTCCTCATCTCACAAGGTCAGGGCACTATACAAACCCTAATCAGCTTCCCTGAAATATCGCTTTTCTCCCCCCAGAGGGTAATAGAATTGAAAGGGTTGTAAGAGTTGGAGTCAGATGACCCACTTTGCTGTTGACTATGTGTGGGGTCTTGGACAAAGCACTTCCTCTATCTGGGCTTCAGTTTCCTTCTTTGGGGAACAAGTGAGTTGGATCTGATGGTCTCTCTGGTTCTTTCCATCCCAAATCTATGATCCCAATGTTCACTTTTCTAGACCAGCCTTACACAGTTTCAATCATTTCAGCAGGGCTGACCATCCTTACCTCTTCATCACTTGCAGAAAGCACGCTAGAAGAGTCAGGAGACCTGGGTTCAGATCCCAGCTTCAACATTTACTGGCCATGTGACCTTGGGCAAAACTCTGGAGTCAGAGGACCTGGGTTCAAGTCTAGCTCTGCCCCTTCTACCAGTGTGACCTTTGATAAGTCCCTTCACCTTTCTGGGTCTCAGTTTCCTCATCTGTAAAATGAGAGGGTTGGACTAGATATTCTTTATGATCCCTTCCAACTCTAAATCTATAATTCTATGATTATTCTGAATTTCTTTATTTGTAAAATGGGAACAATAATGCACTACCTGCCAGCTATTATAGTACTTTGTAAACTTAAATTCCTATATAGTGTGAGTTATTATAGTAGGCACTTAATAATACACTACCTGCCAGCTATTACAGTACTTTGTAAACTTAAATTTCTATATAGTGTGAATTATTATAATAGGCACTTAATAAATGCTTGTTAGTTGATTCATAGATTATATATTTACCACTTTAAAAAATCATTCATTACCTCCCTATCTCATTCCACACAGTGCCCATTCTAAACCTGTCCTCTTAAGCCCCAACTCCTCCCCTTACCCTGATAGTCTCAGTAGATGAGCTCTCTTTCTATTTTACAGAAGCCAAGGCCATCTGACCAGAGATCCTTCAATTTCTCTCTTCCTTACCTCAAAACCTCTGAGTCTTCAGCATCTGCCTCTTTTCTCCTCTCTCTGGAAAAGCTGCTTTCTTTCCTTCTGTTTGAAGCAAACCCCTTCACCTGAGTCCTTGAAATACCTTCCTTTCCTCCCTTCCTTGACCTTGCTCCTTCAATATTTTTTCTCTTTCTTGTATCTCTAATGCCTGATCTCTATTGGCTCATTCCTTTTTACCTGTAAAAATGTTCAGATACCCTCCTCTTAAAAAAGAAATAGAACATCCACGCATCCATCCATCCTGCCTGCCCCCTGAAGCTCCCAGCCTGCCTCTCTTCTCCCTTTTCCCGTCAGACTTTTTGACTCACTTTTTCTATTTCCTCACCTTGACAACCATATCTATATCTGAATTGTCTCTAATGAAATAAAGTGTTGTTAAAGAATTACTAATAGTAATTTAAGGACTTGTCAAAAATATAGTGTTGAAAGCTTTTTTTTAATCAGTAAAATATTTCAGAAACATCAAGCCAACATCTCATATTGTAATTGGCTTTTGATGATCCAAGTGGTTTCACCATGGTGATGATTATAATGAAACATCAAAGTGATATTATATGATTTGGCTTTTGTTTCTTTCATTCTAGGAAACAGCTCTTCTGGAGATCACCCATGACTTCCTGGTTGCCAAACCCAAACTCCTTTTTCAGTTCTCACTGTCCTTGACTTGGCCTTGAGGACCTATTTGTTACCTTCTACTCTCTCAGCTTTCATGGAACCAAACTCTCTCAGTTGTCCCCTCAACTCCTGGGCCACTCCTCTTTTGTCTCCTTTGCTGGACCCTCTCTGTTCTTTTCTTTCCTTAACTCTCTTCTTTCCCTCTTCTCTTCCTCCTCTGCACCATCTTCCTTGATGAATTCATTTGTTTTCAAGTCTTTAATGATGATAGGTAGGTAAATTGGTGTCTCCCATCCTGATCTCTCTATCAAGCTCCAGATAAGCAACTGCCTACCAGGCATTTTCCCCTGAATGTTTCACCAGCGCCTCAAGCCCAATTTGTTTAAAATTAAACTTCTCCCTACTTTGGGAGGCAATGTGGTGTAGGACAAAGAGTGCTGGATTCAGAACCAGAGGACCTTGGTTCAGATCCTGGCTCTGTCACTTATTATCTGTGTGACCTTAGGAAAGTCACTTAACCTCACCTGTAAAATGAGGCGGTTGGATTAGATGACCTCTAAGGTCCCTTCCACGTCTAGATATATGATCCAAAGATCTGTTTATCCTTTGATCCTGTGACCAAAGTGTAGCTGGATCATCCAGCGCACAAAGGAGAATAAAAGTATAGAACAAAACACTGAAAAGGTGAGAAGAATCCAGGTTATGCAGAACTTCAATTGCCCGTGGGGACAGCTAGGTGGCTCCATAGTGCACAGAGTGCTGGGCCTGGAGTCACAAAGACTCATCTTAATGAGTTCAAATTCAGCCTCAGATATTTACTAGCTGCGGGACCCTGGGCAGCCACTTAACCCTGTTTGCCTCAGTTTCCTCATCTGTAAAATGGACTACATGGCCTCCAAAATCCCTTTCAGCTATTCTAACTTCATGATTACAGAGATTAGAACTAGTAGGACCTCACGGATCATCTAGCCATTCACCTCACTGCCATTTTAAAGACAAGGAAGCTGAGACCCATAGGAAGGTGACGAGAATGGTCAAAGGCCTAGAGGACACGCCGTATGAAGGCTGGTTGTGGGAACTGGGGGTATTTAGCCTAGAGAAGAGAAGATTTAGGAACGTGAGTGCTCAAAGCAGGAACAACGGCAGAAATTGCAAAGAAGGAAGTTTTAAGTTTGATGTAAAAAGAAATTCCCTGACAATATTCCTAACAAAATTCCTACCAAAAATAGAATGGCTGGCCCCAGGAGCTAGTGGGTTCTCCTCCTTTGGAGGTCTTCAACAAAAGGCGGGATGACTGCATGTTGGGAACATTGCATAATTCTCATTGAGGTATGGGCTGGACTCAGTGATCTCTGGGGTCCTTTCAAATACTCAATCAACAAACATTTATTAAGTCCCTACTATGTGCCAGGGACTGTACCAAGTCCTGAGGATACAAAGACAAAGATGAAATAGTCCCTGCTCTCAAGGAGCTTCCATTCTGTGATTCTGTACTGGATGTTGACAGTTGCTCAAATTCATCCTTCTCCAGGAAGGACCACACTTAAATCCCCTCTTATTAAACAAATGATATGAATCTACTCCAGTTTTTAGACAGACTTTCAGACAGGGTGCTTAATATCCTTCCTTGGTTATTCATTTCAGTGTTCTACAGCCTTCATTGTCAAGAATTTTTTCTGTGTCTAGCCTCTCCATTATTCTTAAGCTGATTTTACATCATGATTGCCTAAGCTACCCTATGAGTAACATGGGAATTGATTGCACAGTGCTTTAGGAGTTATACAATATAGAAATCAAAAGATAAGATCGAGTCAACAAAAATCTACATTTTGTTGAAATGGTTTCAAGCAATACTTTTTAATCAAGAAGATATGCAAGTTGTAAGTCTAGAGGCTGTGAGGGAGGGAATGCAAATACTTCCTTCTCTAGGATATGAAGGACTATGTGTTTAATTATTTAAACAAATGGAACATTCAGTAAATCTTACAGATGCAAGCAACTGGCAGATGCTGAAGTAAGGAAAACACAGCTTTTTGAAAAGATAAGAGATTGGTCAGCATTTTCTGGAAGGAAGACAGCACATAGATCTGCTCACAGAGCACAGCCATGCATGAAAAGGCTCCTCTTGACTTCATGAGGGAGACTTCAGACTCCCTCATCCACACCTTTATCCCACTGTGTCATGGAGATGAGAGTAGGTAGAGTGTCTGGGGGATTGGGAGGGGCAGAGTTATCTCGGTTAGCTTAAGGACACTGTGGAATCTTCTCAGATGTCTTGAAACAAAACAAAACTCATTTAAATTCATTTTAGTTGAACAAATAGACTCCCTCCGGCACTTCTAGGTGATGGGGCAGATGGTGTTACTGAATAAAGCAACAGTATGTCCCAATTCCAAAAGGGCTGGAAGTTACTGAGCTCTTGGGGTCTAATTTGGGATGCCATAGGGGTAATTATTCACTCAATGAGTTTGACAGGCTGGTGGGGGGGGGTTCTCTTCTTCATTTTATAATTCATCTTAACTGGGTCCCCCCGCTCTGCTTGGAGGCAGGGGCTTGTTTGATCTGGACCTCTGGAAAAACACTCAAGCTTAGCACTTATATAGCATTTTAAGGTTTACAAAGTGCTTTGCAAATATTATCTCATTTGACTTGTACAAAAATGCTGGGTGGTAGGTGTTATTATTACATCCAGTTTGCAGATGAGGAAACTGAGGCAGACCAAGGTCAAGTGGCTTACCCAGGGACATACTAATGTTTGAGGCCTTATTTGAACTCAGATCTTCCTTATTCCAGGTCCAGTACTCTATCCTCTGTACCACCTAGCAATCTGGCCAATGAGAAGGATAACAAATCATCATGTCTCCTAGCTACTCTAGACTCATCTTGAGCCAAACTGATCTTCTTGGGTTTATATGTTAATAGATGTAGAATTGGAGAGAATCTTAGAAATCATTTATTCCAACTCTCTCGTTTTACAGATATATAAATCAAGACCAATACAAGGGAAGTCTATCCATAGTCATGGTAAGTGGTTGAAGCAGGAATTTAAAGCCAAATTTTCTTCTTTATTTTCAATACTCTTTCCCTGACAACCATTCTGCCTTCTTGGCTCCACAGGACTAATAATAACCCTGTGATTGTCTGGAATACAGGATACCACCCTCCCAGGCAGAATGAGTTTCTTAGGTCCTGCCAGTAACTGCATGGAAGGCAATATTTTCTGGTATATTTACTTTTAGTGCTTTGTCAGGTACCATGTTAATTTCAAGAAATCTGTATGTAATCTGGGTAATATTGGAAAGGCAAAGAGAGTCAAGGTTGTAGAAAATCTATTGATCTACTTTTCATGAGAACATCAAATAATGGAATCAACATGGCTGTTCCATCAATGCCCATTATCTACTTTTATTAAAGGTCACATGGGGATGGGGGCTGTGATTCTTTATTATTTACCTTTTGCACAATGACAAGGAAGAACAGAATGTACTTTAAAACATTGTGCTCTTTGGGAAAATAAACTTCGTACCTTCATGACATCCCTAATGGTCAATGGAACAGCACAAGACCTAGGACCAAAAATGACCCACTAGGGAAAATGTCTTTATCAAGTCTATCTTTTTAAGGTCAATATCGACATGACCCCAAAACACATCTTGGTGAGAAGTAGAACTAGACTATTATGTCCCAAGGAATCTACAGTTGCTGACCTCAAACACACTAGCTGGTAATGTCTGGGAATCAAGTTTTGCTGTTCAGACGTTAGCACTCATGAAAACTTACATTCCATCCTCCTCTGACCACGTAGTCAGTAGACACAATGCCAGGAAAAGATTTTAATTATGTCTAATTTCTGGTATAATCTCTCTCTTTTCATTCCCTGCCTCCCTATTCCATTCCAAGAGGACTGAGTACATCTGGTGGTCAAGTAAGGTTTCTATCATAAGTAAGACTGCCATTTCAGCTCTGATCCAATCTGGTAAGATTCCATTAAATGTAGAGAGGAGGGAATAGAATCCTAGACTGTTAGAACCAGGAGGAACCTCAAGGTTAACAAGTCCAACATCCTCATTTTATGCACATGGAAACTGAGACCAGGCGAGTTTAAGTAACTTGTCCAAAGTCACACAACTAGTTAATGATAGAACTAACACTAGATCTAACTAACACTAGATTTTGTTCAATACTTTTTCCCAAACAGAGCTAAGGGAATTAAGAAACTGATAAGTTAAGAGTGTTGCCCAAGGTCACACGGCTAGTAAGTGGTCGTGTCCATATATGTCAGTAGGTGAATCTGCCATAACTCCATTGAACCACCACAAGATTTCAGTTGCAACTGAACAGATGTTTTCAAAAAACATACACTTTGCCATTTGAGAATTAACTTTTCCAAGAAGGTCTTAATAAGTCAAGACGTTATACAAAATAATTGCATTTCATGAAAGCTTAATGAGAGAGACATTTTAGTTTTTAGGATAATTCATTTCTCTCTTCTTGATACAGAAGAAGATTTTAGATTGTTTTATATACAAACAATATCTTTAAAAATGATCTAGCCCAGTAGGTTTGTTTGTTTGCTTGTTCTAATGACATAACGGCCAATTCTGGTCGCAAGCAATTTGTCCAATCTTCCTCCAGGATAGACAAGACCCAACAGTTTGGATAACAAGGTTCTTGCACAGAGATGGGATACGTCTAAATCAATTCACACAGGAAGCAGAGCTGTGGTTACAGTGGGTCAACAGCTGGGAGGATCTAGTCTAGAACAAGAGTCACCTAAATGGGAGCATCAGAAACAAGGCAAGGTTCAGAATGGCAACACCTCTTATCCCGGGCCACCCCCAAATTACCTTGTGTTTACATTGTATGTTTCAGTATCTACATGTTGTTTTCTCTGATAGAATGTAAGCTCCTTGAGGGCAGGGATGGTTTCATTTTTGTCTTTGTATCCACACTGTTTTGAAGAGTGCTTGGCACAAAGTAGGCACTTAACAAATTCTTGTTGATTGATTAATGTGAGCCAAGGGCAGAAGTCAAGGACAATGACACAATAAAAGAAGACCAGTCAAAGGAACAGAGGAAACCAGAGCAAATAGGCATCAGAATATAATTGAATGACAAGTTGTCATGATCAGTGGACATTTCTAGTGTGTATCCTTGGCTGGACACATTTCCTTTACTGCCTAAAAGAGAAAGTGCTATCACAATATTAGTAGTAAATAACAACCACAGTGTTAGGGGAATGCCCTAATTCTCAGAAATACAGCCACTGTCATCTGATACTTCATTATGTATACATACACCCTAACTTCGCTGCTGTCAGACCAGTAGTCCTTAGAAAAGGGGGCAGCAATGGGCCACATGAATGGATTCAGAAGACGGTATTCTTACTGGTACTGGGGGAGTAACACCTTGATTATAAACTTGACGTGTTCCTTTAAAAGGGACCACATTCCCCAAATTGGCTGTCAGATATGACCTAATGTTTGAAATGCAGACAGTATAATTTTTGCTGTCAACCCTCAGGAGCAGGCTACAGACTCTTGCAAGAAGGAAGATAATGACTCATGCTCTGAATTGGCTGGAAATAATAGGAAGGATGCAAAGAAGCCACACAGAGAACTTCTACTCCTCTCTCTTTTTTTTCTTCTCTTTTGGGTATGGTAGAGCCCAAATGCACCTCTTTCTCCCCACCCGTTTTTTCTGGCTCTGTGCCAAAGGCTAGAGATCTATTTTCAGGAGCATTGGCTTTCTTTTTTGGTGGGTAGAGCAGCAGCTGGCACTAAGAGAAATAATCTAATTCCAACCTATTTTCAAGAATGTCCATGCATCTTTGTCTTTAGGGTTATTATTAAGAATTACATCTTCAAATTACAGATGCCATTTTTAATACATTTAGATATTTATACAGAGCTAGAAATTTTCCTGAATGTCTATCACGTGTGCCAGCAGAACCTCATTAAACAACCCACTCTGATTCTGAAGGTCCTGTCTGTTTTATTGAGTGAGATTCAGCCTACCACAGTTTTATTTTATTCATCATTTGCTAAAAGACTGCTAGAGATT
This sequence comes from Vombatus ursinus, assembly GCF_900497805.2. Classification (NCBI taxonomy): domain Eukaryota; kingdom Metazoa; phylum Chordata; class Mammalia; order Diprotodontia; family Vombatidae; genus Vombatus; species Vombatus ursinus. Next base: position 42,398,276 of record NW_020954551.1, read on the forward strand.
CTGGTTGCACCCTGAAATTCCTTCCTGGAGGAGTGCTGGTTAACAGCAGTCTATTATTGATTATACCCTTTCATTTGGTCGAGGGGAAAAGATTTGGTAGAAAAATGAGTTGATTCAATAACCACTTACAGGCCAGTCTGAAGGATAAGTTTCAGCAGGTTTTTTCCATGATCATTTCCTTCTTTATGATCATAGACTGAACTTATTCCCTCATTTGAATAAGAAGGGATGTGTCTCCCAGTTTTCCTCTCTACTATAAGCTCCAATTTGATTATATATGTATATATACAGACACATTCACATATATGTGCATATGTAAACTTAGTTGTCAAAGTTTCACATCAAGGCTTTTCAATGAGGGTGAAGTTTGTTTCATGGTAGGAGTCAGGGATCTATTTTTCTACAACTCAGGCAGAAACTCTTTTCACATCAATAGATGCTTCATCTGCCAGAGTGGGAGGAGAGCAAGGGCCATCCTATGCTCACCACAGTGTGGTTTAATGGAACGAGTCCTGAACAGAGTCAAGAGGCCCTGTTTGAATTCCATTTATGGTACACACAAACCGTGGGACCTTAAGCCAGGCATTTCCCCTTCTATTGGCTTCAGTTTCCTCATTTATAAAATGAAGGGGTTGAATGTTTTTTTTGTGTCATGGAATCTTTTGGAAGTCTCATGGAGCCTATGTGCCCCCCTTTCCCAAAACAATGTTTTTAAATGCATAAAATAAAATGCACAAGATTACAAAGAAAGTTAATTATACTGAAATGCAATTATCAAAGTATAGATTTAAGTCCGTTGACTTCAGGTTAAGAACTACTGGGATGGAGGATTTCTAAAGTTCCTGTGGTTTCATAGAAAGAGTGATGGCTTTGGAATCAGATGATCTGGCTCTGCTATTTAATACCCACATGACTCTGGGCAAGCTACTTATCCTCTCCATGCCTCATTTTCCTCACCTGTAAAATTAGAGGGCTGGGTTATATGACCTCAAAGGTTCCTTTTACCTCTGTATCTACTTATGATCCTGAAATTCTATGATTTTTTTTCTTTAAAAATTAAAGGGAAAAGTCTCTAAATAATATCATAATATTTATTACTCCTATTTCAATACCCCAACATGGCAATAAAAAAAATTCATGGCAATGAATTCTCAAAGATTATGTCAGTGGGACACAACACCTGGCAGATCCAGGTCATAAACTGTGACTTTTCTCCCAAGGACAAACCTAGATAAGTAGAGAGGGTTATTAGCTGTAAGTTGGCCATTAGGTGACACATTCCCTGGTGATGCTAACCGATGAAACAATGAAAACAAATTCATTTGTTGTCACAAATGCAGCCAGGGCATTCTTTTATAAGCACACAAATGCCACCTCTCCTGCCAGCTCTGTTATCAAATTCTGGCTTTACGTGGTACAGAAGTAACAGAGAATGACAAGAAAACAGGGCATACGTCCCCTAAAAGACAGTTTCACCAAGGTTATAGAGTCGGGCTCTTTTCCTGCTCATGACAGCTAATGTGCAATCAGCAAAGGGTGACCTCTGAGTTCTTGCCTTTTCTTCTTTCTTTAAAACATATATACACACACAAGCAATATGCGCATATGGCAAAAAGTCCAAGATTACAGCTTGCTGGCCTGGAAAGTGCTTTGTTTCCCTCAACAAAAGCCATTTCCTTTTCCTCTTGTTTGCTTCCTGAAGGTCCAATTTGCCATCCGTGGACATTCTGTGCAACATATTTCATTTTCCACAGCTACAAGTTAATGGTCTACCTTCGCTCTATGGAAAAAGTCTTCTTTTTGCTCCGTGCCTATCTATGCATAAGCGTTATTTTACAAAGGGGATAAAAGACAAATTAATTTTGTTACTAATTGACAGCAGCTTGAAAAAGGTATGAGGATGCCAGAATTCAGCATATGGGCTAAGGAAACACATTTCAGCTTGAATTTTTTTTTTTAAAGCTGTTACAACATGCTTTATAATATAACTAACTAAAAGGCTGTTAACGGTGCGTGCAACGTTTTCAAAGTAATGCATTTTCAGGATTTCATATTTAGACGATTTATTTGAAAACATCCTACTTTCCACTGTATAAATATGAGGAAACAGTGTGACAGAGAGTGCCACAGCTACAGTTCTTGGCTCCTAGTAAGACTATCTTCCTGTTGTCTCATCACTGCTCTTGGAGTGCGGTTCAGTTTTGAACGTACGGTTCAGAGTGCTAAGGAAGGGTCTGAGATCCTGCCTTCGCCATCGCATTCTGCCTGGCGGAATCCTCTTAGGCAGTTTTATTTCTTAAGAAGGTAGTTCTAGTTTCACCATTTCTGATCACAGCTATTGTGAAACATCCCCCAAACCACCAGCCTCTTCATCCCTAGTTACCTTCCTTTCAAAAGAACACACACCTGGCTTTTAAGGAAGCAATAGCTGTAGAGAGCTCACATCCCATTACTTTACCAGAGACTTGTATACTTACGAAATCCTAGCATGTGAATATTGTTAAGCGTCTTATCAACCAACTCATCCATCTTTATTTTACAAAGGAGGAGGGTGAGGCTCACAGGAGAGAAGTGCTTTGGCCAGGGGTGCACAGATGCTTGCTAAAGTCAGATTCAGGTCTTGAACTCAAGTTCCCTGAATTAGAAGCCATTGCTTTTTATACTATCATAAAGTGGCCGATCCTGATCTTGTATTTAAGACAAGGAGTACAAAAGGAATGAGCCAAGTAGTCAAAATGTGAGGTGAAGTAACGGAGAGCAGGGAACATGTAACAGTGCCTAATGTTACTATTATTTTTAACTGTTACAATAAGCCATCTGATACATTGGGCAGAGCACTAGATTTGGAGGAGGAGGATCTGGCTTGAGAGTCTGGCTTGGCTACCTGTGGGATCTTGAATAAGTCATTTCACTCTTTCTGAGCCTCAGTTTCCACATCAGTAAAAGGAAGAGGTTGGATCTCTAAAGTTCCCTCCAGCTCCACACTCCAAGTATGAGTCTTTCAAGTTCCCTGTAAAACTTAATGTAAGACACTATAGTCATCATTAATGAAGCTAGAGAAATGAGGAAAATAGTCAAAGCTGAGTAAAAGAAGTGTGTGCCACTTGTCCAATGTTATTTTTAAAAACTCTGAAAGTTGTTCCGTCTCACTTTTATTTAGGCTCATTGATAACAATTTGCATTTAACTGGTACTTTACATTTTGTAAAATGGGCTTCTCACAACCCCTATCTATAAAATGAAGGGGATTGGATTAAATGACCTCTCAGATCTTTACAACCTTTACCTTCTAACAATCTAAGATTCCTTCTGGCTCTTACAGTCCATCTAAGGCCCCTTTCAGTCCGACTTTCCATGCTTCTATGACCTTGGTGAGGTAGGTAGTGAGAATATTATGATTCCCATTTTATAGATGAGAAAACTGAGGTTTGTTGGGGAAATTATTTGTCCAGGGTCACATGGCTAGTCTCAGAAGCCATGCTTGAACCCCAGGCTCCTCACTCCAAGGCTAGGGTCCTTTCTCCCTCACCATAGACCCCTCATCTACACCCTGCTGTCCCTGAAGACCAGTTAAAGTGAGTATGTTCAGACAGTTGTATTTATGCTGCCATCTTTAACCAGCTATACAGGCTTCTGCCCTCGTTCTTTGTCCTCTGGATCAGTAGACAGCAGTGACCATTTGAAGAATACCCGTTTTAAAGGCTATGCATTTATAACATTTGTCTCAACATAGAATTTATAACCCAGCCCCAAAGAGGATTTTTAAAAATTGCTCTGGGTATGCTGCCAGCTGTGAAAAATAAATCCCAACATCTGAGATGCTCTTGCCATGGAAACTTTTCCCTGTGAACTGGAGCAGACAACTCTGGGAAGAAATACACGCCTCAGGCATGTCAGGCAGGAGGGAAGCAGGGGGCTATACAGCTCACTGACTTCTTATGAGGCACTCTGAAAAATTCTGGTTTTTTTGTGTCCTGTGGTTTATATAAGTGGCTTTAATTCACCAAAGAAAAGATGGAAATTAGAATGACTTTCCACTTGGTGGTGGCCCAGAAAAAAAAATGAAAGAAAAATCAAAACTAGCTGTGTTCTCCCAAGTACAATGAGGACCTTGGCCTTTATGGATTTCTATGGCATTTCAAAATGCTCATTAGTCTCCACAGGTGGATTGGCAAGCAAAGCATGAGGCCAAAGAACAAGAGAATGCTGATGTTAGTTACCATGTGACACACTAGATAGCACCTTGCTGGTTTCCAGTTTGAAGCCCATACCCAGAGGCTGCTAGGTGCTCAAAGTGTCCTTAACTGACCACCAAATTGTTGACATGTACCAGATGTAATTGGATACCACCACTGCCCAGACTTTGGTTACCCCATGGGTCACTTTGGTTAGGTAACACTTAACTAAGGGCAGTCACTGTGGGCAGAGCACTTCATGGGTCCTATTTAGGAACAGAGACAGAAGATGATGGCTGGGTTTATATGATAATAAAAGTATCAGTTAGGAGAGAGGGGTCTAAATGTCGGGATCTGTGGATGGAGGACCCAGGTCCAGATTCTACTTCTGCTACTTCTGACCTGGGAGGCCTTGAAGGGACCACATCCCTGTCTAGGCCTCCATTTACTTCTCTATGAAAATAAACTATGTAAAACAAAAGATATCAATAAAAACTGACTAATAGAAGTATGCATAGAATGATTTTACATATATACATATTTATGTCTAATGGTAACCATCTCTAGGGCAGGAGGAGAGGAAAGAAGAAAAAAAGACATTTACATGATAACTGTATTTAAAAGGAATAGCAAATTATACATAATAGATTTGCAGTTTCATGAGCAATCATATTTTTTATTATACTATGCTATGGAAATGCTTGTTTTATTCTATAAATTAAAAATAAAATAAATTTTAAAAAATTTTAAATAAAAGGTTTAGATGATCATACATCTAGAGCTGGAAGAGATTAGATATCATCTAGATCTCACCCCCACATTTTACAGATGAGGAAACTGAGACCCTCCAAGGCTAAGCACTTGCTCAAGGTTCACAGTAGACAGAGACAAGATTTAAACTGAGGGCATATTGCTCCAAGTTTGGCACATTGCACTCTTCTTCCCCCCCCCCCCCAGTGTGATGTAAGGTCCCTTACAGCCTTAAATCTTAAGATCCCATAATTTAATCAGCTAAATGAGGGAAGCGTCAGTTGCATTTATTTGTGTGAATGGATCAGTCAATTCAGTCATAATGATTGTATCCATCAGTATCCCTAGCACAGCTGTCTCCCACCCGAGGAAGATGTGGAGAAATACTGAGGCCTCCCATAACAGCAGACCATTGGAGATATTAGGTGGGAGGGATTAGCCCTGGGTCAAAGGCTCCCAGCTATCCCCAGCTCAGCAAGGGCCACAGAATCATGACTTAGAGTCGGTAAGAATTTAAGAAGCCATTTCATCTCGTCAAACTCCCATCCCAATCATGAATCCTGTCTTCAAAGGAAGCTAATCAGAATAGGGAGGAAGGGGACTTGAAACTATGCTATTCTAGAAGCAGAAGGATCAGTTAGAGGATATTTAGCCTGGAGAAGGGAAGATCTAGAAAGAGGCATCATCATGCAGCAGAAATGTTAGACTGATTTTGCTTGGCCTTAGAAGGCAATATCAATGGTAGAATTTACAGGGAGGCAAATTTCAGTTCAATATGATGAAGAATTTCCTAACAATTAAGGTTGTCCAGAAATGGAATTGACTAACTTGAAAGTGAGTTCCCTGACACTGAAGTCAAACCCATACCTACAGCAGCCCATGACTGAGCCCCAGAAAGCCAATATTCCAGTACAAGATCAACCACTTGCCAGTCAGGTAACTTTGGGCAAGTCATTTAATTCTTCTGTACCTTAGTTACCTCATCTATAAAGTGAGGACAGTGATATTAGTCCTATATCTTCCACAGGATTGTAGTGAAATAATTTATAAGAAAGTATTTTTTAAACTACAAAGTACTGCATTGATCTAAGAGATTGTTGTAAGGTGTAAGAAAGTTTCACAGAATCCTAAGGTAGCAAGGGACAGTAGGAGATAATTTATTGAATCTTTTGCCACTGGGCAACTCTGTGTTTAAAAGTCTTGAGAAAAGTAGCACTGACTTTAGATTCCTGCTTGGTTTTTATATGGGAAGTTCATCGATATGAATTAAAATATATAAAACTATGTAGAGAATTCACACATGTATCCATGTCAAAGTCATATCCATGTTAAGGTCTGGAGGAAGAGATGTATATTGGTGTGATGGAATCAGCCACCATCTTTTCTTCACTAACCTGGCCTAGGGGGTACTTGTGACTTCAAGTCAAAATTAGTGTCATTCAAGAATAAGCCCAGTATCAACACTATTATTAATAGTAGTATTACTATTACTGGAGAAAGGAGATGAATTTTAGCCATCAACTGTCACCAGAATAAAGGGTTACCTTGGCCAAGTTGCTTAAACTCTCAGGCTATTTCTTCATCTTTCAAATGGGGGATTTTGAAGAGATGATCTCTAAGCTTCTTTCTATTCTAAAATTCTAGGTCCTTACATCCCTTCCAGCTCTGAAATTCTATGTTCCTTCCTGTTTTCTATGTTTTATGAAATTCTATGTTCCTTCCCGCTTTCTATGTTCTATGAAATTCTATGTTCCTTCCC
>NW_020954551.1:42404968-42421137 GCF_900497805.2 Vombatus ursinus
TGTTCCTTCCCGCTTTCTATGTTCTATGAAATTCTATGTTCCTTCCCACTTTCTATGTTCTATGAAATTCTATGTTCCTTCTCACTTTCTATGTTCTATGAAATTCTATGTTCCTTCCTGCTTTAACTGTTCCTCTTCTTATACTTTATTGTTTCTATTTTGTAACAGCAATTCACAAAAGGCTCTAATTGTTTGGGGCTCAGGGGATCAAGAAAATGGTGGGTTTTTTCCAACTGAAATAAAAAAATTTCACTGTGTCATTTTAATCAAGTTGAAAAAAATTTCCTAATTCCATTGGCATTTCAAAAGGCATAAAAGGGAAGGTTTCCATCATTTTCCCTGCATGCCTTTGAAATTTCCCCATGTGTATTCATCATTCCTCTGCAGACAGAAACCATTCTCTTTGCTGCTGTGATGATGATGAGAAATCAGGATTTTCAATATTTTATGTCAAGCTCAAGTTCAACTAATATATCCTTGAACTTTTGGTTCAGTGAGGTCATAAGCACAATCTAGGGCAAACTGGTAGAGAAAAACAAGTCAGCTTCTTCTACTAGCCATCCAGTGCTTTGTGAAATAAGGTCCCTTTCTAATTCCTATAGGAAACCTCCCTCTATTATGAGAAAAATTAAAACAGCCTTCAGTGAATATCTTGAATTAAGCTAACATAAAATCACAGAGCTGGAAAACACCGTAGAGATCATATGCTCCAACACTCTCATTTTGCAGATTAGGAAACTGAGGTCCAGAGGGAATAATTTACCTGAGGTCACATATCTTAGTGGTAAAGGTGAAACTTGAACTCAAGCCCCCTGATTCCCAGCAAGTGGGTTTTAGAAGATGCTGATTCCCAGAACAGATTGATTTTAATTTTTCCCTCTGCTCACCAAGGCAGAGCTTGATAAGAACTCTGGGTCTTCATAAGAAAACAAAGGGGAGGGAAAATAAGTAAATGTCAGTAAGAATAGCTAAGTACTTCAGAGGCATCTGGCCAGAGGTTTTTTTTCTCTTTTTTTTTTCTTGATAATTTATTTATTTATTTATTGTTAGTTTTCAACATTCACTTCCATAAGATTTTGAGTTTTTAATTTTCTCCCCATCCCACTCCTCTCCCTGCCCCAAGATGGCATGCAATCTGATATAGGCTCTACTTAAACATTCATATTAAGCATATTTTCCCATTAACCATGAAGTAAAGAAAAATTAGAACTAATGGGAGGAGCCACGAGAATGAAGCAATAAAACAAAACAACAAAGGCAAAGGAGAGCAAAGGTTTTTTTTTCTTTTTAAAGTTTTTTTATTCTTCACACAGCCATAGCTGAGGCACTGCTGAGGAATGCAATGTTTCAGACAATTCAGGATTCTGCATAATCCAAAGTTTAACCCTTTAAAAACCTTTCCACTGACCACTAGATGTCAAAGCTTGCATTTCCTCAGCTATTTTCTTTCCAGGTAAAATAGTTAGAAGTTTTACTAGTTAACAGATAACTGATAGCCTGAGTCATATGGGTGCCCGACAAGTGAGGGTACCACTGCATTCACGTTCACTCACCGTCTCTGGAGCATTAGTTCTCCCTCCTTAATTATCCAGCAATCACCACGTGCTGCCCTTCTAAACAAGCTGCTTCTTCACGTAAGGGTTACACCAATCCCTGGAAGTGAGCTGCGTCTCGAGAGTTTTTTACGATCAGCTGAGGGTTTGTGACACCCAGCTAAAGCTAAAGTTAGCACAAACCAAACTTTTCCGATTTCTTTCTGAGACGGGAGTAAACAAGATGGCAGCTTTCTAAGACACAAATGTGTCTTAACGCCAATCCCCACTGTCCTCAAAAGCAAAATCGAGGCATTCACCTCCCTCCAACCCAAGAGAACCCCAACGAGCCAAAAACACTTCCTTTCGATTTGGTATGGGCTAGGCTGTAGAATGGCTGTGGTTACTATAAAAGTTAATGAACTGGGAGCCAGAAAACCTGGACACTTACTAGCTGTGTGACCGTGGGCAAGCCACCAAACTCTCTGAGCCTCAATCTCCTCAACTGTAAAATGATTGAATTCAATGGCTTCCAAGGTCTTTTCCAGATCTAAGTCTTTGATCCTATGATTGAAATGTAAGCTAATATTATTTTGTTTTGTTTTGTTATCAGTTGTTTTTCAGTTGTGCCCAACTCTTCATGACCCCATTTGGGGTTTTCTTGGCACAGATACTGGAGTGGTTTGCCATTTCCTTCTCCAGTTAAATTTTACTGATGAGGAAACTGAGGCAAACAGGGTTAAGTGACTTGCCCAGGGTCACACAGCTAGTAAGTGTCTAAGGCTAGATTTGAACTCAGGAAGACTCCAGGTCTATTACTCTATGCACTACACCACCTAGCTAATGACAATATTGCTATTAGGAGCTCTGAAATCAGAGTGAGAACAGGCTGGCTAAGTGAGAGACAAAACCTGGAGATACTTTCTTGGAGCTAGATTCATTCTCTGCCTTTTCCCTAAGAAATGGGGAAGTGGGAGGGTGGAGGGCGGAAGCACACTAGCTTTTATACTGCCAGCTTCTCCCAATTTCCCACCCCCTTTCTCCAAGTGCTCCCGGCCAGCCTCCCCACACTTCCTCCCACTTAGCAGCTGAGGGAACTGAAGGGAGGGAGAGGGGATGATAAAATTGGAAAGCTTTTTTTGGTGAGCCCTGGGTAAAATGCCTTTTAGCATATGTCCATGTTAGTACCGTTGACTTCCTTTATATGGCAGGAGTCTTTGGAGTGTTTGCATATTTAGTTCCAAACACTTGCCAAGGCCACAAGCTACTTGAGGGTTAGAAACACTTTGCTTTGGTGGTATTATCTCACCCACCTCCCTGCAGTTGTGGTGTCGTGGAGAAGGCCTTGGATTTGGGGCCTAAAGCCCTGCATTCAAATCTGCTACCACCGGATGGCTAGTGGCACTATGTGTAAGTCACTCAGGGACCTCTCTGAGCCTCAGTTTCCTCATGATGCCTCTCCCTCCCCTCTTCAGTGTGAGGAAAGTGGTCTGTATTACTGTTTTTTGTCAGTCTCCACTGAATTCTCCAGAGTGGTCTGTACTGTTTGCATTCCTATCCAGCCCAAGAAATGTAAGCTAAATGTAAGCTCCTTCAGGGCAGGATCAGTTTTTGTCTTTGTATCCCCAGTGCCCAGCACTGAGCCTGCAACACAATGGAATAATCCCTTCCTGGCACTGAAAAAGTTTTAGATGTTCAGGGCTGCAGCTTACAAATATAGGCCAGTAGTCACTGAGACCCAGTCAATGCTTCTACAAAGAGACTAGCCAGGAGAGAACCAAAAGACTTCCAAATCCCCATTTCCAAGGCCTCTTAAAGAAGTCTGGGGGGCAGCTAGGTGGCACAGTGGATAGAGCACGGGCCCTGAAGTCAGGAGGACCTGAGTTCAAATCCAGCCTCAGACCAAACACTTGACACGTACTGGCCGTGTGATCCTGGGCAAGTCACTTAACCCCAGTTGCCTAAAAATTAAAAAAAAAAAAAAGAAGTCTGGAGATTCAGTTGTGGAAATAGTGGCTGTAAAGGTAGCTAATATTGCTCAGAAAGGTTGGGCATCTAGCCTGGCATGAGGCACATGAAATCCCACAAGAATTAGGTTTCAAAGGAATGGCTCTATAATGGCTGACTCCCATCTGACCTCCTTTACCAATAACGGTAGCATGTATTGCTAGCATAGCAATCGCATGCTAGCACAGCAAGCTAGCGTGTATTGAGGAATGTCCCAGGATGTTAGAATCCCATGAGTGCTGGGGGAGGGGGCAGAGATCATTTGAGGAGCCACAGAGCCTCACCTCGTCCATCCTTGCACAGAAGGGATATTTCTCCACCCCCACATGAGGACCCTAAAAGTTGCTATTTCCCCCACCAAAGCCTGTAAGAAGGTTCAATTGTAGCAACAGAACCTCCTTGCAGGCAGAATCCTGAAGAAAAAGAGAGGTCTTTGGCCATATTGAGGAGGAGGAGGAGAGGTGGAGTGGGCAATGCTGCAATGATGTCCCAGAACCCAGAAGCCCCAGAATAACCCTGATGACTATGGAACCAGGGGGGGTGGGGAATGACTGTACCCGAGAAGGGTCGGCAGATCTCCATGGCAATTACTGAGACCAAGCTGAAAGGAGATGGGGAATGACTAATCTTTTCCTCACCCTGTCCATCCATGCACAGAAGGGATATTTCTCTACCCTACATGAGTACCCTAGAAGTTGCTATTTCCCCACTAAAGCCTGTAGGAGGTTGCACCCTTTTTGTAGAAGGAGGGGGAAGAGAAGTGGGAGGTAAAGGACTGAGAATTATTCTGCTGCCCATTCATTTTCCTTGAATTGCTTTGCCACTGTGTCTCAAATACTTTATTATTTGATTTGTGGTTCCTGCATTGTCTGAGAATGGCAGATGCACTGGATGGGAATTCTAGTCATGACTAGTATGAACGATTACCCATAACAGCCCACATTCAACCTAGAGGTAGCTAGGAGCTCCAGAATGGAGGAAGGATCATATATTATAGTTCCACAGATAAAATATCTGATATATAGAAAGCACTTAATAAATGCTTTTATCTATCTATCTACCATATCTAATTTGTCATATATTTATCTATCATCTATCTACTAATTTACCATCTATCTAATTTATCATCTATCTATCTTCTATCTACTACCTAATTTATCATCCATCCATCTATCTACCTACCCTCTACTATATCTAACTTGTCACATATCTATTTATTATCTATCTGCTACCTAATTTATCATCTATCCATCTATCTACTATATTGAATTTGTCATACATCTATTTACTTATCTATTATCTATCTACTAAGTTATCATCTATCTACCATCTACTATATCTAATTTGTCATCCATCTATTTATCTATCATCTATTTATCTATTTATTTATTATCTACTACCTATCTAATTTGTCATCTATTTATCTAATTCATCAGCTATCTATCTACCATCTACTATATCTAATATGTCATATATCTACCTATCTACTCTCTATCTACTCTCTAATTTATCATTTACTATATCTAATTTGTAACATATCCATCATATATTTACTCTCTAATTTATCATCTGTTTATCTATTATCTATCTACTACCTATCTAATTTGTCATCTATCTATCTATCTATTCCAGAGACTACAGAAAACATGAGTCATGTCTGTAGGGGTTGTTGGTGGTGGCCATAATACAATCTCACAACAATTCTTACAAGGCAGATAGTGCAAGAATTACTATCCCCATTCTACAGATGAGGAATCTGAGGACAGAGAGACTAACATGACTTTTCCAGAGTTCCACTAGTCACTGAGTAGTTGCACCCAGTATTTGACCCATATCCAAGAAGTTCTGAGAGAACAAGTCTTATCTCCATATGATGAGCCCCACGCTGTTTGCAGCAATAGAAGCATCGCTGGAAAGCTGGGTTGGAATCTCGGCTCTGCTACTCTTGAGCCCTACATTCATAGAAAATTCATTCAATCTCTGTGAGTTTCAGATTTGTCTTCCAGTACAATGGAGGGTAATGATACCAGCTCTACCTATCTCACAGGTTTGAATGTGTATTGTAAACTTTAAAACCCTACAGACATAGGGCTGGTATCATTTGCCAAGTTGCTGTTAATTTTCTATCAGTCACTGACTCCTTGACATCTGGGATTTGACTAACTATTCTTGGGCCTACAAGACTGGCCAGTCATCCAATCTCACACATTCAACTAGTACCTCTTTACAGATAATGCGCATTCGCTACATTTATAGCAGCTTTGTATTAGGTCTGCCATTGACTATGGCAGGAAGCATGAAACTCAACGGTGGATAAGTACTTGAAGAGAATGGAAAGGGCTACCTACAAGTTTCTTTTCTCTCTTAAAAAAAATGACAGATTTGACAAGAAAATAACGGGGGAAACCCACTGTTTCTCTACAGCAATGAAAGTTGTTGCTAAGGGTGGAGGAGAGGGGAGATCATTCTTGGAAATGTCAAAGGTAAACATTGTAAGACTGTAATTCTTCCCATTGGGGAACTAACAGAAGATAGTGATTTCAAACAGCTGTCTCATGATTTTTTTTAATCAAGTCCCAACTCTCTCATTCACTCACACTGGTTCCTCTGAGAGCTCTCCCATTGTTGAAACAATGTCAGAAAGATATTTGAGTGAGAAGAGAAACACTGTGGGATTGTTTTGTTATCTAATACAGCCATATCTTCACAGGTGGGTGCATTCCCCAGCTCAGAGGGCATTTCCTAAACAAGTGCATTTGTTTCAGAAAGGTGAGCATTCATATTAAAGGACTCTTCAATTAAGGCTGAAAAACTCTGGAAGGTAGGCAAACCTCGCGGGCCTGATATCTCCATACCCTCCTGAATAGGAAGCAGCTGTGGGCTATGTGCTGATGGACAGCACATTAGCATTGCGCTGGCTGATCGATTCAGTTCAATCAGTGTAATTGATGCCTCTCCCGCCGCCACCACAATTGAATTGTTCAAAGCATAGGGTCGTAGGACTGGAGCTAGAAGAGGACTTCCAGTCTATCTGGGATCATAAGATTTAGATATCCTAGAGATCATCTAGTCCGATCTCATTTTACAGATGGGAAAACTAAGCCATCTTAAATGATTTGCCCAAGATCACATAGCTGGTAAATAGCAGAGTCTATTTATATCACTCAGGTCTTCTGACAATGAACTATTGTTGATTATCCACAAATGACAGCGTTCTTTCTCCATCTAGTCCAACGTCCTCCTTCTACAGATGACAAAACTGAACACTGGAGAGTTGAGGAGATTTGTCCAAGATTGCATAGCTGGTGAGTAGCAGAACCCAGATTCAAATCCAAGGTCATACCGTTAGTAAAAAAAGAAAAAAAAAACAAACAAACCCCATCCCCCCCAAAAAAACCCAACCAAACAAACAAAAAACCCAAGTATTTTAAACTCAGATTTTTTAAATTCCAAATCAATTTTTTCCAAAATCTAATCAACCCCCCTCATCTTTGCAAAAGAGAAAACTGAGATGCAAAAATTAGTAATTTGCAAAGGTCAGTAACAGAGTAGGCTCTTGAACCTCCTTCCCTCCCTAGCTCTTCTGACTCCAAAATTGAATTCTCTTTCCACTACACAGGCAACTAGGTGACGCAGAAAATAAAGAATAGGACTCAGAGTCAGGAAGACCTGAATTCAAATTCAGCCCAGACACTTAGTAGCTATGTAACCCTGGACAAGTCACCTTAATCTCTGTTTGCCTCAGTATTCTCCACTGTAAAATGAGGATAATGATAGCATCTACCTCCTAGGATTGTTATGAGGATAAATTGATATATTTGTAAAGCAATTTTCAAACCTTAAAGAGCTATATAAACATGAGTTGTTGTTATTACTATTACTATTAATATTATATCATGCTGCCTTCGTGCTGGGATTAGCAAGGAACAAGCCAAGAGACTGGCATTGCACATAAGCTAGGAAGTAGAGAGAAGCATCTTTTTCAACAAAACCACATCCAACTTGCCATATTTTATGGTATCACCCTTTTCACCCTCATGTAGGAATCCTAAAAGCAGCCATCAATGCCCCCATTTTTTGGGGGGGAAGGGAGAAAATTCACACTGCATAAACCCTCCAAATGATTTGCCTGATGACATGACATCCACATGACGACCAAGGAAATAAATTATTATTACTATCATCATCATCATCATCATCATCATCATCATTACCAAGGCAGAAGGATCAATTCCTTTATTTTCTGCTCTAGGAAAAGAAACATCTGGCCCTTGTCTTTCTAGCTCTAACAATCTTAGCTCATGGGTAAACTCCCCAAACACCCTGGTTTTTGAGAAGAAGAAAGCCAGTAAAATGTATATTGACAAGGAGTTATCAACTGTATTTTACCAATGGGACTGTAAGTTTTCAAATGATAGATAAACTAAGAGAGCTTTTAGCTTTGGGGGATGCTTATATAACAGGAAACCCACAGGATGGCATGCAAAGTAAAGCCAACAGCACGAGGTTCACTGTCCTATCAATTTGCTAAACAAAGTATGTTTTTCTCCACAGGACTGTGATTTATTACTGTGTCAGCTGTCTAGGGATTCAGGAGGGGAAGGTTGCCTTCTAAGGGGAATGTGCTGCTTTGCAGAGAATTCAATCTGTCCCTGAAAAAGAAAGTCAAGTTGTCTTGGCTAGGCTTTTTTAAGCACTCTTTTTGGGAACCAGAAAATCTCCACTTGAGGCTCCAGGGACCTTTGCATAAGGAGGGAAGGCTGTTTCAGCAGGCTGCTGCTGGCACCATTCATTTAGACTGCACATTATGATCTGTTCATAGGGAAAGCTGTGACAATGCTGCTGTTCTTGTCCAGGCTGTTAGATTCAGAAAACCAAGAATTACCTGAAGAGCAAACTGATATAAAACCAGGCTCTTCAAAAATAGCTAACATAGGAATCAAACAAATTTTAAAAATATAGGCTAGATCTTGGCCAAGAGAACACAAGTACCAGTACAGTTATGGAATGTTTGAACAGGAAGAGGCCTTAGAACATAGAATGTTAGAGCTCAAAGGGACCTTAGTACCAAGAATATTTGATTAGAGAATGTTAAGAGTTAGAAGAGACCTTAGGTACCATCTTTTCAATCGATGTCACTATATACATAAAGAACAGGCTGTGAAAGGCAGAGCTGGGACTGGAATCTAGGTCTCCTGACTGCCAATCCTGTGCTCTTACCACCAAGCCAGGCTAAATCCTCTAAGGAACTAATTACAGCTTACAAAGTATTGCAGCAGTTTTTCCAAAAGAAAATCATTTTAAATCTACTTGAGTCTACATTATGGCTTTAATGAAAATTATCCTTTGGCTACTTAGGTAAGCAGCTATCTCTCCAACACAACTTCACAGAATTACAGAATCTCAAGAGTTGGAAATGACTTCAGGGAGCATTTGGTCCAACCCATACATGAAAGAGAATTCCCTCTACACCATGTTCAACAAGAAGTCTTCCAGCTCCTACGGGAAGACCTCAAATGAAGGAGACCACACTATTGCCCAGGGTTGCCCATTTACTGAACTTTTTGATAGCTTTAATTGTTGCAAAGTTTTTCCTTACATACACCAAGCTTAAATAAGTCTCTTTGCAACTTTCACCCATTGTCTTCCATGTCTGCCTTTTGGGGCCAAGCAGGAAAAAAAAAAACCTAATCCCTCTTCTACATAACATCACTTCAAAAACTTGAGGCAGCTACCATATCCCTCTTGGTCTTCCCTTCTACAAGTTAAACCCCACATGATTTTTTGAAACTGGGTCTCCTTTTATACCCCAGGTGGGAAGTACAGCAGCCATTCACAGATTGACCCTCTTGCTAATCGACACAGATGTTTTGACCCTCTCCATTTCCAACTTGGGCTGGTTTACTCTTCCTTATACAGCCCCCTGCTCCTGATTCACTATAGAGTTGTTGGACTAGGTGTGAACACCTAATAAACTCAGAACTCAAGTCTTCTGCTTCACCACTATGGGTAGAACCACAGGAGAAGAAATCTATTTTATACTATGAATTGTACATGCACTAGAATAAACATGTGTTCAATACATATCTAGAACATACATATGTTCTATAGATATGAGTTTTCTATAGAACATGTGTTTATTCATATACATAGGAAATATAGGAGAAGCAGCATGGCATAGTGGATAGAGAACTTCCCTTGGAGCTAGGAAGACCTGGGTTAGAGTTCTCCTTATGACATACATACTGACTGTGTGACCCTGGGTAAGTCACTTCAGCTTTTTAGGGTTCTAGGCAACTCTCTAAGTATAAGTTGCAAAGAAGGATTACCTCCATGCCAAGAGGAGATTTTAGAGGACTTCAGGAGAAGAAACATATATTCACATGCATATATAAATGTGTGTGTGTATATATATATATATATAACATATACATATATACTTACATATATCCACATGTATATATGTTGTTATGGTTCAGTCATTCAGTCATGTCTGAATCTACTTGACCCCATGAATGATAGCCATGGGGTTTTCTTGGCAAAGATACTGAAGTGGTTTGCCATTTCCTTCTCCATATATAGAAATATATCACTAGGGATAGAAACTGGACCTGTGGTTTCATTGGTATAGGGAACTCCAAGGTGAGAAATCTTCCTCTACTCATCCAGGTGGGCACCTTCTCTGCCACAATGAGTTTTTTCTGGTTTGGTATAATTTTTGGATATATTTCAGTGCTTTCTCCCCCTCCCCAAAGAGACTGGCAGTCTCCTGAAGGATAGTCCTTCATACATGCAGCTCAAATGTGATCCCACTCTTGAGTCGAAGAGCCCTTTTTTCTCTTAGGTATTATATTGCCTAAACTAATGTCCATAGTGTCTCTGATTATTGTTTTACTTGTTTACTTTGACAAATATGTTCGCTTGCTATAAGTAGTTATCTTTTGTAAAATAAGCATATGGTGGGAAAGAGAAGCTAAAGTTCTGAGATTAAGCTGCTCCCCTCGACATCCGGGGCAAAATTACTTCCTCTTACCTCACAAATGACCAGAGGATGAGGCTTTTCTCCTGAACTTCCCAAAGTAACTGTACTCTTAGACGACAGAAGTCTGATATTTAATAGATAAAGACAATTCTAAGCCCAATACCCTTCTTGAAGACAGGAGAACAAGGGAGTGAGCTCCCAATCATGGCCATCTATAAAGTCTCCCTGGGATGTGGAGTGTTCCAAATCTATCTAGAGATAGATCCGTCTTACATCCATGCTTATCCCCCTTAGTTTAGCTTCCTTCCCCAAGTTGGTACACTTAAGATCATGAGATTTGATAATAATAGCCAACATTAATATAGCACTTTAAGGTTTGCAAAATGCTTCACATATGTCATCTCACTTGACTCTCATAGCAACCCTGTTAGAGTAGGTGCTATTATCATCCCTATGTTATGCACAAGGAAACAGAAGCCTGGAACGCTCTCCCTCCTTATCTCCACCTCCTTCCCAGCTGAAGTCCTTACTTCTGCAAGAAGGATTCTGTATATATCTTATCTGTGCTTAGCAGTCTGCATGTTGTGTCCCCCCCCAACTAGACTGTGATTTCCTTGAGAACAAGGACTGTTTTTTTTTTCTTTCTTTCTTTGTATCCCCAGGATAAAGCACAATGCCTGGCACATAGTAGGTGCTTAATAAATGTTAGGTGACTGACTGACAGAGGTGATGTGAATTGCCCAGGGTCGTGGCACTGGTAAGTATCTGAGGCTGGATTTGAACTCGTTTTTCTGACTCCAAGTATAGCATTTCAACCACTTTACAGCCTGACTGTCCAGGAAGAATCTTTGAGATCATCTGGTCCAACCCCCTCATTATAAAGATGAGGAAATGGAGGCTCTGAGAGGCTGAATAACATGTACATGATCCCACAGCTAGTACGAGGCAAAAACAGGCTTTGAACCCTAGGTCCAAGAACTCCAACTCCAACCATCCACTTCAAAGTTGATGACTTTCACTGATGGTTGGCAACATAGCATTGAACTGTCTTGGTGCCTTTATTTTTAGTTCTCTGTGGGCTAGCCATTTCCTGGTCACATGCTGTTTGATCTCTCACTTCATAAAGGTCTTGACTCACAAAATAGAAAACATGCTTATGCTTCCCCAAAGGCAGTTTCCTCTAGCGTGAGTCAGGCTTTTGGTATTTGCTTTTAAGTCTGAAATGTCCGTGAGGCCTTTCCCGTGGTAACTTTATCACTCTGTATTTTACCACCACAGGATCCTCCACCTGTTCCATTAGCCTTGGATGAAGAGCTTTGGTCTTTAGCCAAGAGTTATTTTGATTTTCCATTTCTGGGATGGGTAGGGCAAAGGGTACATTTCCTAAGTTTCAGTCTTTTGCTTTAGAGGCTTGATATCCCTATCTAACTCAGGCTGGAAGGGCAGTAATGCAAGCCCAACAGCACAATAAAAAGAAACTTGGATTTGCTCTGTTTCTGAATGGACTCTTCTTATGCAGGCTGGTGGCCCCCACTCCCTGGGGTTCGCCATATTGGTGCCAGACTTAATGCAGACCGAATCTGCCCTAGCCCTACTGCACCTCACAACTCCTGTGCCCAACTAATTCAGCTACCTCAGCCTCCTCTAGTAGCAGAGATCACAGGTGTTTGCCATTATGCTCAGCACATTCCACATTCTAACAGTTTATATGAGCTCTGATGTTCCATTTCTAGGTCTAACATTCTGCATTCGAATATCCTTTTCTCTAAGAGCCTTTCTATTCAAGGTTCTCTAATTCTAATCATCAGGGGGGAAAAAAATAACAAACCAGCTTCTATTTATGATAAACCTTCCACCTCCAACCCCTACACACAAGTCGACCTGTACGTGTACACTGAAGATTTTTAGACCATTAACTACAAAGCTGTGGGTTTCTTTCCCCCAATGGATTTTCTAGCTTATATGAAGGAAATCTGTGAAATAAAGTCAGTTAATCGTTATGTAACAAAGCCTCCCAGATTGTTTAAATTTAGAAACTGTCTAGAGCTCGGCAGATGTGCCAGGTTAATTCAAGTGTGTTTTGCAGCTATCTGATGTCACCATGTGATTGCTAAAGACATTCCTGAATTCAGAAACACAAAGCAACCAGGACAATGAGTTCAAGTTTTTATACACCCAGAGGCCTCAAAAAAAGGTCTTTTCCCTGGAACAGGTAATAAAAGACTCCAGGGAAGGATGAATTATGTTGGAAACAGACTTTGTTTGCCAGTCAGTACATTTACTACTGCATCATATACAGGCACTATAAAAATATTTTTAGATTCATTGCTTCTAAAACAATAACATGCAGGTAGATGGTTCTGTGGATAGAATGCTGGGCCTGGAGTCAGGAAAATTCTGAGTTCTCTGGCCCCTGCCCTGCCAATTAGGCAAGAGAGGTAGAGGAGAGAGCAAGAGGTTCAGAAATACACCTCTAAAATCATATTGAAAAGTCCCTGAGAAGACAGGATTGTTTTAATGGACATTTTCTTTACAAACAGCCAACTTCTCAGACATACATCTCTTTTAAAAAAGGAAGTATGTCCCTTGGCTATGATGCCTACAGAACTAAGGGTGAAAAGAGTTCATTTGATCTATTTCCACCCTGCTGAGTATTTATAAGAAGCATCAGAGTTTGGGTATATGTGTGTATAATATAAGGGTAGGAAATACTTTCGGTCCCTCTTTTTTTTTTTTAAAGAAAAGTCCAGACCTGTGATTTCATCAATATAGGAGCTCTCATGTGGGAAGCTCCTTCCACTGATGAAAATCATCAACTCAAGGTTAACTTGGTCTTAGAGAGTTGCCTCACTTACTATGAGGTCAAGTTACCTTCCTTTGTTCACCCAGAATATGCCAGAGTCAGGATTGGTCTTCCTGACTCCTATTGTCTCTGTATTATGCCACACTACTTTCTAATTAGAAATGTAAAGAGGTCAAGGAATGGAGACATGACTACTTCAAGAGATATTATAGAATACTAACCAGCTTCAGGGAGAGGGTGGGTCTACTCAAGTCAACAAGCATTCATTAAGTATCTACTAAGTGCTGTGGATAAAAAGAAAAGCAAAAAAACAGTCCCAGCTCTCAAAGAACTCACAGTCTAATAGCACAGGCAAGATGCAAAGAACTATCTATACATAAATAAAAATAACTATAAAATGTTAGCACATGGAATGTGCTGAGCATAGTGGTAAATGTCTATAATCCTTGCTAGTAGGCAGGGCTGAGGCTGGTGGATTTCTTGGGTACAAGAGTTCTGAGCTGCAGAAAGGCTAGGACAGACATACAAGGTGGATATGGACAGAATAAATCGAAGATAATCAACCAGAGGAAGGTAAAGTATTAAGTAAGGGACATGAGGAAAAGCTTATTGAGAGAGGTGGGATTTTAGCTGGAAGTCAGGGAAGTCAGGAGACAGAGATGAGGAGGTATATTTTGATTGTCACAGGGGACAGATAATGCAAATGCAGAGTCAGAGATAGAATATTGTGTGTGAAGAACAGCACGGAAGCCATAGACACCAGAACATGTAATACCAGGAGGGAATCAAGTGCAAGAAGACTGGAAAGGTAGGAAGGAGCCAGGTTATGAAGGTGGAGTCAAATAATCTCTAAGGCTCCTCTCAGTTTTGAGATTCTGTGTCTCTATGAGTCTCTTGGCCATTAGCAATAGAACTGAGAATAGTATAACACTGGTAACCATTGGATATAGAGACACACTTTTCAGTTGCCAGGTCGTAGGAATTGGGACCGTGCCTGGGAATACTTTGACATGAAGAACTCCCATGGGAGGAAAATTCCTCTACTAATGCATCTCAACACCTTCTCTGTAATTTATAGTCTTAGAGAGTTGTCTGGGGCACTGAGACCTGCTGAGTAACTTGCTGAAGTTCATATAGCTAGTATATGTCAGAGGAAGAACTTTAAGCCACATCTTTCTTGACTTTGAGGCCAACTACATGTCACAACTGCTTCTCTACGCCAAGCCACACTACATTTCAACCAATTAATAATAACTAATATTTATATATTTTTTTAAAGTTTACAAAGTGTTTTACAGAAGCCATTGGGACCAAGACACTAAATTTGTTGAGGTTACATAGATGTTTAATTTGAGTCTCATGACAACTCTGTGAAATAACTATTAGAGGTGGTATAGTGGGTACAGCATTGGGCCTGGAATCAGAAAGTTCAAATCCAGCCTCAGATACTCAGTAATTGTATGACCCTGGGCATGTTATTTAACCTCTATCTGCCTCAGTTTTATCAAATATAAAATGGGGATAAGAATAATAGAACCTACCTCCCAGGATTGTTGTGAGGACCAAATGAGATAATATTTGTAAAGCACTTAGGACAGTGCCTGGTACACATAGTAGGTACTTAATAAATTCATCCATCTATCCCTCCTTTATTCCTTCCTTTCTTCCTTCCTTCCTTCTTTCCATCTTTCCTCTTTCTGCAGGTGAGGATACTGATGTTCAGTGAGGTAAGTCACTTGCTCATGGCAAATGACTTAGTAAGTTTCAGTAAGTTTCAGAGGTGGGATCTAAACCCAGGTCTTCCTGATACCAAATCCTGCACTCTCTCTCCCCGGACATGCTGCCTCTCCAGTGCCCATGCTTTCCCAGCTCTCTACTAAGTACTGGGAAGAAATGCTATCCTGGGCATCAGCCAATGCCCCCCTTTCACATTCTTCCCAAGATGTAAGTAATTTCAGATTCTTCTCTACAAGTGGCTCATTTAAATATTTCAGAATGAGGACAAATTGATTCTTCCAGAGATATGAAATGACCCAGATTTCCTTCCTACCAAAGAGCCTGAAGTACTTGGATACTATGGACCATCTGAATCATTGTGCCCTCCTCATTTGGGGCTGTGTCTTTCTGATAACGAACCAGGTGACAAATTGCCAAGCATCATCATTATGGGAACAAAGGAAACATGGTGCTGACTTTACATAAGCCTTCATTTTGCTTTCAAAACTTATAACATTAGTTCATGGCTCAGCATTCATCCTGCAAACTTGACTATGGTTCTCAAAAGAGCTACAAGTTTTTTGTCACTTCAACGAAGCCAAGTAAATAATGTGCCTGATTCATAAATGAATAACACAATGTTCACATTGTAACTTCTAAAGCAATCAAGTGCTTTTATGAAATCCACGGTGAGCGAGAGAAGGGATGCAAGCATTTCAGAGAAGAGGCAAAAAGATATCCTAGAACTCCAGGAAGAAGCTGCTTTTGGAAAGTAATGAGAGAATAAGTAATCTGAGGAGCTGGACAGCCACCAGGACTGCAGAGGCCAGCTGGCCCAACCCATTTTTGAACAGCCATCTCAATTCATACATTGATTAAATGTTTAATTAAATGCCGGGGCACTACGCTAGGCACTGGGATATAAAGATTAAAAAGGAACATTCCCTGCCTCAGGGAACTGACATTCTACTTACAACCCAGACGTGTTTGAATACCTCTAATGAGGGGACACCCACTACCCACTTCCTTAGGCAGCTCATTCCTCTTCAAAGTGGCTCTAAGAGATAGATAGATAGGTAGACAGATAGATAGATAGATAGATAGATAGATAGATAGATAGATAGATAGA
>NW_020954551.1:42421147-42468429 GCF_900497805.2 Vombatus ursinus
AGATAGATAGATAGATAGATAGATAGATAGATAGATAGATAGATAGATAGATAGATAGATAGATGATAGATAGATAGATAGTTGGAGAGAGAGAGAGGGATAGATTGGCAGATAGCTAGCTAGATGGATAGATTAGAGAGAGGGATGGATGGATAGATAGAAGTAGATAGATAGACAGATAGGTGAATGGATTAAAGAGAGAGTATAGATTGATAGAGAGACAGAGTGAGTGAAAAAGTGAACAAGAAAGCATTTATTAAACACTTACCATATGCTAGGCTCTGCGCTAAATCCTGAGGATATAAATACAAACAAGCAAGACAGTCCCTTACATTTCAATGGGGAAGAGGACAGCACATAAAGGGGAAATGGAAATTTGCGGTGGGGGGAGGAAGAAGAGGTGGAAGGATACCCAAGAGAGAAATGTGGCAGGCTACAAGGAATGAGAAAAAGCATGACTGGGGTCCTTTCTAAAATGCTGGTCCCAGTCATGAATGAGGGAAGGAATATCCCAGTGAAGAGGCGTCTCAGGGTTAGTAAGCAAACATTTATTAAGCACCTACTATGTGCCAGGCACTGTGCTAAGCACCAAGGATATAAAGAAAAGCAAATAACAATAACAAAAACAAAAACAACAAAAATAAACCAACTAGTCTCTTTTCTGGGAACTCACAGAGGGAGTTCTGGGAGAACTGGGGCAGACTGGGGGAGACAAATCAGGCAAACAACTATATACAAACAAGGTACAATCAGGGTAAATTAGGGGTGGTCTCAGAGGAAGGCGCTAAGATTAAAGAAGGACTGAGAGGTTTCTTGCAGAAGGTGGGGCTTTAGCTGCTTCTAGTACACTGGCTGCCTGAATGCAGTTAAGTCACTTAATCCCTGAATGCCCCCAGGCAATTTTCTAGTCCTTGCAAGTTGGTGGAAGAAGTTTCTTCATCAGGAGCTTCTCATATGGATGAAATCATACATTTATTAAGAAATAAAAGCATACATTTATTAAGCACCTACTATGTGCCAGGAACTGTGCTGAGCACCAAGGATACAAAGAAAAGCAAACAAATCTTCAAGAAAAAAGAGGTACCATGATTAATATTATATACTAATATAATAGTTTAATAATATTAATATAATTTCATGGCAATTGAATTCAACAAACATTTGAAAAGGGCCTACTGTGTACCAGACACATCTTTGCGAAGGTCCATTTTAAGCTCTTATGAAGCAAATTTGAGCCACATGGAAACTTATTTCCAATTGATATCAATACTCCCACAGAAGAACTGTCCTATTCTAAAGCCGTTTCATCAGATGTTGTCCTTTTGTGGTGTCAGGAGATTTAAAAACCGAAATTAGGTGGGGTAAGCCTGTATTGCAGGCTAAAACTCACAAGGTACATCTATGTTGCCAATGAAATCTGAACAAAATATATTAAAAAAAAATAAAAATTGGGGCAGCTAGGTGGTGCAGTGGATAGCGCTCTGGCCTTGGAGTCAGGAGGACCTGAGTTCACATTTGGCCTCAGACACATGATACTCACTAACTGTGTGACCCTGGGCAAGTCACTTAACCCCGATTGCCTCACCAAAAAAAAAAAAGAAAAAAGAAAAAAAATTAAAACGCTAACCTTGGCCTATCTGTGGGAAGTGAAAATCCCATTTTCCCTTCATACGCTCCCTTCTAGGAGCCTAGGAGATGAAAATGACCCCAGAGGTCATCTAGCCCAACGACTTTATTTTATATGAGTAATCTGAGGCCCAGAGAGGTCATATGGGTGGTAATGGTGATGAGTAGCAGAGCCGGCATTCAGACCCATTCAGAGACCCTAGGCCTCTGCAGCTAGGGGCTCTTTACCTGAAATGTCTGTTTCTGAATACCAGGTGCAAAATTTCAGTATCATCTTGCTCATATTTATTCATTTAATAGTAAAACACACAAAAATGCCCTGTCCCAGCTCCCCCTAACACTAGCTCCTTATCTCTAAATGCCCCCATCTCAATATGTGTTCTTCTACCCTCTCTCTGGTCATGCTGGGGGATGTTACCTACATTTGCCGCTCAGACACAGCTGTATCAAGACTTATATGTCAGCAGGAAAAATCTGTAGGCATTACAGCAGGAAAGGCCCAAGTGTCTATGTTTGGAGTTGGGAGGAGATCACAGGATGATAGATTTAAAACTAGTAAGACCTCAGCGGCCACCTAGCTCAACCCCTTCATTTCACAAAAGAGGAAACTGAGGCTCAGAGGGCATGGGCAGTAAATGGCAGAGTCAATATTTGTTTTTTGTTTTTTGGGTTTTTTTTTGGTTGGGCAATGGGGGTTAAATGACTCGTCCAGGGTCACACAACTAGTAAGTGTTATGTGTCTGAGGTCACATTTGAACTCAGGTCCTCCTGAATCCAGGGCCGGTGCTCTATCCACTGCGCCACCTAGCTGTCCCCCAGAGCCAATATTTGAACCCAGAATATTTGAACTTCAGACTCCAGGTCCACTGTATGGTGGAAAGTTCCCTACCAGTAACCTGCAGTCTATGAGTGAATCCCAAAGTTGTTCACTGCTATGTTCCTAAGCCAGCTGTTGCCATACCCACCTCATCTTGGTTCATCAGGATTCCTAGGAGGAAGGGTACAGGAGCAGTATTACCTCTTCCCCCCACCCCCAATCTGTTGAGAGACTTAACTGTCAAACACCCCAAAGGCATCCCCTGATTTGGAGCACTGGACAAGGAAGCCCTCTTTCATTTGTTTTTGTTTTTGTTAGGCAATGGGGTTAAGTGACTTGCCCAGGGTCATACAGCTAGTAAGTGTCAAGTATCTGAGGCTAGATTTAAACTCAGGGCCTCCTGACTCCAGAGTCAGTGCTCTATCCACTGTACCACCTAACTGCCCCTGGGAACCCTCTTTTAAAAAAATGTTTGGGGAATCTAGAGGCTGAATGACACGGAGAGTCAGGTACAGATTAGGAGATCTGGTCTCTGCTTCCAGCTAGGTAGCTCTCTGCCTTCTATTGGCCCAAGACTATTCATCCACAAAATGCTGGAGAATTTCACCTTGTACTCTGCAAGGCAGAGGGAGGCTGATGTCTTTGAAATCCTCTGAGGGGCCTTTAAGGCTTAGATAATATAGTAGACTGCATTATGTGACGGAGGACCTTGAAATCCAGTTGCATATTAATTAGTGCCCAAGTAGATGATAAAAACATCCTTCATAAAGGTTTGTGTGTACGGGTGCCACTTTATTCAAACACAAAAGGCCTCCCTTCCTGTTTTCATCGTCAGTGTTCACTGTGGTAACACTCCCTACATGGGAGTGGAATGGACCAGACAGGCAGTCAGAGAAATGGATGCTCTCTGCTCTCTGCCTCAGGTGCATGGGAGACAATCCCTGGGGCTCCAGCTGGACGTTCAAAGCCCCCTTGGAAATGGATGCATGAGCATCAATGTCTCCTTAGGTGAGGTGTGTGTTTAGGGCACCTTCAGCTTGGCCAGAGTGGCAGAAAAGCAGGACCCAGCTAATTCTAGGTAGGAGGCTCCCACAGATAGATGAGAGGTTCAGTGAAGGGACAGACCCTTAGCCCATCATGACCCCTGCCAAGTGCTAGGCAAGTGAGGATGCCAGGTCTGCTGAGCTGCTAAGGGATGAAAGGGAGCAGTGGGGAGAAAGGTTAGCTGACTGTGACATCTTATTTCTAGGGCTTGACTAAAGAACAACTCTGCTTTCTACCTGAGACTCAGCTCTGTTAAATAAGGTTGTTGTTCAGTTATTTTCAGTCACATCCAATTCTTTGTAACCCCACTTGGAATTTTCTTGGCAAAGATACTGGAGTGGTTTGTCATTTCCTTCTCCAGCTCATTTTACAGATGAAGAAACTGAGGCAAACAAGGTGACTGGCCCAGGGTCACACAGCTAGTAAGTATCCGAGGCCAGATTTGAACTCAGGAAGATGAGTCTTCCTGACTCCAGGCCCCACACTCTATTCACTGTACCACTGAGCTATACTTTAAATAAGGCCATACTTTCAATTTACTTGTTGATTCAGTAAAGTTTTTTTTTCCAAAGAAATCCTGCAATAGGCTAGATGGTAAGCTCCTTGAGCACAGGGACTCTGCTTTTGTTTTTGTTTCTCCAGCACCTAGTAGAGGCAGTTGGTGATGCAGAGACCAGAACACTGGGCTTGGAGTCAGGAAGACTTGATTGAGTTCAGATCTGGCCTCAGACACTCACTATCCGTGTGAACTTGGTTGAGTCCCTTAATCTCAGTCTGCCTCAGTTTTCTCATCTGAAAAATGGAGATAATAATAGCACCTACCTCCCAGGGTTGTTGTGAGGACCAAATGAGGGAATATTTGTAAAAAGCACTTAGCAAATGCTTATTTCCCTAATAAGTGCTTAATAAATACTTGTTTGTGGACTGGCTCATTGACCTGTGTTTGGGGCCAAATGACTGTCAGTTACTATAGGTACATGAAGCTTCTTTTTAAACATTTTTAATTCTTTTACAAGCTGCGGATTTTTAAAAAAATTCTCATTTGTTATAATAGCCTGACAGAATGATCTCTCCACTAATGTCACTGCCCAGCATTATGTTGGGACATTTTCCAACTTCATATTAAATATATAAAAGAAAACTTTTCCTCTTTTCCAGGGTTTAAGATAAACAAGATGCTACATGAAGCTGTCTTCTCCCTGTCTCGATGCTGAATGCCCTCCTGAATGCGGCGAGAAGGTGGGCAGCCCAAGCCCCTCCCAAGGGCCTCAGTATTCATCTCTCCCAGTAGACAAGTCGGCCAATTCCCAAGCTAGCAGGTCACCAATGATGGGGAGAACTGCAGCTTTGTTGTTCGCAACTGCTCCCCAAAATGATTCATCACCACCCCCCATAACCCCGTAGAGCTGGCCCTGTATAAACCCAGCTCATCCCCTGAAACTGTCTCAGGTGCATCTGCTCCACGGCCATATCTCCTACTTTTGCCCATGCCCCCAAGCTTTCCCCAGCAGAGCCCCACTGACTAAGACTCCCTTTCTATTTTAGCCCACTAAATCTTCTCTCCCTGCACACACAAGCAAGGTCTGCTGTCTTTGTAGCTCTCTTTGTATGGCATCTAACACTAACACTATTGGAATAGCCAGGAAGGCTCTCCTCATACCATCCCTGCCGGTGGATAGAGGGTTGGAACAAGAGTAAGGAAGACCTTAGTTCAAATCCTGCCTCAGACATTGACTAGCTGTGTTATCCTGGGCTAGTCACTTAACTTGTCTCAGTTTTTTTGTCTGCAAAATAAGGATAATCATAGCATCTATCTGACAGGATTATTGCAAAGACCAAATGAGATAACATATAAATATATGCTATATAAATACTAGTTCACTGTCTTCTACCCATCCTCCAAGCCTCAGCTCAAAGGCCACTGCCTTCATGAAGCCTCCCCAATATCCTCCCTCCCAGCAGGAAGTCATGTCTCCCTCATCTGACCTCAAAACACTTTGTTCTCCTCTTGTGGACTAATGAGTTTTTATCACTTTGGTTATAGAGTATTTCTCTACGTGTTTTTATCAGCTTTATTAGAATAGAACTCATCGAATTTAGCTTCTCCTTGTACCTCTCCACCAGCGCCTTGCAGAGAATATTACACAATTAATGAATATTTAATGGATGAAGTGAATGAAATGCTTTTTGATGAGGAGGAGGACAAGGATGGTCCAGGTTAATGGAATTAAGCTTCATATTGGAATCTTAGAACATCTATCACGAGAACAAATGCTATATATCCTGGTAGATCTTAACTCTTTCATTCTTCCTCTTTTGTTCTCTCTGTTTCTCTCTCTGTGTCTGTATCTATGTTTGTCTCACATAAACGCACACACATTCGCGTGCAACTCAGGCATGCACACACAACCGAAGAAAGGTTTACCTTTTTAGTAATGAACTGTCAGTGGGCCAGATGCCCACTCCTTAAAATTCTAAGAATAGGACAAGACTGTGCTTCAGAAACCAGAAAAAGTCAGTCAAATATTTATTAGGTACCCACTATAATATAATAATGCCAGTTCCCACTGCTGCAGCACTATAAAAATCTACCAGGTGCTTTCCCTCACAATAACCATGTTAGAGAGGGAAAAGCTGAGCCTTACACAATTTTAAAATATTGTGATTCTATGGGTGACTTGCCTATAGTCACCTAGCTAGTGAACATCTAAGGCCCTGTGCTCTATCCTGTAAAAAACAAGCTGACCCCTTACTGTATTACCGGGAGATTTCTAACTGAACAATGAAGAACCTGGATCCACTAAAGAGGTCAATGATAGAAAGAAAGGTATAACATATGCCAAAATATTCACAGCATCATTTTTTGGTTGGTAACAAAGAACTGGAAAGAAGGTGGCTGTCAATCGAAATGGAAAAGGCTGACAAACTGTGGCATATAAATATAATAGAATTCAGCAGGAAATGACAAATATGAGAAATTCAGAGAAGAATGGGAAGAGTTGGATGCGGTAATACAAAGTAGAATTATTGATGCTACCAAAGGAATCATACAGACAATGTAGATTAAAAATTTAGATCACTAAAAGGAAGCCCAATTCTGAGCAATTAAAAAACAAAAAATCAACAATGACGATCGCAGAGAACTGATAATAAAACCTATCTACCTTCTCTCCACAGAGGCAGAATATCGTATGAGTTGTCAGACAGTCATTGTATTCATTGTTTTTTGGCCAACTGTTTTTTCTTGTTACAAAGAAAGGTTTATTTCTAGAGGAGGCATATTTATGTAAGTGACTATGATGTAAAAACAGAAGACCAATAAAATTGAAGAAAAAAATTCAATTCTGAAACAATAAGACCAAGAAAAGCAGTGTGATATAGTGGTTAGCGTGCTGGACTTGGAGTCAGTTAGACCTGAGTTCACTTCCTGCCTTAGATGCTTACTAGCTATGTGACTCTGGGCAAGTCACTTACCTGAGTCTCAGTGCCTCATCTGTAAAATGAGGGAGTTGGACCACTTAGCTTCCAAGGCCCCTTCCAGCTCTAAATCTATGATCCTAGAGCTCTCAGAATCTACCTTGGAGATCATTTAGCCCAAGTAACTTATCCAAGGTGACACAGATAGGAACCAGCTGAGCATGTATTTGAACTCATTGTGACCCCAAACCAATGTGCCTCCACCATTTAACAATGCTAGGACCCAGATCATTAAAACGTATTAGCATGGGTTTTATCCGAACTATAGAAAACAACCCAACCGCCCCTTTGGAGTACTTTTTGCTTTGCAGAGAATATTTATAGCCTCTCTTTCATTTTATCTTCATGATAACCCTGTGAGTTGAAATCACCATTTTCAGTGACCTCAGTCAGGGTGGCTTATGTACCTGGCAGCATTGTGATGAGCAGGGGTGAGAAGGTGGCAGTCTCTGAGAAGGAGACCCCCAGCACGAAGCACACTAGCTGCTTTTACTCAACCAGGGATGAAGTCACTCTCTGAACCGTTCTGTTATCTGGTCTATAAAACAGCTGAAACGTAAAATGACTCCTCCAGCAGTGTGCGTGGGAACCTGTGCAGTAAAGACTAACATCTATAGCAGAGCCTGATGAGATAACAAGCAGCTCAATCAAAGATGCAGGTGTTTGCTGAAATTCCCAAGTCCCGGGATGTCACAATCACAGAGTTAGAAAGGCTCTCGATGGCCGGCTAGTGTTCTCTATACATGACTGAGACATCTCCTCTACAGCCTCCCTGGTAAGCGGTCAGCCAGCCTTTGGGAGCTCCCGCCCATGGACAGGCAGCCCACTCCTCAGCTTTTGACTGAGAGCAACATTAGATCTTGTCACGTTCCAGGCCCATCTTAAACACGGGGTGTGAGGGCTGGAAAGGACCTGAAAGGTTAGAATGACAGAGCTGGGAGGGACCTTAGAACTTAGACTGTCAGACCTAGGAAGACCCTTAGAACACAGAATGTCAGAGTTGTGAGGGACCTTAGAACACAGACTGTCAGAACTAGGAGACATCTTAGAACACGGAATGTCAAAGCTGGGAGAAACCTTAGAACACAGACTGTCAGAACTGGGAGACATCTTGGAACATGGAATGTCAGAGTTGGGAGGACATTAGAACAAAGACTGTCGGACCTGGGAGAGGTCTTCTAACACAGAATATCAGACTTGGAGGCACATAAGAATATAGATTATCAGAGCTGAGAGAGACCTTAGAACACAGGATGTCAAAATTGGGGGGACCTTAGAATACAGGCTATAAGAGGTGGGAGGCACCTTAGAACACAGACTGTCAGACCTAGGAAGACCCTTAGAACACTGAATGTCAGAGTTGTGAAGGACCTTAGAGCATAGACTGTCAGAACTGGGAGAGATCTTAGAACACGAAATGTCAAAATTGGGGGGAACCTTAGAATACAGGCTATAAGAGCTGGGAGGGACCTTAGAACACAGACTGTCAGAACTGGGAGAGATCTTAGAACATGGAATGTCAAAGTTGGGGGGACATTAGAACACAGACTGTCAGAATTGGAGGCACATAAGAACATAGATTATCAGAGCTGGGAGAGACCTTAGAACACAGACTGTTAGAACCAGGAGAGGTCTTATAACATAGAATGTCAAAATGGGGGGGGGACCTTAGAATTAGGCTATAAGAGCTGGAGGGACCTTAGAACACAGACTGTCAGAACTGGGCGGGGTCTTAGA
This sequence comes from Vombatus ursinus, assembly GCF_900497805.2. Taxonomy (NCBI): domain Eukaryota; kingdom Metazoa; phylum Chordata; class Mammalia; order Diprotodontia; family Vombatidae; genus Vombatus; species Vombatus ursinus. The sequence goes on from NW_020954551.1 coordinate 42,429,849, forward strand.
ACACAGATTGTTAGAGCTGGGAGGGGCCTTAGAACATAGATTATCAGAGCTGGGAGAGACCTTAGAACACAGACTGTCAGAACTGAGAGAGATCTTAGAATATGGAATGTCAGAATTGGGGGGACCTTAGAAAACAGATTGTTAGAGCGAGAAGGAACTTTAAGGATCATCCATCCTCTAGTCCATACACCGCATTTTAGGGATAAGTTTACTGAGGCATATTCATGGACAGTGACTTGCTCAAGATTACAAATGGAACCTATGGCAGAGGCTGCATGGGTCTCCTGGATTCACAGAAGGTTTTTCAGAACCTGGCCCTGGCTGGAGTGCCTCTAGACAAGATGTTCAGTGATTTTTATCTCAGGTTTTACAACCCTCAGGAAGTTTCCAATCATCTTAAGCAATGACTGTGATTCTCAAATCCAAATTAATTATTATTTCACTTTAAACATAAGCCATATAGCAGAGTAGGAAAAGGGGGTTAAACAGAGCAGAGAACTATGGACCTAGGAATTCCTTGGTTTAGAGAACTACTTTGGATTCTTCTTCTGAGGCAGACTGGCAACTCCTCTGGTACTAAAGGTCTTCTAGAGTGGGCTCTGAGAAGCTAAGACATTTGCCCATACCTAGTATACGTATCAGAACCCAGATATTCCAAACTCCAAAGCCAGGTGACACCACTACACCCAATGTATCACAGCCTTTTTATACAGCTTACTTTTCTTTTTAAATAGCTATTATGTGTCACAAAACCAAGAAAAACCCAAAGAAGATGTGTCAGACTCCACTAAAGGGCAAGAATTTCTGCCCAACAACTCTGGCCATGCAACTCCATTGGTGACAAATAAAAAGTTTGGCACTGCAGTGATCACAGAACAATGGATCCTCAAATAACTGAGATTTCTTCGCAAAAAAAAAGAAGCCAAAGTTCGCTGACCTCCAATGGTCACATTTTCTAGCTCAAAGGCATTCAGAAGACCCACTGAAATGCTCTTCTCCCCAGCTCCTGCCCACTAGACAAGCAACAACTATCCCTCTTCTATTCACAACAAAAGGCTACACACGAAATGAGAAAAAAATGGGTTAAATCTTCCCTTGTTCATTTCTTGAATTAAATCCCATCCTCATGCTGTTGGCAAGGGGAGTTCCAATGAATCACCGTAAGCAACTCGGTAAACCAAGGGCTTGAACAAGCAAAGAGGGGAACTATATTTAGAATGCCACAGAAGCCGTGTCTCCGCTTTGGAAATTATTCTGGAAATCTCAAAAGGTGGTGTTTTGGTTTTTTCTTCTCTTCTGTAAAGAGCCTGGCTCTTGTGGTTTCAGAGGTCCACTGACAAATGCGGCACTTTCCTAACAGTTTGTCCTGGAGAGCTTAGCCCTCTGCCCCCTTATTTGACAGATGAGGATACTGAGGCCCTTAGTAGGGAGGTGAAGGGATCACAGAGCCAAGTTCACTTGATTATTATGAAGTTGGCTAAGGCTGCATAGAGTTCATGCCATAATGTATCAAAGGCAGCTTGACTTGAGATGTAGCTGAATTTCTCCCCTAACCTTGTACCCCCAGTATTTGGTATGTTATGAAGGTGACCTCAGATTCTCAAAGGCTTACTTATGCTAGTGGAGGGCAAGCTCTGCCAGAGCCAGAGCTTCTAGCCAAGATGGAAAGGCTTTTGGGACAGGCCTGGTGATAAACTGGGTATCCATCATCAGAGGAACAACCACGCCAAGTTTAGCAGGGCATGTTACCAACGGGCAGTCATCAGGTGATGAATATTCTCTGCCTCATCAAGAGCATCTTTAGAAGAACCAGAGAGCTGACTTCCTTGCTAGCGGTGGGAATAGTCACAATGATGAAATGACAGATGATTTTTTGCGAGGTATATGAAATTCTATGCTTAGGCTTTTTATGGCATCAATGACAGGCAGAATATATAGAGTGCTGAACTTGGAGTCAGAGGACATAGGTTCAAATCCTATTTTAGATACTTATTAGTTGTGTGATCTTGGGCAAGTTACTTAACTAATGCTTTGAGCCTCACTTTCCCCATTTGTAACATGGAGGTAATAATAATAGCTAGCATTTATATAGTGCTTGAAGGTTTGTGAAGCACTTTACATGTATTATACCATTTTAATCCTGATAACAACCCTGTGAGGTAGACATTATTATCATCCCCATCCCTGGTCTCAGCGAAAACTAAGGTTGAAAGAAATTCAATGATTTGCCTAGGTCAAACAGTAAAAATTCCACACAGAGGTGGAATTTTAACTGAAATCTACCTCTACTCCAATTTGAGTACTCTATCACCTATACCACCTCAAGTGTGGATTGTTGTTGTTATTATTATGAGTTTCAGGGCCTCCCCCTCCCCCTCCCCCTCCCCCTTTTAGTTGAGATCATAATGCTAAGAACTTCCACAAATAAACTCCATTAGGGCAGGTGTAGACTTTCTACAAGGGCTGTTCTTGATTATTTTGTCACTGTGTGCCCAACACCTATCATGGTACCTTGCCCATAGTTTGTTCTTGTTCAGTCATTTTTCAGTCGTGTCCAACTCTTCGTGACCCCATTTGAGGTTTTCTTAGCAAAGGTATGGGTGTGGTTTGTCATTTCCTTTTCCAGCTCATTTTATAGATGAGGAAACTGAGGCAAACAGGGTTAAGTGACTTGCCCAGGGTCACACAACCATTAAGTGTCTGAGGCCAGATTTAAACTTGGGAAGAGGAGTTTTCCACACTCCAGGTATGGCACTCTATCCACTGTGCCACCTACCTACCCTTTACACGTAGTAGGTACATAATACATTCTTTTTTTTTAATTTAATTTTATTTTTTTTCAAGACCTCTTTTTTATTCTCTCTGTATTGACATACAATCATAGATTTTGAACTAAAATTATCAGTTTAGTCCATATTTTTTAGTTTTCAACACTTACTTCCACAAGATTTTGAGTTCCAAATTTTTACCCCATCTCGCCCCTCCCCCCACCCCAAGATGGCATGCATTCTGAATACCGCTTCCCCTAGTCTGCTTTCCCTGCTATCTCTCCCCCCTTTCCCCCTCTATTTTCCTGTAGGGCAGGATAGATTTCTATACCCCATTTCCTGTATTTCTTATTTCCCAGTTGCATGATAATACATTCTTATTGAATGGAATTGAACTGAATTGGACTGAACAGTGCTAGAAAGGCCTTCACACACATTGGTCAGTGCCCATTTTAATGAGAATACAGTCCTTGTATTTAATGTATTTAATGGCAGATAACTACTTCACCCAACGTTACATTATATCCTGACCCAAACTGAGATACGTCAATGAAATATTTTACAAGTAGCCCTGGTTTATGTGTTAAAGATAACATGAATTTAGTCAATATTGTATTCTCTATTACAAGAAAATTTACTGGTATCTGGACTAAAAGATCTCTTAGCAGAAACAACCCAATTCCTAATCCTTTATGTGGCATATCCTCTCCTGAGCAAGCTTCTTATTTGCCAAGATCAGCATCTGTCTCCCCTAATGCACCTTTTGCTCTCCTATTTACAGTCATAAAATCCCTTATCTCCAGTCCCCTGGAAGCTCCTCTGCACATTACCACTTAGTTCTACATTTTAAAATAAAATCAAACACAAGCCTCCTTTCTCTGGATGAGAGACCTGTGTTGAAGCTAGATTGACCTTCCACTGCCAATCCCAGCATATCAACTGAAAGCAGCCACTGGGCAAATCTCCTGGAGAAAGAAGGTGGGCGCCACTGACTCCTGGGAAAACTGTTAAGGACCCCAGATATAGGCAGCACAGGCTACATTGCCAAATTTCCTCGTACGACATGAGAAAGTGTTTTAAAACAAAACTTCCATCCATTCTAAATGAATTGAGTTAGGGTTTGTGTGTGTATTGTTTTGTGTTTCATATGCCTTGAAACATTAGCTATGGAGCCAGTGAGGGATAACAGATGGACAGCCTTAAGTGCTGGACTGGCACCCACAGAATTTTAAAGAGCCTGGAGGAAGGCCCTCAGCATTTGCAGAGAACCTACATGCTCTCCCTCCACCAGCCTGGAAAATTACCTAGTATTTATTTGTATAGACTTGTCACTTACATATCTATATTCCATGTCATTCCCCATTACAGAATGCAAGCTCCTGGAGGGCAGGGACTGTTTCTTTTTCCGCCTCTTGTACTCACATTGCCTAGCACAGTGTGTAGCACCTAGTAGACACTTACTAAATTGATTGCTTTTTTTATAGAAGCTTAAGCAAGAATCAGGATAAAAATCATGCAGAATGAAGGTGTACCCACATGGGTGAGATCAATCAGCCAATCAATAAGCATTTATTAAGTACCTACTATGTTTTAGGCACTATTCCCAAATCCCTATCTTCAAGGAGCTTACATCCTATGGAAGAAACAACCTGTATACAAGTAGTTGCAAAATAATTACAAGGTTAAAACAAGGTAATTTGGGTGGGGAGGAGGAAATGGGGTTAGTAAAATAGGCAGCCTTGAGCTGACCTTTGAAGGAGGCTGGGGATTCTAAGTGGTAAAGGTGGGGCTACAATTCAGGAATAAGGCACAACCTAGGCAAAGGCACAGAGAAAAGAAATGGAACATTATGCATGAGAAGCAGGAAGAAGGCTAGTTTGATTGCACTGCTGAGGGTGTGAAGGGGAGGGATACTTAGAAAGGTAGGTTATTTCAAATGTCTAGCATTAGATGCTAGAGTCCATAGGATATCACCGGAGCTCCTTGAGAAGATGAGAGATGCAATCTGACCTGTGCTTTAGGAATAGCATTTTGGTAGCTGTGTTGAAGACACACTGGGGAGGAAAAAGTCTTGGGGCAAAGAGACAAATCAGGCAGCTTTTGCAATATTCCAGACAAGTAATCATGGCTGCCCAAAGTAGGGTGGTGGCCAATGAGCCAGAAAGAAAGAGATGGGCCAGAGGCAGAATTGACAAGACTTCCCAACTTATTGAGCATGTGGGGTGGGGGTCGGGGTGAGGGACAATGAGTAGAGTCAAGGGTGATTCTTAGGCTATGAACCTGATCACAGAACCATTCAAGTATTGATATATTTAGTCACAGTTCCTTCATGTATGTTTGTAATGGATAGAAGTTACAAAGAAGCAAAGTTAGACTTGATATCTAGACAAAACCACAACTCTTTAACAATTCAAACCAAGGCAAAATAGAATGGGTTGACTTGGGAAGCAGTGGGCTCCTCCTCCTTGGAGGTCTTCAGAGGCCAAACGACACTTGTCAGATAGTCAGAGGGGGGATTCTTTACTGATATAGGTTGGACCAAATGGCCACGGAGATCTTTTCCAGTTCTCAAATTTTGTGATTCTGTGTAGGGACATGAAATGAGAGAGCAGCATATCCCACTTGTGATTAAAAGGAACAGTGCTTTTTCCCACTTCGGGAGTGATGTGGCCTTGGCCAGTGTGGTATTATCAGCACTAGATGTTTCCTGAATCTCTGATGTTTTAAACTCGGTTATGTCCTTGATCTGTTCTTGAACTTGTCACCATATCAATTTGAGGTTTTAAGAAAGAGAAAGTCATGGAAGTATTTTGAAAGCTACAAAAGCCCATTACATAAGCAGGGATTATTATTTGGCTTGTGCTGAAGCTAGCAGATGGGTCTCACATGGCCCTCTGACTCAATGCCTGAGCCCGGCTTTGTGGGTTCACTTGTGAATCTGCTCCACAGTAAGCAGACAGTGAGATTTTCCTTTAAAATTTTTTTGGAAACTTCACACTAAGAATGTCCTTCTCCTGTTTTCCAACAGGAAACAGAAAAGGGAAAAAAGTCAAGAATGGAAGACAGAAGAGGTGAGATGACATTGGAAAGGGAAATCCAAACATTGTCAGACTCCAAGTAGTACATACTGTGACTCACCAGCCCATCCCAGTGATTGTTCTGTAGTACTCACCATGATCATGAGCAAACACCAACAGGTCAAGTTCATTCAGCATCTGAGCCAAGTCATCATAGCGGCCACAATGTTCACCAGCACCATGAGAGATAAACACGAGGGCCCTGAAAGGAAGATGAGGGCACATAGTGTGAGGACAGAATTCTGGCTCCATTGGAACAGAGCTTAAACAACATCTAGCAATTTGGACAACTGAAAAGCTTCAGATGGGAAACAGAGAGAGTGGATTGCTGGACAGTTAAGTAGATGATGGCTGTAGAACAAATGGAAAATCAAATCACGGTAGGATGGAAGAACGTAATAGAATATCACTGTGCTGTAAGTAAAGACATATGAATAATTCAGAGAAACAAGGGAAGGCCCAAAAGAAAAAGCAAATAGTAAACCAAGCAGAGATACCCCCCCCAAAAAAGGAACTTTATATAAAACTACTATATCAATGTAAAAAATGTCAATATGGAAAGGCAACATTCAATGGTCAATGGTCAAGTTCAATGGTCAATGTTAGGACCTTTCTATCAAAGTTAAGGATAGTATCATTCCTCTTTGCTAATAATCAATAAGTTAACTATTTTCAGAGGAAATAGCACTTTGCAGGATTGCTAGGTGGCTATTGTTATAGTCCACGTGAGAGGTGAGCAGGGCCTGAACTAAAGTGGTGGTTCTGTTGAGTAGACAGAAGAGAACAACTATGAAAGATAATATGGAGGCGAAGTTATTGGATTGGATTGGAGATGAAAATGAGGAAGAGAGAACGTCTGTGAGTATCACTATAGAACTCTGGACCTAAGTGCTTAGAAAGATAGTGATCAGCAAAGTTTGAGGAGGGATGAATTTTTTTGGAAAATATAGTAAGTTCTGTTTTGGACATGTTGAGTTAGAGATTCTGATAAAGGGGGGAAGGAAGGGAAAGGAAGGGAATAAGCATTTATATAGTACCAGGCTAAGTGCTTTACAAATATTATCTAATTTGATTCCCACAATAGCCCTGTGAGGTAGATGCTGATATTATCCTAATTTTACAGTTGAAGAAACTGAGGCAAACAGATATAATGATTTGCCCAGGGTCATACAACTAGTAAGTGTTTGAGTCCAGATTTGAATTCAGGTCTTCCTTGACTCCAGGCCCAGCTCTCTATCCATTGCACTACCTAGCGGAATGATGAGACATTTGGGTTGAGATATCTAGCAGGGAGATAAAAGTGTTCAGGGGGCAGAGAGTAGTCCAAATTGAAAAGTAACCATCTTCCATTTCCAAGAGTGGTTTTTATTTATTGGCGGCATGATAAACTACGATTTCAAAAAGTCCTTTGAGAATAAGATAACAAGCATTGTATTTCAATTTAATTGAGCAAATATTTATTAAGTATTTACAAGACACTGAGGAGGAAAAGATGAAATATGATATAGTCTTTGCCCTCTAGGAGTTGATAGTCCAGGAGAGGAAATCAAAACACTTTAGGAAAGCCTAAGGAAGGAGGATCACTTTCAGCTTGGTGGAATGGTGGGCAGAGAAGGTACAAATTTCAGACTTGTAGAGCGTGTTATGGTTTTCTCACAACTAATATGTAAGAAAATGTGGTAAAGCCCATGGTTGTTGAACAAGGAAGGGTAAATGCTAAAACTTCAATAGCTGCCGCAGAGATGATGTTTGCAATTCAGACACACTGGCAAATGATTATGATAAGAATTTAAAGTAAAAAAATTAATCAATCTATAAACATTCATGAAATGCTTACTATGTGCTAAGCGTTGGGGATACAAAAGGAAGAAAAAGACCTCAAGAGTCTGACCTTAAGGAGCTTACAGTCTAACAGGGAAAAAGTAAGCAAACAAGTATGTACAAACAAGCTATGTGCAGGATAAATAAGAAATAATTTAAAAAGGGACGGCACTAGAATTAAGAGGGGTTAGGGAGGTTTCCTATAGAAGATGGGATTTTACTTGGGACTTTAAGGAAGCCAAGGAGGTCAGAAGGTGGAGAAAAGGAGGTAGAGAGTTCCAGGCATGAGGCACAGCCAGTCATAATGCCAGGAGCTAAGAAATGGAGGGTCTTATTCATGGAACAGTCAGGAGGACAACGTCACTGGATCAAAGAGTACGTGTCAGAGAGCAAGATATAAGAAGACTGGAAAAGTGGGAAGGGGTTAGGTTATGAAGGGCTTTGAATGCCAAACAGAGCATTTTGTATTTGATTCTGGAGGTGATAGGAAGTCACTGGAGTTTATCGAGTGGAGAAAGGGGGAAAGGTGACATGATTGGAACTGTGCTGTGTGAGGTGATGAAGGCATACGCTAGAGTGGTGGTAGTGTCAGAGGAGAGAAGGGGGCTTATTGGAGAGATGTTGCAAAGGTGAAATTGATAGACCTTGCCAACAGATTGGCTATTGGTGAGGGGGGCGGGGAGATAGGAATTGAGGATTGTGAGAAATGAATATTTCTCTTATATTTAATAACTAATTATTGTATTGGAAGGTTTTTCCCCTTTCTACTTCCTCATCCATAAATCAAACAGTGTGGGAAATCTCTCTTAAAGACTTACCCAGGCCAAGATCTAATTCAAACGGTAAAAGAAATTCTAAGTTTAGGCTAATGAGTGTATTCCTGCTCATTGTGTTTGCTCAGAGAGATTGATCCTGCCTATTATCAAGACAGGTGATATGGAAGTTGATGTCTTTTTGACCAAGATTTGAGTGACTTAAATCGCATACCCCAAGACTATCATTTTAATAAAGCTAACACCTGTTATTATGTTAACTAATCCTAGTTTATTGCCACTCCTTGGGAAAACCTCCTCTTCAAAGGGCATATAAACTGTGACCCCAGCACCATTAGGGATGTTTGGTCCTTTTATTGTGACCATCCTTTTATTAATAACCTTCTCGCCTTATTAATAAAATTATTAAATTCCCCAGAAAATATATCTCTTGAACCTTTTTAAATGTCACAGCATGACACCCAGGTTATAAACCTGAAGACCTGGGAGGACAGTGTTGCCTTCTACACTAATAGGAAAGGGGTGGGGAGGAAGGAAGGGAGGAAGATAATGAGTTCTGTTTTGGACATGTTGAGTTTAAGATGTCTACTGGACACCTCATTTGGGATGTCTGAAAGGCAGTTAGAGATGCCAGATTGGAGGGCAGCAGAGAGGTTAGGATAGGATAGGTAGATTTGAGAGCCATCAGCTTAAGATGGTAATTAAATCAATGTGAGCTGATGAGATTACTGAGTACTATAGAAAGTCCTCTCTAGAGTAAATAACTCACCTATAAGAGGTGAATTCTAAGCTCCTCTTTAGTACCCAGAAAGAAATATGGTAGATTCGAATTTACTGAGGCAATGCTTTTAGAAAAATTATAATCACTTACAAGTACTTATGGAGAAAAAAAATTATCCATATTCCAATGGATATTGAGAGGCAGAATGATGTTAATAAAGTGTTGGACTCAGGTCAAGAAGATCTGGGTTCAAATCTTGATTCAAACTCTTACTAGCTGTGTGAAGTTTGGCTTCACACACTGATCCTCAGCTCCTCCTCTATAAAACGTCTCAGCACTGTCTTCTAACTAAAAAACTATGATCTCATGATCCTACAATCTGTAAACTCCTCTATATGGATGTTCCCTCTAACAATGCAGATCACAGCCCATCCATGTCTGCCCATCCTGTGGGACTCTTGTTCATTTCCTCCTCCTAAGTTTTTCACAGTGGTTCTACCCAACATACTGGGGGCCTTCCTCAAGAAATCTGTTCAGCCCTGGTGGTAGGGGAAGAATGGGAAGAGAGATGTAACCATAGCAATCAACTTGTAAGTTTACAAGGGAGGGCTTCAACAAGATGGAGCTGGGAAGCCTGGCTCTGATGCTAGCAGTGTGACTTGAACAAGTCTTTGGGTCTCAGTTTCCCCCTCTGTAAAATGGGTATACCTGCATAACCTATCTCATTGCAGGGGTACTGTGAAGTACTTTAAAAACCTTAGACTGCTCCAGAAATGTGAGCTGTTGTTATGTAAATGTTAGTTATTATTATGAGTAGGTCATGAACTCATGGCTGGAAACCACTGCTTCGAAACTTTATAAAAACTCTTGCATTTAAAAACACTCACTTTAGCTCTCTAAAAATACATGACCAAGTAAATGCTGGGGTGTTTGGAGACAGGCTGGAAAACTCACAGACACTAATGGGTCATTCCGCTAACTCTACAATGAGCTGCAAAAAGGTATTAGAACCCCCTATCCAAACAACACCCAACTCAGAAAAAAAAAAAACAACCCCTACAATGTGGGAGATGCTTGCCTTAGATATTTTTCGTAGCTCTCCTCTTAACTGACTCAGTTAAGGAAAAGAATAAAGTCGCCATTGCCCAAAGTAATTCCAGTAAAAGGATTTCATAGCAAAAAGTCAGCAGACATAGGCAGAGCGGCAGATGGACCAATCTGGCACCCAGCACTCTGTGACTGGGCAGTTCACTGGGCTAATGCATAAACTGCCGGTGAGAGGGGTGAGCCAAGGGCCCTAGGAGGCTGGGGGGTGGGGCATAGAGAGAGGCAGGGGTGAGGGGGTGGGGGTGAGGCCAAACCAGACAACACACAAATGCACTGAGTTTGAAGCAATCAATCATGTGGTATCCTCCTCCTCACAGGCTCATAGATCAAAGCTTTGAAGAGAGAAAAGATCTCAGCAGCAACGTTGCCCAACCTCCTCATTTTACCGATGACTAGTCTAAGGCTCAGGGAGGTTAGGTGACTTGGCCAAAGTCACACAGGTAATAAGAACCTTCCGTCTACCCCCTCACACTTAGGATACAACAACTGTGAATCTCAAAGCTGAAAGGGACCACAGGGATCATCTGCTCCACCCCCCCTAGTTTATAGATGAGCGAGAACAAGGTGTGGAGGAGTGAAGGGATTTTTCTCAAGGTTAGTAGGAGACTTAGGTTTCTAAGCCAGGTCTCCTGACTCTAAATCCAGTCATTTTCCCACCATACATCATGTAGTCCAGCATTTCCTTTTAAAAAATGAAGAACCTGGGAAGAAGTGATGTGATGCACCTAAGTAGAAAGCCCCTTGTATTAAAGCCGGATTTAAAGCCCACATCCCCTGCGCTCCAATCTTGCGCTCTTTCCAACACAGTCCTGCCTTTTTGTTCTTCTCTCACGGTAGTAGATGGAGGTATAATCTTTGAGGCCAACCAGCCATTCAGGGAAAACTTTATGACCTTGGTCTTGGGCTTTTTAGTTATTATTAACATTATTATTATTATTATTATTAACCATTATTATTATCTTATTATTATTAACCATCCACTGAGTTGGCCACAGGACAAGCAGTAATCTATGAAACCATACTTAAATGAATGTTTAAAAACACCATCAGAAAGAAGGAAGGAAGGGAAGGATGAAGAAAGAAAGAGAGAAAGAGAGAGAAAGAAAATGAAGCAAAGAAAGAAGAAATAGAAAAGAAGGAAGGAAAGAATGAGAAAGAAAAAAGAAAGGAAAGGAAAGAAGAAGGAAAAAGGAAAAGAAAGGAAAGGAAAAAGATTAGAAAGAAGAAAGGAAGAGGAAAGAGAAAGGAAAAGGGAAAGAGAAGAAAGGGAAGGGAATAAACATTAATCACCTGCTATGTGCTAGGCATTGTGCTGAAAACTTTAAAAATATTCTCTCATTTGATCCTCATAACTACTCTGGGAGGTAGGAGTTATTATTATTCCCATTTTACAAGTAAATAGAGATTGTGACTTGCCCAGGGTCATACAGATGGTAAGTATCTGAAGTCATATTTGAACTCAGGTCTTCCTGACTCCTGGCCCAGAAAAGAAAGAAAACAAGCCTCAACCAAAGGTAGTAAAACTTCAGATGAACTTGGAAGGAGAAACACATTTTGTTTGTTAGTTCATTTGGTTATATTTTGTTAACTGCTAAGGAAATCATGTATAATCCACAAATATGGAAGATATTTCCTCCTTTTATCTTTTGTCTTTGTTGATGGCTATTAAGTTACACACACATAATATATATGTATATATATAAAATATGTGTGTAATATATATACAAAATGTATGTGTACATATATATACACAGAGAGACAGTGAGGGGTGGATAAAGATCTTTATAGAGATAGATAGATATGGAAAGAGAGATATTTCTCTTTATAGAGATAAAGATACATAGATATACATGGAGAGAGGAGAGAGAGAGAGAGAGGCTGGCATATAGAGAATCATTTCATTTCATCTCATGTGGGAAAGGTGGCAGCTCCCACTGGATGAAGTCCTTCCTTCCCACAGGATTCCCCTTTCTCCACCACCTCTTGAGGCCCTTAGGGCCAGCTCTGCACATGATCTTAAGCATGATCTGAATTCAGGAGGGAATGGCAGGATTTGCATTTCCCTCCTTTCCCAAGGAAGACGTTGTTGCTCACTGTATCATTTTATAATGGTTTCCCACTCACTCCGATGGATCTCTAGTTCTCTGACTCCAGCACCAAAATTCTCAGGATTGAATTTTTGTTAAAAAAAAAAAATCAAAACCTCACACCCAGCTTCTGTTGAAGAGACTGCATGTGGGTATGTGATGGATGGACCTGATCCACTTCCCATAACTGAAACAGAAGCAGTAGGACTCTGTGGAAATCCAAATTTAACTTTTTTTCCTCCACTTTAAATTTTGTAAGCAGATTTTCTTTCCTCTGTATCCATGGTTCCATCACATGCTGAGGCCCTGATGATCTCACAATTCAACAACTATTTATTGACTACCTTCTATAATAATACACACACCTTCCTAGAGAACTATAAGGTTCTATTTATTGATTTACTGTAAGGTAAAGCACTTTGCTCACAAGAACTCTGTAAGCAGGGAACGAAAGGACTATTTATCCCCATTTTATAGATGACAAACCTACGGTCCAGAGAGAAGTGACTTGGCCAGGGTCATATAGTTAGGAGTCAGAGCCAGGATTTAGATGCCAGTGTTGATTCAATACTGAGCTGAGCACCATGGGGGATGTGAAAGGATAAAAAACACAGTCTGTGCTTTCCAAGAACTTAAATTCTCATAGGGAAGATAAGAAATACACAGATTAGACAACAAAGATATTGACCAGCTGCCTGCTAGAAGTTCCACAGGCATGTCAAGATCACTATGTTCAAGGCCTGCCCCTCCTCTCAACTCTCCTCTTTTTTTGAGAGTACTATCATCCTTCTGGCCACCCAGGTTTCCCACCTCAGCCTTGTTCTTGGCTCTTCCTTTTCCCTCAACCCCAAATCCAATCAGTTGCCAAGTTTTTCCAATTCTACCTCTCTAACACCCCTTCTTTCCCCTACTCATACGGTGACAATCCTTTTGTGGTATTGAGTTGACCTTTTCTGTGCCTCATTTCTTACCTAGCCTTAATCACTGAATGGGTGTTGCCTCAGAAAAACTGACACGTGGGAAAGACCTTAGCTTAAAAAAACCGAAGTCTCCCATTGCATCTGAGGCCATCTCTGGTTCTGATCTATATCTTGCCACTGGACCCAGATGAGGAGAGAGGGAGGCTGGTGACTTTGCACCAGCAAAAGCTTTGCGTCAGGCCATGTCCCCTCTCCAATCCATCCCTCTCTACGAAAATCCCTCTCCATGAAAATAACCCTCCTCTGCTCTAGAAGCTTTGGGAGCTCTCTAGGACCATATATAAACTCCTCTGTTTGGCACCAAAAGTCTCTCACAATGTAGCTCCACCCTATCTTTCCATATTGATTTCACATTATTTTCTCTCCTGTGCTTTATATGCTAGACAAAGCGGTCCACATACTGTTCCTTGTGCATGACAATCACCTCTTGCCTCAATGGAATGTGCTCCCTCCCTCCTGGCTGCTACCTCTCAGCACTTCCTCTGTTTGTTATTCTTGCTTGTTTCTTGAAGAGGACCATGACCTCAGGAAGGTGGTATCATGACTTGCAAGTGAATTGGATTTAAGTGAGACAAGGCTGTGCAAAGTCACTAGCCTCCCTCTCTCCTCATCTGGGTCCAGTGGCAAGATATAGATCAGAACCAGAGATGGCCTCAGATGCAATGGGAGACTTCGGTTTTTTTAAGCTAAGGTCTTTCCCACGTGTCAGTTTTTCTGAGGCAACACCCATTCAGTGATTAAGGCTAGGTAAGAAATGAGGCACAGAAAAGGTCAACTCAATACCACAAAAGGATTTTCTAATCCTTCCGGTTTTTACCTTTCTTCTTTTCCCAAAATGTCTCTGTGTTTATTTTGTATGGACTTCGGTACACTTTATGTTTACTCATCTGTATATGTTGCATTCCTCTAGTAGAGTAGAAGCTTCTTGAGGGCAGGGACTGTTTTCATTTTATGTTTTTTTTATTCCCAATGCCAAACTTACACTTAAAGCTTAAACAATACTTGTTGAATTGAACTAAATTATAATCAAGGGTCATTGCCTACGCAGTGGACAGTAAATACTACAAGGAAGAGGTCAAGAGAAGAGAGAGATCACTGTGGATTAGCATAGTCAAGAAAGGCTTTGTGCTGAAATCTGTTGTGCAAAGAAGGATGGGTGGAATTTTTGTAGTCAAGAGAAAAAGAAGGGGATTTGAGGGAGAATAATGAAAATGAATAAAAGCATAAAAGTATAAGTATATAAGTGTAAGATACACATATATAATATATAAAGTATATATATGTATAAATAAGAGTATAAAGGTACAAAGTATAAATAAAAGTACAAACATGACCTGTCAAGGGGGAAAAGTGAGCAGACTAGCTAGGTTGCTACAGAAATTTCATGAAAAGAAATAATAATGGATAAGGTTGGATAGATCAAAAAAAGAGCCAGGTCATTTTAGAGCCTTGAATACCAAGGTTATATATATAATAATAGCTAGCATTTATATAGTACTCTAAGGTTTGCAAAGCACTTTATAAATAGTATCTGATTTAAGGCTCAAAACAATCCTGGGAATTGGATGCTATTATTATCTCCATTTTACAGGTGAGGAAACTGAGGCAGAGGTTGTGACTTGCCCAGGGTCACACAGATGTGTGAGGCAGGATGTGAACTTGGGTCTTCCTCTAATCCAAAAAAGATTTGTTAAGTGCCTACTATGTGGAGACATGCTAAATACTGGGGATATAATTAATAAAAAGAAAAACAGTCCCTGCCCTCAAGTAGCTTACAATCTGACTCCATGTTCAGCACTCTATCTACTGTGCCACCTAGCTGCCTCTGGATTTAGAACAGGAAGGAATATTAATGATTGTGTAGTCCAATGAAGAGTCCAGAATAGTTTTTTATTTCTACTCTTTCCACCTCCATCTCCCTCCCCCATAGCCAATCTATTGTTAAAGCCTGCCTTCTATAATGTCCCTTTCATCTTCCCATTCCTTTCCACTGCCACTGTCATCATTAACCCTCCTTTAGGCCTTCATCACTTGCTCGAACTACTGCAAATAACTTCCTAATTGTTCTTTCTTCCTCAAATATAGACTTTCTCCAATCTAATTTTCATACAGCTGGTTCATTTAATGTTCTTAATGCATTAAGCTGTACGTATCACTCCTCTACTCAAAAACCTTGATTAGAACTCCATTGCCTACTGAATGTATATGTGCGTATGGCCGTGTGAGGAATTTATCTTTAACATTCAAGGCTTTCTGCAATCTAGCTCCAGCCTACTTTTCTAGCCTACTCTCTGTCTCTGTCTCTCTGCCTCTCTCTCTCTCTCTCTCTCTCTCTTTTTGTTGGGCAATGGGGTTAAGTGACTTGCCCAGGGTCACACAGCTAGTAAGTGTTATGTGTTTGAGGCCAGATTCGAACTCAGGTCCTCCTGAATCCAGGGCCAGTGCTCTATCCACTGCGCCACCTAGCTGCCCCCTTTCTAGCCTGATCTCATACTACTCCTCTACAACCTGTCCAAATGGTGAACAATTGTTCATTCCTACCCTCTCTCTTCCTGCCTTTGGTCAAGCCATGCCCCATGTCTAAAACGAACTCCCCAACCCATCTTTACCTGTTTACATTCCTCCTTCATTTAAGTCCCAATTCTAGCACCACTTTCTCCTCCATGAAAACTACCCTGATCTCCCTCCTCATCCCCCACCTCCTCCCTACCCTCCAATAGCTCAAAATGTGAACGCTCCCTTCTCAGATTTCTCATAGCATTTTGTCTGAGGCTGATCACCCCTTGGGTCACATTTCACCTGGTATCACAGTTATTTATGGAAATGTCTTATCCTTCTTACATTATAAACTTTTAGAACAGTATTTGTATCTTAATTCACCTGGATACCCCTAGCATAATGCCTTGCATTCATATAATAAGTACTTAATGAATGTTTGTGAAATTCATTCCAAAGTTTTTTGAGCCTTTGAGGACCTTGATAAAAGGGCAAATCTAGGAGAAGAGAATTACAAGGCAAGAGAACAAAAAGAGAATTGGACTATTTTGTCCTTAAAATACAGCAAATAGTTTCATAAAAAGCAGTACAATCTCTTTTTAGAAGAGGATTTTAAGCTTATAATATAAAAAAACACTTCCATTATATGTTTATAAAGATGGCCAGGGTCTTCCAAATTCATTCCATTTTATAATACACCTTTCAGAAATTGCCTATGTCCCAAAGTGAAGAACTGCTTTACCTGCCATTCAATTTAAACTCAAATGTTGGAGGCTGCCCTCAATCTCACCAACACTTCAAACACAGAGACACAAAAATAAAAGACCGTGGGCAAGTCATTTTTCAAAGGTGACTGCAAGAAGTTATACACCCAACAAAAAGGGAATGTAGGAGAAATGAGAAAGATGTTGTTGTTTAGTTGTTTTCAGTTGTATCTGACTCTTTATGATCCCATTTGGGGGTTTTTGGCAAAGATACTGAAGTGGTTTGCCACTACTTTCTCCAGCTCATTTTATAGATGAGGAAACTAAGGCAAACAGAGTTAAGTGACTTGCCCAAGGTCATACAGTTAGTAAGTATCTGAAGCCAGATTTGAACTCAGGTCTTGCTCACTCCAGGCCTGGCCTGGCACTCTCTCTGCTGTGCTACCTAGCTACCCTAATGAGTCAGACATCAAGGCAGAAATAACTGCTTCAAAGCTCAAACTAGGGACCACCATGAATCTACTATCCCTGAGGTTCTCTCAGGATAATCTGTTTGGGTCTATTTGGAGGCATGTCTTCTCCTAGAGTTCCTATCCTTGGCATTGAATCTGCAGTTGACCAGTAGTGGTACAAACAAGTTAGGGATATGATTAGTTGGTCAAAAGACTTATGTTCACATTCTGGCTACCCGCACAAATGTAGTAGAGTGGAAAGATTGCCTTGGACGTAATAAGTACTTAATAAATGCTTATTGGTTGATTGATATGGAATTAGAAGGCCTGGGGTCCCAACTCTGCCACTTACTATATGGCTTTAGATAAGTCATTTCATCCCTCTGAGCCTCAGTTCCCTCATCTGTAAAGTGAGAGGGTCAGTACAGATCATTTCTAAGGTCCTTTCCACATCTAAAGTCTTATGTTCATAACTCATTTTGTCTCTAAGGCCCTAAATATCTCATTTCCAAAATGGTAAAAATGCACAATTCCCATCATAAGGTTGCAGTGAGGAAATTACTTTGTAAATCTCATAGTACTATATTATTGTGAATTATTCTTTCCCAATGCTGGATTTTGCCACTTCTATCCATGGTAGTTTATGCATTTCAAGCACCAATTAAAACATTTTCTGACTTCATAATCTATCCAGATTTGGCAACTATTTGCCACGGTGGTGGGCACTGCCCTTCAAGCTTCTGATGTTTCTGTGAGAGCAGGAACCACTTTGGCATACTTGGAGGCATTATGCCATATAGGGATGCCTAGGACCAAACTGGAATCTCTTTCCCTGTCCCTTGCCCAGTTAAAGGTCCTACCGACACCTCAAACTCAGCATGTCCCCAACTAGCTCATTATCTTTCCATTTAAAACTGCTCCTCCTTCTGACTTTACTATTTCTGTCTACAGCACCATAATTCATCCAGTCTTCCACTTTTAGAATCTTCATGTTCATTTTGATTCTTCCCTTTCCCTTATTTTCAATAACCAATCAATCACTAGGTCTTTTCAATTCCATCTCCAAATCATCTCTTGACTTTGTCCTCTCCTCAGTGCCCTTTTGCCACCATCCTTGTTCAGATCCTCACTACCACTTACATGGGCTATTCACAATAGCAACCTGATGGATCCTCATACCATTGCTCCTTCCTGCCTCAATCCGTCTCTCACGTTGCTGCCAGAATGATCATTCTCATTCAGAGATCTGGTCATGTCATTCCTCTGCTTAGAAGTCTTCCTGGGCTCCATATCCCTCCCAAGTCAAGTTCTAATTTCTCTGACTGACAATCCTGGCCCACTAAAACATGGCACCACCCAATCTTTGTAGCTTGATCTCAGATTACTCTCCCCATGTACTGGTCAAACTGAACAAGCCTCTGTCCCCGGACCATTGGCCTAAGAGAGGTCAACAGGAACATCTTGGCAGACTAAGACCACAATGGGTCTCAATTACCCTTGGGAGTCCTCCTAGAGTTTGTTTCCCCTGATCTAATATGAACCTATCCTCCAAACAAATGGTTTATCGTTCTGTTCACAGATCCTTCACTCAAAAGAGAAGGAATCCTACATAAGCTGTAAAGGAACCACTTTGGGGGAATTTGATCCTTTGCAGAGGTCAGTCAGGCTCTCTTTGTAAGCCACAAGGTAGGTAGGCTCCATTGTAATAGAAGTCTAAATAATACCAAATGCTGTAGACAAGATCAGATGTCCATACTAACCATTCCTGCTGAAAACAAAACAAAACAGAACAGAACCTATGGGAGCCAAGAGATTATGAGATTGCTTCCCTCCTCCTTCCTCCATTATATAACCCTGTACTGCCACTTCTTGTTAACATAACCTACAAAGTCTTATAGCAAAATCATAGAACCACAGAATCTCAGAGCTAGTTGGACTAGAGGTTGTCTAAACACCTTCGTTTTATAGAAGAGGAAACTGAGGCCCAGAGAGGGGAAATTTCTTTATTTTTTTATTTTTTTCCCACTTAATAGTATTTTATTTTTTGCAATTACATATAAAGATAGTTTTCAGCATTCACTTTTATAAGATTTTGAGTTCCAAATTTTTTTCTCCCTCCCTCCCTCCCTTTTCAAGATGACAGGCAATCTGATATAGACCATACACATACAATCATATTAAACACGTTTCCACATTAGTCGTGTTGTGAAAGAAGAATCAGAAAAAAAGGGAAAAAACACATGAAAGAAAAAACAACAACAAAAAAGAAAAAATAGTATGCTTCCATCTGCATTCAAACTGCATAGTTCTTTCTCTGGATGTGGATAGCATTTTCCATCATGAGTCTTTTGGATTTGTCTTAGATCATTGTATTGCTGAGAAGAGTTAAGTCTAACAAGTCCATCACACAATGTTGCTGTTACTGTGTACAATGTTCTCCCGGTTCTGCTAACTTCACTCAGTGTCAGTTCATACAAGCCTTTCCAGATTTTTCTGAAGTTCGCCTGCTCATCCTTTCTTATAACACAATAGTACTCCATTACGTTCATATACCACAGCCTGTTCAGCCATTCCCCAATTGATGGGCATCCCCTCAATTTCCAATTCTTTGCCACCATAAAAAGAGCTGCTTTAAGTATTTTTGTACATGTGGGTCCTTTTCCCTTTTTTATGATCTCTTTGGGACACAGACCTAGAAGTGATATTACTAGGTAAAAGGGTATGCACAGTTTGATTGCCCTTTGGGCATAGTTCCAAATTGCTCTCCAGAATAATTGGATCGATTCACAACTCCACCAACAATGCATTAGTGTTCCAATTTCCCACATCTTCTCCAATATTTATTATTTTCCATTTTTGTCACATGAGCCAATCTGATAGGTGTGCAGTGGTAAGAGGGGAAATTTCTTGTCCAACATCACACAAATAATAAGTAGAGAAGAGCTGGAATTTGACTTATACCTGCATCTTCTGGCTTCCAAGTCTAGTGTTTTTCCCTCTACATCATAAAGCCTATTGGTGTACCTTGCTTTGTGAGTCCCATACATAACTTAACATCCATTATAGGCACATACTTAGGGTGATGGGAGAAGTCTCAGAACAATCTCTTGATTAGAAAATTAGTCCAGATTGTATCCGAATGGCTTCGCCATCACATACTGCCATTACCAGACCAAACTAACAAACACTGTCCCAACCATAAGAGTGAGACCACAGCACATACAACGTCAGTGGAAGAGAAAAACAAACATTCCCAATCTCATTTAACCCTCGACAACCCTGTGAAGTAGGTGCTGTTATTATCCCCTTTTTACAGTTGAGGAAACTGAGACAGGCAGAGGTTAAATAACCAAGGTTGTATATCTAGTAAACATCTGAGGCTGGATTTGAATTCAAGTCTTTCTGACTCCATATCCAACACTCTATTCACTGAGCCATCTAGCCCCACTGGTGAAGTTCCAATGACATCCATAGCAGAGAAACTTCTCAGGTGGTATGCAATGCAGCTCTCCCTGAGCCTGGGAAGCTTGCCTTTGCTTCACCTTCATCCTTCAGACCACCAAAAAGTATGCAACTAAAGAAAATTCAACTGTAGCCAGCCTTAATAACAGCTTTTCCTCCTACATGCCCCAGCTAATATTCCCTCCACATAATGCCAAAATGATCATGCCGTTGCTCACAATGTATTTCACCTGGTCTCCAAATCTCATTGGTACTTTCTTAATTATCATTTCAACAGATGTGTTCTCATCTTCTCCGGCCTCTCCCCAACCCAGCTTACACAGCACTTCTGGATCAACTGACTTCATGCATAAATCTGATCACATCTCTCTGATGCACAAAACCCTTCAGTGTATCACCACTGTATGATGAATCAAGTCAGATTCCTTAGCCCCATACCCAAAGTACTCCATAATCTGACTTCAAACTACCTTTCCAGCCTTTTTTCAAAGCAGTCCCCTTCATATGCTTCATGCTGTAACCAAACTGGTTATTAGCTGTCCCCAAACACATCCCATGTTTTCCCATCTCTTTGTTCACACCATTCCTTGGTTAGAATGCATTCTTTTGGCCCCTTCCCCTTCCCGCCCTCCCCCCATCTCTGCTTGTCCCTTAAGGTCCAGATCAAATGCTGCCTCTTTCTTAAAGCTTTCCCTGATCTCCTTGACAGTGATTTTTCCCTCATCTAATCTAATAACACTTTCCCTATATGCTCATCTTATTTAGATTTGTCTTACAGTTATTTAAGTCTGGTCTCCTCTATTCGATGACAAATACCTTGAGGAATGGAACTGTGACTTATTTATTTTTTAATTTCTCCCAGTGCCTGGCACAAAACATTGAAACCATAGTAAGTGCTTAATAAATGTTTATTGAATGAACAAATTCACAGCCTCGGTGCAAGTCAAATATTCAAAAACCAAAGAGTATCTTCAGTACATATGGGAGCTTATTATTGGAAAGGAATTTGAAAGGAATTCATGGTGAATTACTTTCCCCCCGCAATGTCAGGATCACAGATTTAGAACTGGAAGGGACCTGCAAAATACTCTAGTAATCTGACTCCCTCATTTTACTTAAAGAGAAACTGAGGCCCAGAAAGACATGACCTGCTCAGGGTCACAAGGCAGTAAGTGGCAAAGTTGGTAAATAGGTATTTCCTCATCCATTCTATATCCATTTGAGCCTTTTCTATATCAGTGTTGCTTCTATTCTGGAAACCGACTGGGCTAACGTATATGCTAGGATCTGCAATCAGAAACGCTTTTGTCAGCAGCAATGACTTTGATTCCCATTTGACCTTAGTGGATAGGAATTCTTAGTGCCACAGTAGAAGAAACAGATGGGATGCTTTCTGATGGAAAAGTGGCAATTACAGAGGGTCCCTTAATAGAAAAGAAGCAATCAGAGGGGAACCAGGCCCATAGGACAAAACGCTGGCAGCCCTATGATCCCCGCTTTCTCAATAGTCATTGGCAGGCAGACTTTGGTCCCTCTTTGCAAATCACATGAATCCCTGGAGAAGGAAAGGCAAATCTAGTCTTGTAAGCACATACAAAGCTTTGGCTTTTTTCCCCTTTAGAAAAAAGCGTTTATCAAAGGGCTGAGCAAATCATGTATTTTAAGCATTTGAAAATTAGTAGTAAAGGTCACTTCAGAGCAATCTCCTTTTAAATATTAGGTGCCAATAGTTAAAGAAAGTTTTTCAATATGATCTATAATTTTTATATGTAATTTTCCTCCACTAAAACAAATAACAAACATCCTTTCATAAGTTAATCATGATAAAAAAAAAAGCCTGCCAACAATCCCAAACAGCAAGGATAATAAGAACAACGATATTAACAACAACAATAACTTGGGCTTACCAAGTGCTTTTATCATGACAACCTCATAAGGCAGATCATAATCATAATAATAATAGCAATAATAATAATAATAATTCATATTTACATGCTGCTTTAATACATTATTATTTTAATATATTTATTTTTAGAAATGAAGGTTGTTGGATTGAATTTAACTGAACGCTTACAAAGCATTTTCCTCATTAACAACCCTGTGGGGTAAGTAGCATTAGTATTCTCTTCCCTGTTTTACTGGTGAGGAAACTAAGCTAAAGAAAAAGGAAGCGACTTGTGCAGTAACTGCTAGGAAACTTCTGAGCTGGAAATTGACCCCAGGTGTTCTGATACCAAAAGTTCTCTCCACTGCAGAAAAGAATGCTGCACTAGAGAGAAATCAGAGACCTGGGTTCTAGTCTTGGCATGTCCTCACCCTTTTGGGGCTTGAGTTTCCTCATATCTAAAACTGCTTTAGCTCCAGGGTCTCTTTCATTACCAATATTCTTTGACATCTTCCCTTCAGAGCAGACAAATACCAATATATAGTACTAGAAAAATATGGCATCCTTTTCTGCTAGGCTTTAGAAAACTCTTCTTATGGAGTTCAGTTTAGTTGACACCGGACTGTTATCATCAACCACCCAGAACGCCTCACTTGAGCAAAGTTTAGACAATTAGGAGGCAGCACTGACTGTTGTAACCCTGAGGCTGACGTGTTTCACCATGGGAGGTACTGCTGTGGTTAGGGCTTGATTGTCCTAGAAAAGCAGCTCTCTGAGTGTGGTCCAAGGACTCGAGTAGGTGGGGTTTTGGTTCCCCAAAACCCTTTAAGGTGGACTGCAAGGTCAAAACTATTTTCATAATAATACTAAAATGTAATTTGTCTATTAAAATACTTCTCCCTTTTCCCATTATATATCTGTACAAAGCCATATTTTCTTTATATATTCCAACCAAAACAAAATTATTTACACAGTCTGAATGCAAAAGCAGATACGAGAAACCAGCTGTTATCTATTAAGCTAGACATTAAAGAGATTTGCAAAAATATGTAAAACAATGTCTCTCTTCTCACCAATCTTTTCTTTGTTTTGTTTTGGAAAATATAGTTATTTATTTAATAAAAATGTATTTATGTTAATGTGTAATGGGTTGATTATTGCTACTTCTAAACTGCTGCTTCTACAACTGAAATGACTCAACAACAACAAAATCAACCTTTTACCAAATTGGACCCTGGATCTGAAAGGGTCAACTCTGAATATAGTTCTCTATTCATGCCACACCCTAGGGATGCTGTTGTAACTACACAAGCCAAAATGTTTAACTCCTCATTTATTTTTGGGAACTGAAAATTACACTTTTGTGTTATATTTATCTTGGCGTCTTGTTGTTCAGTCGTCTGACTCTTTGGGATCCCATTTTGGAGTTGTCTTGGCAAAGATCCTAGAGCTGTTTGTTATTTCCTTCTCCAGCTCATCCTACAGATGAGGAAACTGAGGCAAACAGGGGTAAGTGGCTTACCCAGAGTCACGCAGATAGTAGATGTCTGAGTCTGGATTTGAACTCAGGAAGATGAGTCTTCCTGATTCCAAGCTCAGTGCTCTATCCAGTGTGCCACCTAGCTGTCCATTTAGCTTAGAGCAAGCACAAAAACAAAAGCGTCAGCAAAAAGCATTTGAAATTAAGAGTCTAGGTTTGTCAAATTTAATGCTAACCTCTAATACATCTAGTTAGTGTGGCATATAGGAAAAAAAGTAGACATGGAGTCAGAAGACCTGGGTTTGAATCTAGACTTCATCATCTCTGTGACCCTGAGCATGTCAACTGACTTCTCTGGGCTCCAGTTTCCTTATTTGAAATTGAGAGAGTTGAACTAAATAATTCTTTCAGCTATAAAACTCACCCTAATATTATGAGAGGGAGAGAGACAGAGACAGAGACACACACAGAGAAAGAGAGAGGCAGAGAAAGAAAGAGACAGAGATAATATAGATGTAGAAATAGAAAAGAATGTTTCCAGGGGCAATGAGGTATAACGCACGCTGTCAAACTCAGATAGAAATGGGGGCCACTAACATGAATATAAGGATCATTGTGAGCTACATATTGAATTAGTTTTAAAACATATAACACATTATATATATTATTATACATATGTACACATATTATACATTATTAGATATATGTATATTATTGTATATCTCATTGTACTTTTATCTAAAATAGACAAATATTTCCCAATTACATTTTAATCTGGTTCTGCTGCACTTGGGACTGTTGTGGACCACACTGACCACATGTTTGACAACTGTAGTAAATTAGAGAAAGATCCAACTTTATAACCCGAAAGACCTGAATTCAAGTCCTGCCTTTGACATAGAATGACTGGCTGACTCTGGGTAAGTCATTTAACCTCTCAATGCTCTAGGCAACTTTCCAAGTCTGGAAGTTGGAGAGGAGGTGGCAATCTGTATTGGTAGAGGAAGAATCTGGGAACTTCCCATCTGGGAATTCTTTGTACTAAGTAAATCACAAGCCCTTTTCCTACGTGTATATTTGTGTATGTGGGTATGTATTTATATGTATGATATGTGTGTGATGCTGGTTGGTTGTTATCCTTTATGCTCAAAGAGGACCAAAATGACATCACTGTGTCAGGGTCCATACACCGTGTGTCTGACTGTGGCTGATCAGCCCAAGAGGAGCTCAGAAGGTTCTCCCACAGGTTGGGCACAGATAGACCATATGACCATTTGGGAGGGAGATGCCTCTAAATTTGCGCATCTCAAGTTTCTTTGGAGCTACTGCAATTCTGCCTTACTCACAGAGCACAGCACCTTCTTTGTACGGGCATACTTTGCTAGGTGGTCCTGTGCCAGTGTCTCCCATGTCTTACAATCAATTCCAAAGTTATTCAGAGAAGTGTGTATGCGAATATAGATATAGATATAACACAGTACACAGTGGATAGAGTGCTGGACCTGGAGTCAGGAAGACTGCTCTTTGTGAGTTCAAACCTGGCCTCAGATACTTACTAGCTGTGTGACCCTGGGCAAGTCACTATACCCTGTTTGTTTCAGTTTCCTCATCTGTAAAATGACCTGGAGAAGGAAATGGCAAACCACTCCAGTACCTTTGCCAAGAAAACCCCAAGTGGGGTCATTAAAAGTCAGACATGACTGAAAAATGACTAAACAACAACCAAAAAAAAAAATACACAGGAGCCTAGCTCTATTAGCTATATACTGAGCAGAACTGAGTATGAGACAGGTCCATTTGAGCCCTTTGCAAGGGATTTAGTTCTTAAAATACCTAAAGGACTTTGTTCTAAAATGCGCCCTCACCCCTAGAAGAATTCCAAAGGCACTCTGTGGATATAGCAAGAAAGCTATACCATCTTGATTAATCATTTTTAGAGCACTTAAGGGGCCTTTGAGATCATCTAGCCCAACTCTCTTATTTTACAGAAGAGGAAACTGAGGCCCCCAAAGTGTCTGGTAACAAGCAATGCAGCCATGTCTGTGCCTGTCAACTTCCCCAAGCAATGAGCCTTTCAAATTCTCTCCCAATGTAAGAATGTTAAATTCAAAGTCAGCCAACCCAGAAAATTATTCAACTGGAAAATTGCAAGCCATAGCAAAGACACACTTTCATAGAAACCTTCAAAGCCAGACCCAGCACCAACCAGCATGAAACAAAGTGGCAGGGTGAGTTTTTAAACAATAGTGTACATAATTTATCAAGACACTTGCAAAGTGAAACATTAATAAGCAGAGAGCTGACAAGTGTGTGCTGTCTCCAGTATGGTGGTCCACTTTCTATAGAAGCCTGCTTATTTCCAGCTGCACTGAACCTAATCTTTTCTCCCTGTTCATTGTCTTTGAATGCCCTGAAATACTGATTGCCTCTGCCTTCCTGAAGCCCTGTCTCTTGGCTTCAGTGACACATCCTTTTCCTGGTTCTCCTCCTACCTCTCCAGCCAGTCTCTATCGGTCTCCTTTGCCAGGTCCTGTTTCTTGCCTCTTACCTATCCATTCCCACTCACCCAGCTTTTAAGTGTTGGCTCTCTCTTCTCTATCCTTGAAAACTCATCTACTCCCTAGGCCTCAACTGATGACCACTATGAAGATGACTAATGATCCCTGCCCCTTCATTCCTGACCAGACTCACCTAAGTTCCTGCCCCACATCTACAGCTGTCCACTTGACATTTCCATGTGGCTAGCCCAGGACTTCAAATTTTACAAACAAATTATGCAAAAGTCACCATCTCCTCCTCCTCTCCCTAAAAAAAAAAAACCAGCTTCTTATTTTGGACGACGGCTCTCAGTATATGGTCTGTCTTCTCCCCCATTTTACAGGTAAAGAAATTGAGGTGCAGACAGGGGAAGTGACCTACCCCAGCTTAAACAGTTAGCTGATGGCAGGGCTGGTATCACACCAAGTATCCTAAAAAGTCCAGTGCTCTTTCCTGTAGACCAACTGCAGCTTTATTTGTTTCTCTCACTTTTCAGAAGCAAACATTTTTTATGAACTATTAACAACATCTTGCCTTCATAATAATGTTCTCTAGTGTCACATCAGAACTTTACTCACATAGTGCAAATAATCTATACCCCAGGTTAGAAGCCTTTGGAAGCCCAGGTAATTCTCTAGTAAACGCTGAAGGAAATACTCCCTCAACTTGGGCTATTACTCTGCTATCAGGTTCAGAGATAAACTCTTTATTCCTACCCAGGAGGGGAGAAGAAAAAGGCTACGCTGGGGTTCACCATGGGAAAGGGGGGTCGATCAAATAGCTTCCCAGCTCAGCCTGTCAGATGTTCTCAAAGTGGCTTTGCAATTTCCCTTGGAACGAAATGAGATACATACATAGCTTTCAAATAAGATGATGGGCCTGGGCCTGGATTCAAGAAGACTCCTCTTTGGGAGTTCAGATCTGGTCTCAGACACTTCCTAGCTGTGTGACCCTGGGCAAGTCACTTAACCCTGGTTGCCTCAGTTTCCTCATCTGTAAAATGGCCTGGAGAAGGAAATGGCAAACCACTCCAGTATCTTTGCCAAGAAAACCCCAAATGGGGTCATGAAGAGTCAGATATAAGTGAAAAAAAATGACTGAACAACAATGTATACTAAGTGCTTTGTAAATTGTAAAAGCAGCTATTCAAATGGCATTTCCTATTCTTTGTCCCTGGATCTGGGGCATTCACCAAGTCTTCCCAATTCTTCCTCTGGATTATATCATCACAGCTGTCCTTTTCTTTCCACTCTGAACATCACCATGCAAGTTCAGATTCTTTTAAAGGATGAATGGGAGGGAATTCAAAAGGAAGTCAGGAGAAAGTCTGAGCAAAGGTATGGCTGCAGAAAAGCAAAGAGGATGCTTGGTGGAGATCCCCTAGTTTGACCAGAACAGAGAATACTAGTAGGGGAAGAGCAGAAGATACGGCTAGAGAGGTAGGCTGGCACCAGACTATGCCTGTCCACAAGTTTAACCATTTTACTTAAACTCTTCAAAAAGTCATGACTTTGTCAGTGTGGCCACAGGATCCATCATGGACACAGATCACAAAAACCCCACACCCTCATAGAGGGTCTTTCAAACCTGCTGTGACTGAAAAAGCCATCTCACAACATGGAGGTGGATGACCTAGCTGATGGAATCAATAATGGATGTGCTACAAAAACAAAAAGCATTAACGAAAAGAAAATCCTTCCCCTGCTCCTTCACCTACTGTATATTTTCTGGTACTGCCTGGTTTTCTTTTTGAAAACCACTTGTCTTGTCGAGCATCCCTCTGGTAGCTGTGTCCTCCGGTCTCATGTCTGTCAGATGGACTTCTGCCCTCATGTTTGGCCTGGTTTGTTTTCATCAGTGAGTGTCTTGATTCTGGCCAATCTATTGGTTCTGATGCTCTTGGAACTTTCTCTTCCTCCCTGATCTTTGATACCCTAGCTTCAACCTTGCATCCATTGCTGGTTCTACCCCCAGTCTCAATGACAGTGGAGGCACCAGGGAAGGCTCCATGAACATTCTCCTACTTAAGTTGATCCTTTAAGGACAGATAGATTAGAGTAGGGGTTCTTAACCTTCTCTTGTGTCCTGGTCTCCTTGGGCATTTTAATGATGCCCGTGGACCCTTTCTCAGAATAATTTTTTAGATGCATAAAATAAAATACCTAGGATTACAAAAGAAGCTAATTGTATGAAAATATAGTTATCAAAATGGAAAAAAAAAAAGCAAATCCACAGGTCCCAGATTAAGAACTCCTGGACAGGAAATGGCATTCCAAGTAAGAAGAATGGTATGAGCAAAAGTGTGGAGGCAGGAATGAGCCAGGCATGTGTGGTAGATGCTAAGTAGATTAATCTAGAAAGTGTAGAATGTTGATGATGGGAAAGAGTGGGTGACATGGCCGAAAAAGGAGGTTGGACCCTGACTGTGAAGCCAAAGCTTTTGCTATTGATCTTGTAGGTAGGAGGGAACAGTTCAAAGTTTTTGAGCAAGAGAATTAAGTGATGAACTTGATACTTTAAGAATATTTATCTGTCATTGTAGGCAAAATGGATTGGAAGGGAAGGTATTTGAGGCAATAGACAGGAATGCCAGTTGGGGAGTGTTTGAATAACACAGGGGCAACACATAGATAATGCATGAGTAAGGCAGCTAGGTGGTTCAGTGGATAAAGCTCTGGGCCTGGAGTAAGGAAGAATTGAGTTTAAATCCAGATTTAGAAACTTACTAGCTGTGTGACCTTGGGCAAGTCACTTAGTTTCTATTTGCTTTAATCCACTGGAGAAGGAAATGGCAAACTACTGCAGTATCTTTGCCAAGAAAATTCCATGGACAGTAATGGCATGCTTAAGTCCATGGGGTCATGAAGAGTAGGACATAACTAAATGAGTGAAAAACAACAAGGCATATAACAAGATATAATCATCATGTTGTGAGATGAATTTTTCAGCCACAGCAGGTTTCAAAGACAATCTCATATGGTATGGAAGGTTTGTGTTCTGTGTCTATGGTGGGTCCAGTGGCCACACTGACAAGTCATATTTCCTTAAAGTGTTACAATGGTTAATCTTTTGGGCAACAGCAACATAGCAGAGGGGTAAGGAGGCTGCCTTGGAGTTAGAGGCATGGGATTCTATTCCTGGCTCTCTGTATTATCTGGGTGACTTTGGATAAGTCTTTTCACCTCCCTGGGCCTCTGTTTCCTCATTTGTAAAAAGAGAGAAATGTTCTAGATGGCATCTAAGATCCTTTCCTGCTCTAAATCTATGATCCTGTATGTACCAGCTTGTTCATTAGCAGAATTCTGGGTGGCACAGTGACAAGAGTGCTGGACATGGAGTCAGAAAGACTGGATTCTGAATCCTGTCTCAGACCATTAGTAGTTATACAACCCTGGGCAAGTCACTTAGCCCCTCTCTGCCTCAGTTTCTTCATTTGTAAAATGGGGATAATAATAGTGCCTATCTCCCAGGATCATGAGAATCAAATGAAATAGCATATATAAAAGGCTTCTCAAACCTTAAACAGCTATAAATACCATAAATTCAAGTCAGTTACTATAGATGTATGGTCACAGATACAGACCCATGCTATTTTCATGCCGTTTTATGCTAAATCCAAATTGATGACCCTGCATTAACATTTATAGTTTTGCTGGTTTGATTGATTTCCTGACTTGACTGTAGACACGTACTCTCAGTTCCATACCAATCCAAAAATTGCTCATAAAAATAGTAATAGCATAAAACTATATTGCAGTGAAAGAACAATGTTTTACACAACCTGGGTTCAAATCCCAGCTCTGCCACTCACCATCTGTGTGACTTTGGGCAAGTCACTTGAGTTCTCTGGGCCTCAGTTTTCTTCTAAGTGGAGCGCTGAGACCAGAGTCAGGAAAACCTGAGTTCAAATTCAGCCTCAGACACTTATTAGCTATGGGACCCTGGGCAAATCACTTAACCTCTATCTGCTTATGTGTTATCATCTGTAAAGTGGGGATAATAACAGCACCTACCTCCTTGCATTGTTGTGAGATAATATTTGCAAAACACTTAGCACGGTACCTGATACATAGTACGTGCTTAATAAATGCTTGTTTCCTTCCCTTCTTCTAAAGTCCTTTCTATCACTAAATTCTAATTTTAAAATACCATAATAACTTCCTCAGTTTATGTTTCTGTTCCATAACATATATAGTATTCTTGAAGGATGGTACTATCTGGTTTCTGTCTTTGAATTCTCAGGATCTATAACACAGTACATCTGCACATAGGAGGCACTCAAGGAATACTTGTTGAATTAAAGTCTGAATTCTACAGACCCAATGGGATGTCTTCCAGAGTTTATGAGCCAGCCCTGAGCTTGAGGAGGAATTAACTCTTGAACTCAGGATAGGACAAAGAAGGAGTTTTCTGGGAGGCAATGGTAGACTGGGGAGATAGAATAAAATGCTGAAGTTTTAGGACAGAGATTAACAGTATGCAAGAGATAAGAAGGTTTTCCGAATCAGCTACAGAAAAGCAAAAGACATTTTTTTTATAAAGTGAGATGTCCCTCAAAAACAACTAAAATTCTGGTCTTGAATAGAACTATAACCAAAGCCATGAAAAAAACAGCAAAACCATGCTCAGTTATGAAATCACTCCCCTAGATGTGATTTCCCTCTTTCTGATCAAACTCATGATTGTTACTCATTCAGGCAGGATGACTGAGAAGAGTTTTAAGAGCTCAGTCAATCAGTAACTTCAGGCAAATATGGAAATATCTCTTTTAGCAATGCAAACTTGTTACGTGAGAAAAAAAAAACCCCTGCAAAGAGGACTGGAACACAAGTGCAATAACATAGATAATAATAACAATGACAACAATAATAATGGTGTTTATATAATGCTTTAAGGTTCGCACAGCACTTTATAAATATTATCTTCTTTAATACCAGCTTATAGCTAGCATGGATCAAAAGTAGGATCTCTTTATTTCCCACTTAAGCTCAATTATCCCCTCCCCAATTTCTCCCCTTTCTACTAGGTTGTAATCTCTTATTACTATTAGAAACCTGTGTTAGTTACTCCTAAGTGAGATGGTTAACTTGCTTTATATGAAATAGGTTAGAAACACATGTGGCAATATTACCTAAATATTAAATATTTTCAGCCTTAATATCCAAAGGAAATGAAGTCATTCCATGAATATGGGGGATAAAATCTTAAGAGTTTTGTTTTTTTTTTTTTTTCATTATAAAGCACCTATGTACTGTGAAATGAGATTGGGAACATTAATTTAAAACTAGTAATTCTCTCTTCAGCATATTCCAAAACTGTGTGATGGTACTGGCAAGCTATAAAACTGTTCTTTAAAGAAAGGGGGTCCTTTAAAAGCCAGTGTTAAAAAGGACATTGGGAGCTAGTCTACTGGGACATTACTAATGTTTTGAATAAAGCATCCAATAAAAGCCGTAGGATGGCTCAACGAGGAGAATACTTTCCAACTGTCATAGACTCCAGAAAAAGAAAACAGAGTTTCAGGAAGTTTAATATGACTAAATTTCATCATATGAATGATTACTTGGATGCAGAGTTCCAAGAGTGAGTCACTTTCCCCTGGTGCTACTTGTTTATTCTTCTATTCCATGTGGGTTTCAGAAGTCCACATCTCCAGCCAATGTCAAAGTCGACAAAGCTTCCTGCTGTCCTGCCTGCAGCTTCTCTGACAATAACAATACGGATTGCTAATATTTATACAACACTCACTACATGCCAGACACTGCGCTGAGCGCTTTATAGTTATTATCTCATTTGATTCTCACAACAACCCTGGGAGGTAGGTGCTGCTATTTTCCCCATTTTACAGATGAGGAAACAGGCAAACAGAGGTATAAGTGACTTGCCCAGGGTCACAGAGCTAGCATTTTAGTCTGAATTTGACCTCAGGTCTTCTTGATTCCAGGCTGAGTACTCTGTGCATTATAGCACCCCTAGCTGTAGTAGCATGTAAGTAACACAAGGCACACAGGGTTTTGCCCAGTGGCACTACAGTGAGTTGAAGCACTGCTTTCTCCCCACGTGAATGAACTTCCTGCACCACATTTCACTATCTTCCACCAGCTCATGCCAACTCTAGGTGCAACTCCCCTGAGTCACACCTCCAGCTTCACTGACAGAGGAGGCATCTTCCCTTCACCCACCACTGCCCCTTCTTCTGGTGGGGCTGCATCTGTGAGTGCACTGTCCTCTGCACAGTCATCTTTCTCCTTCCCCCTCTCCCTAACAGGCCCCAAGGGATACTATCACTAGTCACAGCTCTGCTTGTCAGTCAGATTTTGCAGCAAGCTGCAACCTATCTCGGCAGAGCTAACGCCATCTGGAATGCATTTGTTGCACCAAAATTTTAAATAAAAAAGGGGAAATAATACATCCATTTAGACAGTAACTATTGAATCAAGATGTCCATGCATGATTTAACCATGAAAAAACTGGAAGGGTCCACTTTGTCCAGGGCCCTGTGTTAGGCGCTTTGGAAGAAGATATTGTGGGGAACAGAGGAAAGAGCTCTGGATTTGGATTCAAAGGACCTGGGTTCGAATATTGGCTCCAATGTTGGCATAAATACCTCTGTGGTGTTGGGTAAGTCTCTGGGCCTCAGTTTCCCCATGTGAAAAATGAGAGAATGATCATCTCTAAGATCCTTTCCGGCCCTCCATCCATGATGCCGTATCACACAGAGCACCCAAACTTTTCCACAAAATGTCACTTGGTTTCACTCAGTGAAGGAAGCCTTGGGCTGAATCGACATGGCGTGTTACATTCTTGTGGCCTCTCTGAACTAGTCAAATGAAGCATCTAGGTCTACAGATTTGGAATTGAAGAAATTGAAGTATCCTGCTACCAAAATCACCCTCTGACTAATCATTTATTGATGCTAATTTGGGAAGACACTTGAGGGAGAGTGTAGTTTAATGGAGAGAGCTTGACTCCAAATCCCACTTCTAATATTTAACAATAACAGCAGCAGAAGCCCCAACAATAGTCTTTATGTATCACTCCAAGGCTTACAAGCACTTCATATAGCTCATTGTATCTTCACAACATCCCTGGAACGTAGGTTCTATTGATATCCCCATTTTACAAATGAGGAAACTGAGGACCAGAGAGTTTAAGTGATTTGACCAGGGTCACACAACTAGTAAGTATTTGAGTCCAGATTTGAACTCAGGTCTTCCTGGCTCCAAGTCCAGCACTGTACAACCTAGCTACCACATTTATTGGCTGTGTGGCCATGGGCAAGTCATTTAATCTCTCAGTTTTCTCATTTCTAAGATGGGGAAAGTAATACTTGTAATATTATCTAGAAGGGCTGTTATGGCAATCAAATACTTTGCAACCCTTAAGATTCTCTCTATAAATATCAGCTCATAATTCTTTTGACCACCCTGCCTAAAGTGCAGACCTAACCATGTCACTTAATAAACGGTAGTGGCTCCATATCACCTCTAGGATCAAAAAGAAAACCCTCTGACTGGAATTCAAAGTCCTTCATAACCTGCATCACACCCCTCCCCCCCGCTTCCAGTCTTCTTACACTTTCCATTTCTATCCCAAACTCACACTGGGATGCAGAGACACTGGCCTCCTTGCTGTTCCTTGAATAAGACACACCATGTTCTGACTCTGGGAATTTGTACTGGCTGTTCCTGGTGCCTGGAATGCTCACCCTCCCCAACTCTACCTCCGGAACTCCTTGGCTTCCTGGAAGTACCAGTTGAAGTGCCACTTTCTATAGGAAACCTTTCCCAACCCCCCTTAATCCTAGTACCCTCTTTCTGTTGATTGTTTCTGATTTATCCTGTACATAGCTCATTTGTACATAGTTGTTTTGTGAGGTTAATACCCCCATTAGACTGAGCCAATTGAGAGCAGAGACTGCTTTTTACTTTTCTTTGGATCTCTGTTCTTAGCTCAGTGCCTGGCATACAGGTGCCTAATAAATGTTTATTGACTGCCTGACCACCTGCGAGTTTCTTTATCCCCCACTATTGCTTTGGTTCATCTAATGCCTCTTTGGAAGGAGACAGAGGACACATTGTGAAGGATAATTCATCAAAAGTTTTCCAGATCTCCCATCTTCTTCCTTTGGGGGATAGCACAGGATATCAAGAACAGGAGTCTCCTGCATCCCCCACCTGCCTACACCGTGACATCTGATAGATCACCTTTACTCCTGAGACTCTTTCCAACTCATTCTTCTGTGGGTCTCCTCTCCCCCTGGTTGGTTCTTCTCTTCCTTTCCCTCTATTCATTCTTCATCTGTCTTTTCCACACACTCCCTATCTACTCATTTAGGGTTCTGTCCTGAGGCTTTTGCTCTTCTATATGTATTCCCTCTATGAACTCACCAGCTCTCACCAACTCTCCCCTCTACACTGATTGACCTCTACCTTCACTTTCATACCTTCTACTACATAGAGGACACCTCCACTTGGTGTCCACTTCAAGTGCCATAAAGGTCACTAAAGTCTTTGTGCAGTTTTAAGCTTAAATAGCTTTAAACTGCACAAAAAAACTTTGGGATATCTTGTATGTCCAAAATGAAACCTTTACCTTCACCTTCCTTCCAACTCTTCCCCCACTGACTTCTCTGCCTTTCTGACTTCCCCTTTTCTGGCAAGGGCACCTCCCTTAGGATCAGAAACTCTGGCGTCATCTTTCACTCCTAGTTTTCCTTCCCAGGTTCCCTCCCCAATCCCAGAATCCCATATTAAACTAGATACCAAATCCTATTGTCTCTTCTTTCACAAGCTCTCTCTCTGTTCCTGTGGGCACAATCACAAACCAGGTTCTCATCACCACACCCCTGTATTACTACAAAGTCTCTCAACTGGACTCCCCGACTCCAGGCTTTGGATACGTCCGTAGTCTGCTCTCCTGTGCCAAAAGAAACAACAGGGACAAGTTGCTGAGGCACCCACGTCCTAGGCAAAGTTCCACCATTGGTTAGTTTGTCTTGCATACAATCCTACCTCCCTTCCTTTGCTCCTGTCCCATGCCTTCTAGGTTCTTGTTGCCTTAATTCTGTCTTCTGGCTATCCCCTCAACCCCTTTTTCTAACCAATCTTGTAATCTGCAGCTAGATTCAATTTCCTAACACAGTTTGCTTTAACTACATCACTGATCTGGTGAGATGATCTTAAGTTTATCCTATTATATATCTTGTTTGTATGTAGTTGTTTGCGTGTTGTCTCCCCATTTGGACTGTGAACCCTAAGATAGAGACGATCTTTTGTCTTTCTTTATAGCCCCAGAGCTTAGCACAGTGCCTAACACATAGTAGATGCTTCATAAATACTTATTGCCTCGACCTGACTGCCTCCTACCTAGTCCACATTTCCTTGGGCTGGAATTTAATATTTCGTTCTAGAATCCCAGTTCCTTCCATTAAGTTGCTAAGAAACCCTGGAGAGCCTCATGGAGGCAGCAGTCCTTCTCGGCTCCCCCAACTTAGAAGCCTAGTTGCCACAGTCAAGGAGTAAAGGACTCTCAAGGAGTGACCTCACAGATTGTCATCTACTGAAGCAGCAGCTGGCCAGATCTATTTCTTGTTGCACTAGTTTCCCAGTCCTGATTAACCACTCTTGCAGTCTTAGGTCCAAGTTGAAAGCCCATATTATTTCCTCCTAAAAGGCTGTCTCTTTCCTAATTTACCCTCCTCCTTCTCCTAAGGCCAACTCTAGCCTGACTCACCCAATTCATTGCCCAACTCATTCCGTTTATGCCCTTAGGCGCCCTTACTCCATCTCCCATGAGCTGCCCTGAATCCTTGACCTTTCAACAACATTCCTTCTACCTCCCTGGCTCTTTCCTGAAGGTAACATCTCCTGTCATCATCTCCACTGTAGCCTTCACCTTCTCCCACCTGCAAGGTCAGCAGGAGCAGTGAGCACACTTCTTGGTGCAACGGCTGCTTCCAGATTCTTCACATGCATAGAGCTAGGATCTGCCCACTTTTCTACTGGTATCCCCAACACCCAGTAATGTCAGTCTCCCTTTCAAAAATCTCCACTGGATCCCTTTTGTCTCTTGAGTTTTGTTTATAGGATCATAGATTTAGAGAGGGGGAAGCCCTTAGAGGTCATAAAACTTTTCACTCCCATTTAACAGATGAGGAAACCATAGCACAGAGATGTTAAGAGATTTCCTCAAGATCACACAGATAATAAATGCAGGAGGCAGGAGTCAAACCCAGGCCTTCCTGATTCTAAATCCCAGTGCTCTATATGCTACGAGCCCCTTCTTCAAAGTCCTCTGCCTGGCATTCTATAATCTTAGACCCTAATCTACCTTCTAACCTTATCTCATAGGACCCTTATCTCCCCTCCATGAACTCAAAACTCCAGCCCAAATGAACAGCTTTCTGCACCACCACCTCAACATATGGAAAACCAGCTCTTCTCTTAATTTATTCAGGTTATTCCTGATGCCTGTAAGACCTTTATTCCCTCTTTTTATCAGATTAAATCCCACCCATCCCAGTTTAAAGCTTAGTTCAAATGCTACCTCCTCCAGGAAGCCTTCCCAGATCTTTGGTCAGCCATGAACTTTTCCAACAGATTTACAGAGTTCTTTGTTTTTAAACCTCCCAATGCCCTCATCATGAAGTATTGTGTATTGTTAACTATTATGTTGGTGTCTTATCCCTGTATTAGAGTACATGCCTTTTGAGGACAGAGACTGTGTCTTAGCTAAACTTTGCATTTTTCCTGGTGCACAATAGTGTGCTGTGTATATAGTAGGTACTTGATAAATGACTGTTATATTTCTGTTCAAGGCTCTTTGGCCCACCAGACCTCAATTATCATGGATCTGTCCTAGATCAATGCTTTCCAAACCCTCACGCATTGCCATTGGACCAGCTGATGTACCATAAGGACCCCTGGGCCTTGCTCTCTACCCTACTGTTGAACCCTATGAACCACTGGACTTCTCCATCTGTCCTGCAGCTAAGCCTCCCTATATGTGTTGTCTCCACTAGGATAGGAGGCCCTTAAAAGCAAGGACTGTCTCACTTTTTTTATTAGAATCACCAGTGCTTAGCAACCAGTAAGCACTTAAGAAATGTTTTTAGATTCATTCGTCTATCCATCCATCCATCCATCCATCCATCCATCCATCCATTCATTCATTCACTATCCCCCAGAAGCAACATCTCCTTTGGGAGGCAGGTCTCACCATACTTATCATATGGCCTGTTCATCATAGCTCTCCCAGCCTTTCCTCTCTCCTCTTTAGTAGCTTATGTTCCCCTCCTCTCTCACTTTTCAGACCCTATGTTTGCTTTATTAGCCTAGTTTCAATGTTTACAAGGCCCTCCTAGGGCAAGGATTCTTTACTTTTGGGGGGTCATCGCCCTATTATGGCAGACTGGTGAAGCCTATAAAACCCTTTGCAGAATAATCATTTTAAATAATCTCTTAAATTAAAAAAAATACATAGGATTACAAAGGAAACCAATTATATTAAACAAACAAGCAAGCTCAGATATACCAAGTTTAGAACTTCTGTGGGACATCTGAATCTTCTAGTGCTCAAGGCCATGGCCACCTCCTTATTGCTACTATCATTCTGGGCTGGGAGGCTGCTGATGAATATTGCCTTAGCAAAGTAATATCCAGCTGTGACTGCTTAATCCCTTCAGGATTCAGTTCCTTCAAGGACAACAAAAGGCATTAGTCACAATCCTGCTCTGGTCCTATATTCACAGACTTTCAAGCGGGTGTATTCAGTCTTCTTCATAGGATCTTGGAATGTCAGGGCCAGAAGGAAACCTAGACATCATTTAGTCCAACCCTCTGACTTTATAAATGAGGAAAGTGAGGTGCAGAGAGAAGAAAAAGAACCCTGACTCTCGAGGTGGGGCACGGGAAGGGGGTGACCTTCCTGACTTTTCAGGGTTCTCTGTGAACTACTATGCTAATAATACCATCAATAACATAGATCAATCAATAAGCATTTATTAAACACCTACTATGTACTGGACATTGCACCAGGGGTTCCTCCATACAAAGACAGGAAAGAAATAGTTCATACCCTCAAGGAGCTTACATTCTAACAGATGAGAAAACATGCACATACATAGACATATACAAAACACATACTAGGTAACCTTAGAAGTTAGGCAGGAACAGTTACTACTACTACTACTACTACTACTACTACTACTACTACTACTACTACTACTA